>NC_092226.1:63532790-63575290 GCF_036320965.1 Panulirus ornatus
GAAGAAGACGGGAAAATTGATAATGCAAGTTTTCTTTATTCAACGAATATTCCGTTGAGGAGAGGAGGCGTACGTAGGTGTAGGAGGAAATGATTTTTTTTCTTTCATAGATCTGGGACAGTTGAAGATGACGTATTGTGAGGATAGAGATAGATAGATAGATAGATAGATAGATAGATAGAGAGAGAGAGAGAGAGAGAGAGAGAGAGAGAGAGAGAGAGAGAGAGAGAGAGAGAGAGAGAGAGAGCGATTGAAATACCTTGAACAATGACGGTACGAACCTTAAACACGACGGTACGACCCTTGATCACGACCGTGCGACCCTTGATCACGACGGTACGACCCTTGAGCCCAACGACCTGACCTACGACCCTTGAGCCCAACGACACGACCCTAGGGCATGACAAGCCTGGTCATGGTATTTAGATCACACCATCAGGATCAAGGACGGTGGTCGTCGAATCGTGAGCAGTGCAGAGATACGAACCCGTGTAACCTACAGTCGGGGAAGATGGAGGAGGAGGCGAGAAGCATAGCTCCTGTTGATGGTTGAGGTGGAGTGTTGCTGTTGATGGTTGAGGTGGTGTGTTGCTGTTGATGGTTGAGGTGGTGTGTTGCTGTTGATGGTTGAGGTGGTGTGTTGCTGTTGATGGTTGAGGTGGAGTGTTGTTGTTGATGGTTGAGGTGGAGTGTTGTTGATGGTTGAGGTGGAGTGTTGCTGTTGATGGTTGAGGTGGAGTGTTGCTGTTGATGGTTGAGGTGGAGTGTTGTTGATGGTTGAGGTGGAGTGTTGTTGTTGATGGTTGAGGTGGAGTGTTGTTGTTGATGGTTGAGGTGGAGTGCTGCTGTTGATGGTTGAGGTGGAGTGTTGCTGTTGATGGTTGAGGTGGAGTGTTGCTGTTGATGGTTGAGGTGGAGTGTTGCTGTTGATGGTTGAGGTGGAGTGTTGTTGTTGATGGTTGAGGTGGAGTGCTGCTGTTGATGGTTGAGGTGGAGTGTTGCTGTTGATGGTTGAGGTGGAGTGTTGCTGTTGATGGTTGAGGTGGAGTGTTGCTGTTGATGGTTGAGGTGGAGTGTTGTTGTTGATGGTTGAGGTGGAGTGTTGCTGTTGATGGTTGAGGTGGAGTGTTGCTGTTGATGGTTGAGGTGGAGTGTTGCTGTTGATGGTTGAGGTGGAGTGTTGCTGTTGATGGTTGAGGTGGAGTGTTGTTGTTGATGGTTGAGGTGGATTGTTGTTGTTGATGGTTGAGGTGGAGTGTTGTTGTTGATGGTTGAGGTGGAGTGTTGCTGTTGATGGTTGAGGTGGAGTGTTGCTGTTGATGGTTGAGGTGGAGTGTTGCTGTTGATGGTTGAGGTGGAGTGTTGTTGTTGATGGTTGAGGTGGAGTGTTGCTGTTGATGGTAGAGGTGGAGTGTTGTTGTTGATGGTTGAGGTGGAGTGTTGCTGTTGATGGTTGAGGTGGAGTGTTGTTGTTGATGGTTGAGGTGGAGTGTTGTTGTTGATGGTTGAGGTGGAGTGTTGCTGTTGATGGTTGAGGTGGAGTGTTGCTGTTGATGGTTGAGGTGGAGTGTTGCTGTTGATGGTTGAGGTGGAGTGTTGCTGTTGATGGTTGAGGTGGAGTGTTGTTGTTGCAAGCAGGGTTGCAGTAGGGAGAAACGGGCATTGCAGCTGCTGTTGTTTGAGACTTGATTTGTTGCACTGCTTTTGAAGGTTGCAATCTACCTTTTTTCCAGCTTGAGATATGTAACATTTCATAGGAAGCTTTGGCCTTTTCACCTTGAGGTATAGCATTTCTTTGGCCTTTTCACCTTGAGGTATAGCATTCCTTTGGCCTTTTCACCTTGAGGTATAGCATTCCTTTGGCCTTTTCACCTTGAGGTTTAGCATTCCTTTGGCCTTTTCACCTTGAGGTATGGCATTCCTTTGGCCTTTTCACCTTGAGGTATAGCATTCCTTTGGCCTTTTCACCTTGAGGTATAGCATTCCTTTGGCCTTTTCACCTTGAGGTATAGCATTCCTTTGGCCTTTTCACCTTGAGGTATAGCATTCCTTTGAAGCCATCAGCTCTCCAGCTTGAGATAGAACCTAACGATTGAAGCCTTCTTTGAAAGCAGTGTTGCAGACTGAAGCTGCCATCCCAACTTGAGACACTCTAGTTTCACTTACTAATGAGTTGGTGTTTGAGTTGTGCCTTCCTCTCACAGAACTCGGGGCCACGTTCTCCGTCAAGTGGGTTGGCTAGCAATCGTCTTCGCTCTTTAGTTCCTTCGCTTTGCACGAATCTGCTCCCGCCGATCCCTTTGTTTTGGCCAGGCCTTGCCTGCTTAAGTCGGGTTGGAGCGGGTCTAATAACCACAGATTCGCTAAGACTTGTTGATGAAGTCAAGTGCCTTTACCCGGAAGCCTCTGCTCTTGCCCTGGGGGGGGATTTGACTCTAATGAATCAGGGTTCGTTCGTACCCGAGACGCCCGGAACCCTGGAGTGAAACAGACTGGTTTTCTCCAGACCAGAGTCAGCTGTGATCACAGCCAGTCCGGCCGCGTCCTCTGATTGGTCGGCGTTTCCTTACAGAGATATTGGTGTCGGTGAACTCGTCTCTTCGAACTTGAACCCGCGTCCGAATCTATTTCGGTGGTTCGGTGGTTCATCGGCAATGGACCATCCGACTTTGAGTGGATGGCTTTGCTTACTCCTTGTATCTGGTTCACTGGTTCATCTTTAAATGCTTCGCTCAGATAACTGTTCCGAACCGCGTTACTTCCGGGTTGATCCCCTGCTTCAACAGGACTCGGAAGGCTTCGAACTGAAGCGGTCTGGTGGACGGTGCCTTACAGTGTGTGTGTGTGTGTGTGTGTGTGTGTGTGTGTGTGTGTGTGGCAACGAAGGAGAGTGGGAGGGGAAGGTGAGTGATTAACAATGAAATTAAGCAAGTCTGACTCTGCGCTGATAGTATGGTTCGCTATATTTCCTCAGTTCGACCACTTCCAGGACACGTTTCCCTCCACGAAGGGAGGGAAGAGGGGAGGGAAAAGAAGAGGGGAGGGAAACAGTTCTGGTCACAACCACCGCAGGTGGAACTGACCAGTGACTTCAGTGGACGGGAAACATTCCCTCCCTCCCTCTCTCTCTCTCTCTCTCTCTCTCTCTCTCTCTCTCTCTCTCTCTCTCTCTCTCTCTGTCTCTCTCTCTCTCTCTCTCTCTCTCTCTGGCCTTTTTTGTCTTTATCGACGCGTGTCGCCCAGGCCTCCGCTCCCGCCGTCAGAGCTTCTTCGGTTTCTTGATGCAGGAGAACAGGAGGCGTGGATCAAAGAGGGTCTTGTCCTTTATCATCTGGCTCTGGTGTGGGCTGCTTGGAATGAACCACATCAGGTGCCTAGTAGACGACCCTCCTCTCTCTCTCTCTCTCTCTCTCTCTCTCTCTCTCTCTCTCTCTCTCTCTCTCTCTCTCTCTCTCTCTCTCTCTCTCTCTTCTTCTTCTTCTTCCCTCCCTTTGTGCTGGTGACCATCACCCCTCCCGTTTTCTATTCATTAACCTTCACTAGTCCTATTCTCGCGTCTGGTCTGTCTTCCTCCCGTCCATTACACAATATTGATCAAGACGTCCTTGTTGACCCCCTTGATCACAGGCCCCGGGTCTCTGCCCCCAGCTCCCGTCCCGCCCCCATCCCTCACATCACGACACCGCCCCGTCCCGCCCCGCCCCGCCCCGCCCCACCCCACCTCCCGGCCACAGCCGCCTACCCACCTCATTCCTCACAGCTCACTGGGTCTCAGATCATTTCACCTTCTTAATTCTGCAAATGTCTGTGGTCTCTGCCCTCTAATCCCTCACAGTCTCACAAATGGTGCAGTGGTTTCTAATGCCTCCCGTTCTCTAACCAACTTTCAGAAGTCTCTGGTTTCTGTGGCCACGCCAGTATGCCATACTGGTCTGTGGCCTTTTATTTCATATCACACCCTGCCCTTCTACTCCTCCCTGCAGTAGTTCCTGCCCTTCTACTCCTCCATTCAGAGGTTCTTGCCCCCCCCCCCCTTTCTCTCTCTCTCTCTCTCTCTCTCCCTTACAGTCGTCCATGCCCATCTCCTTCCCTCACATTGCCTTTTGTTGCCCATTCCATCTCATGCGCAAAGGCGACTTATTTACCCATCCCCGCGAGCAGGATAACCCCCCTTCCCTCCCGTCCTCTCCCTCAGCTCTCCCAGACTCTCCCCTCCTCTCCCTCAGCTCTCCCAGACTCTCCCCTCCTCTCCCTCAGCTCTCCCAGACTCTCCCCTCCTCTCCCTCTGCTCTCCCAGACTCTCCCCTCCTCCAAAGGTCTTCCCAGCATAATTAACCAGTGTCGCCTCTCCAGCTGACCCTTGAGCCAGTAGCCTCGATCAATCCCTGACCTACCTGGCTGCCAGTTTGGGCGACGACCACACGTCTCAAAACTTCAGGAGGAACCCATAGAGAAGAGCTCCTCCCTGGCCACCGTCGCCAGGTCCCAGGACTCTGGAGGTGACCTTGAGTTTCTCCTGACGAATAAGATGGTCATTAAAGAAATTGGCGAGAGTATGTTGGAATGCAGTATTCATTTCTTTCTTTCTATCTTTCTTTCTTTCTTTCACACATTTCCCGTCCACCGTTGAGCAAGCAAATCGAGGCATTGATTTACTGCAGTCCATCTGATAGTCTGTCTTGTCTTTTGGTATGTCTTATTCACGTTTGTCGTCACAATAGCGCCAAACGATTCACGGCGCAGGAAAGTAAAACATTTTTCTTTAGTCATTTGTTTCATGCTTAGATATGTACGACCGGATTCCATTTTCAGAATCTTAGAATCAAGAACGGAGGCTGGTGAAGGCCATTCTAATCTAACTTCGACTGAACTTGCATCTCAGTATGCTTATAGTCATTAGCGAAGTAGAGAGTAAAGAGGGTTGGCATGAACTTATAAGTGGACTTAGACAAAGTCCAAAGTTGGTCTGATACAAAGTGACATTCAGCCTCGAGAACTTGCAGAATTACTGGTGATGGGACACAGGGGACAGAGGGCCACGAGAGAAGTAATATCTAGCAGGATATATAAGCTGCAGGGATCTGTGTGAGAGGAAATTGGGAGCTGACACTGTACCTAACATGTCATCAGAACACCGTGAGAATTGTGCCAGAGACGAACGGTCTGCTGACCAATAATTGAATGGCATTTCAGTAAATGTTCAGCAACGTGTTCAGCATCCTACACAAGGCCGGAAGTATGTTATGATTCAATAGTTTGGACGCCGTCCGTAAGCACAAAGTACTAATAGAGAAGGTCCAGAGGAGAGCAACAAAGTTGATACTTTGAATAAAAAGAATGGAGTTAGAGTGAGAGGTTCGAGGCCATAAACATGTCTATTATGGATGAGAGAAGAGTAAGGGGTAACTTGAACATGACCTTTAAGTTCTTGCACCAGCATGATGATGGTCGAACATTTCCTCGACAGATGCAATGATGGATGAACCAGAGACCACAGCATGAACATATGTATGGATCTTGTTGGAAGCAGAGACCACAGCATGAACTTATGTATGGATCTTGTTAGAAGAAGAGACCACAGCATGAACTTATGTATGGATCTTGTTGGAACCAGAGACCACAGCATGAAAATACGTAAGGATCTTGTTGGAAGCAGAGACCACAGCATGAACTTATGTATGGATCTTGTTGGAAGCAGAGACCACAGCATGAACTTATGTATGGATCTTGTTGGAAGAAGAGACCACAGCATGAACTTATGTAAGGATCTTGTTGAAAGCAGAGACCACAGCATGAACTTATGTATGGATCTTGTTGGAAGCAGAGACCACAGCATGAACTTATGTATGGATCTTGTTGGAAGAAGAGACCACAGCATGAACTTATGTAAGGATCTTGTTGGAAGCAGAGACCACAGCATGAACTTATGTAAGGATCTTGTTGAAAGCAGAGACCACAGCATGAACTTATGTATGGATCTTGTTGGAAGCAGAGACCACAGCATGAACTTATGTATGGAACATGTCAGTAATGGTGTTCGGAAGTGTTTTTCTTAGTACAGAAGTGATATATGAATGGGTAGAACTGTGTTACGAGACTATGAATGTGGACAGTGGACAGATGTCTTAATAGTATGATAGAAGATGTCCAGGAGATGGGGCGGCCTCACCAGTGTAGAACTCCTCCCATCCACTCCCACCCACCCCATTATCGCCGCACAGATAGACAGTTATAGATAGATGTTTACTCTATTCTACAAATGGGATCTTTTCGACGATGGGAAGTTTGTCATAAGAGAAACTCGAATTTTTCCACCAATAATTCCTGGTCACAAATGGTCACAACATCATCATCTCGTAGGTCACAACATCATCATCTCGTAGGTCACAACAACATCATCTCGTAGGTCACAACATCATCATCTCGTAGGTCACAACAACAACACCAGCTCGTAGGTCACAACAACATCATCTCGTAGGTCACAACATCATCATCTCGTAGGTCACAACATCATCATCTCGTAGGTCACAACATCATCATCTCGTAGGTCACAACATCATCATCTCGTAGGTCACAACAACACCAGCTCGTAGGTCACAACATCATATCGTAGGTCACACCAACATCAGCTCGTAGGTCACAACATCATATCGTAGGTCACAACATCATCATATCGTAGGTCACAACAACATCATCTCGTAGGTCACAACATCATATCGTAGGTCACAACATCATCATCTCGTAGGTCACAACATCATCATCTCGTAGGTCACAACATCATCTCGTAGGTCACAACATCATCAGCTCGTACGTCACATCATCATCTCGTAGGTCACAACATCATCATCTCGTAGGTCACAACAACATCATCTCGTAGGTCACAACAACATCATCTCGTAGGTCACATCATATCGTAGGTCACAACATCATCAGCTCGTACGTCACATCATCATCTCGTAGGTCACAACAACCTCAGCTCGTAGGTCACAACATCATCATCTCGTAGGTCACAACACCATATCGTAGGTCACACCAACATCAGCTCGTAGGTCACAACATCATATCGTAGGTCACAGCAACATCATCTCGTAGGTCACAACAACATCATCTCGTAGGTCACAGCAACATCATCTCGTAGGTCACAACATCATCATCTCGTAGGTCACAACATCATCATCTCGTAGGTCACAACAACATCATCTCGTAGGTCACAACATCATCATCTCGTAGGTCACAACACCAGCTCGTAGGTCACAACATCATCATCTCGTAGGTCACAACACCAGCTCGTAGGTCACAACATCATCTCGTAGGTCACAACATCATCATCTCGTAGGTCACAACAACATCATCTCGTAGGTCACAACAACATCAGCTGGTAGGACGCCCCTCGTCTTCTTCAGCCGTGCAGCAGCGAGGGGGTGTAGTCATCATACCCGTGGCTGGAGCTGCGCTACGCTACGCTCGCTCGCTCGCCTTGTGACCGAGAGCGACCGGCGCCGCTCAGGACACACTTACTTTGCATGTCAATGGTCAAGCGACTCCTACACTCGGTCAGCTCTTAACACCGCGTCCGTTGTGTGGCCCGAATTGAACAGCGGGTCTCTCTCTCTCTCTCTCTTTCTCTCTCTCTCTCTCTCATGTGTGTGTGTGTGTGTGTGTGTGTGTGTGTGTCTGTGTCTGTGTGTGTGTGTCTGTGTGTGTGTGTGTGTGTGTGTGTGTGTGTGTGTGTTGAATTACGGGCTACATAGCTCGCTGCGTGTTCAATCTGTTGGACGTTTCATGGTGCAGTGGTCTGCAGGCTGCCACTGTCTGGTTGTAGTCACTGATGAATTCAAGTCGGAACCGATGAATTCAAGTCATTTTGTCTATCAAGTCTATCTTTGGCCCAGAGGCTTACTAGCTGCTCTTATTGTTGGAGGGTCGGGGTGGGCATAGAATCAAATCAGTGAAGGGGAATTAGACGGAGTAGTATCTTAGGAAGAAGATGCAACGAATGAAAGGCAAAAGGAATTACAAGATTCTTTTCTCAATGTACTAAAAGGCCATTCGACGAAGAGAATTGGCCACAACACACAGTACAGACTAGTGTATATCTGGCGGGTAAGAGAAGCAGGAACAATATCTGGGACCGTGGGACAGAATCAGATGATGAAGAATTGCGACCTGAGGACATCGAAGTGGAGGGACGCATGGAACAAACAGGGAGGGACGCATGGAACAAACAGGGAGGGACGCATGGAACAAACAGGGAGGGACGCATGGAACAAACAGGGAGGGACGCATGGAACAAACGGGGAGGGACGCATGGAACAAACAGGGAGGGACGCATGGAACAAACGGGGAGGGACGCATGGAACAAACAGGGAGGGACGCATGGAACAAACAGGGAGGGACGCAGGGGACAAACATTGGGAGGGACAGACGCATGAAACAGAGGGACACATCGAACAAACAGAGGGAGGGACAGACGCATGAAACAGATGGACGCATGGAACAAACAGAGGGGGGACGCATGGAACTAAGTGAAGCTGTACAGGAAATAACGTATATTGTGAGAAACAGAAAGACCATCTGGGGAAGTTTGTGGTCCAGTAGACATTTGGCTAAAAGAAAAGTAGATTCTGGAGGGAATCATAAGCATTGTAGTTGACGAATCAGCACTGGAGAATTTAGCAGACAAGTGGGGAGCACCAGAGCTAGGAAGAGAAGTGAAGTATGAGGTGGACAGGCGTAAGTCACTGATGACTTTCAGACTGAAAGAAGACCATATTTCAGACAAGGCTGGAAGAAGACCAAATTCCAGACAGGACTGAAAGAAGACCATATTCTAGACAAGACTGGATGAAGACCATATTCCAGACAAGACTGGAAGAAGACCATAATCTAGACAAGACTAGAAGAAGACCATATTCCAGACAAGGCTGGAAGAAGACCAAATTCCAGACAAGACTGGAGGAAGACCATATTCCAGACAAGACTGGAAGAAAACCATATTCCAGACAAGACTAGAAGAAGACCATAATGTAGACAAGATTGGAAGAAGACCATACTCCAGACAAGACTGGAAGAAAACCATATTCCAGACAGGACTGGAAGAAGACCATATTCTAGACAAGACTAGAAGAAGACCATATTCCAGACAAGACTGGAAGAAGACCATAATCTAGACAAGATTGGAAGAAGACCATATTCCAGACAAGACTGGAAGAAGACCATAATGTAGACAAGACTGGAAGAAGACCATATTCCAGACCGGTGATAAACAACTAGGGGATAAACTTACCCCGATGGGGTAAAAATGTACATGGCAGGGGGTAAATATATTATACCTGAAAATGAAAAATGATACACCATACCCGGTCATCCTGTATTATAGGAATTGTAGCGAGGTGTAGGGACGCTCCCACGTCCTTGAAACCCCAGGGAAAATGAGCAACCACCTATTGATGAAGCAGGTGAAGAGATGAAGCCATTGCAGACGAAGCTGGACTTATGGGCACGAAGAGTTCGTCAAAATAATGGTTTGTTACCTGAAATGAATGAAGACATCACAGCACACCTGAACATCTTGAAGCATCACTTCACTGGCTACTTTCCATAAGACGTGACTCACTTCATTGGCTACTTTCCAGAAGACGTGACTCACTTCACTGGCTACTTTCCAGAAGACATGACTCACTTCACTGGCTACTTTCCATAAGACGTGACTCCCACACCAAGATGGATAGTAAAACCTTTTACCATTGATCCGTCAGAGATGACAGATGACAACGACCCAGCCAAAGAAGAGGAGCTGCTTGATCCTCAAGTCCTCCGCTCGTCTTCAAGAAGAACCTGACACAGTTGGTGTTGATTTCTGAATGAGAACTCACAGATTGATACATTTCCCCACGTCTTCCTGAGCGAGCTTTCTCCAAAGTGATTGATGCCTTGGCCACCACATACGTATGGGGAACTGATGTCTCTACTTGACTAGCCATGAAGACAAAGGCGAGGGAGGGAGGAGGCATCTGGAAGCCGATGGCGATATGAGGGTAGGTAGCGTTGTCATCAACACCTCCTCCTCCCCAAGTGAGTAACCTGGTTGACTCAGTGAATCAGCGTACCTCACACTGATCATAATGCTTCTGGTTCTACTTTTGTTTGATCTTGGGCGGTATAAGTGGACTGATATATATATATATATATTTTTTTTTTCTTTCAAACTATTCGCCATTTCCCGCGTTAGCGAGGTAGCGTTAAGAACAGAGAACTAGGCCTTTGAGGGAATATCCTCACCTGGCCCCCTTCTCTGTTCTTTCTTTTGGAAAATTAAAAAAAAATAATGAGAGGGGATGATTTCCAGCCCCCCGCTTCCTTATATATATATATATATATATATATATATATATATATATATATATATATATATATATATATATATATATATTCTTTTATCAAAGTTTATCAATAAAGTGTTTCCATCTTTCTTTCCTGGGTCTTTGTGTCGGGTTTTCTTTTTTTTTTTCTGCATGGGAGTAAGAGGATTTATGGCGAAGTACATAAAGCCGAGAGGGTAAATGACAGAGGAAGGGTTGAGAATCACTGTTCCAGACAAAGAGGAAAGGGTGAAACAGGAAGAGATAAAGGCTGAACGACCACTAAAGGCTATAGATGTGGTACATGAAGTTCCTATGATAAAAATAAAAGGAATTAGGAGATTTGATGGATAGAGTCATGACATGAAACGACCAGTGATGGTTACCTTCGATATGGTGTCATAGAAGCCTGGAGGTGCTTTGGTAGGCTTAAGAAACTTTGGTTTTACAAAATGGTTCTCGTGTTCGGTCACTCGCCTCAAAAGAATCACAGAGAACTAAGAGAGAAAGTACAGAGGAGGACAAGGAAGATGGTACCAGATGTAAGAGATCTGAGTTACAGTGAGAAATGCGAAGATGTTGAATTTGCCCACCGTGGAAGAATGAAGAGTGAGGGATGACTTGATCACAGTCTTTACGTTCTTGAACTAGTTTGATGATGGAGACAGTGAACAGTTCTTCGAGAGGTGTTGGGATAGAACAGTCATACTTGTAGTCTTATATGTAGATATATGTGTCCAGATCTTCCTTACGCATATGGAATGTCCATTCCTTCATATAGGGTCTACGTATATATATATATATATATATATATTTCAGTAGGTCACAGTGGCCCACATGATGTAGTATCTGCTGATAACCATGAAGAAAAATGAAACCCGATAAGTCCCAAGTGCACTGTCGTGTGATTAATACAGCGTCACGGGAGATGAATTAATCGCCTGAAAGTGCACTTGGGATTTACCTTGTTTCATTTTTCTTCGTAGTTTGCGGCATATATATATATATATATATATATATATATATATATATATATATATATATATATATATATATATATATATATATATATCGTTATACTTAATCGCCGTCTCCCGCGTCAGTGAGGTAGTGCAAGGAAACAGCGAAGGAATGGCCCAACCCATCCACATACACATGTATATACATACAGGCCCACACACGCACATATACATACATATACATTTCAGCGTATACATACACATACATAAACAGACATATGCATATATACACATGTACATATTCATACTTGCTGCCTTCATCCATTTCCGTCGCCACCCCACAAGTCTTTGTATGATCACAGTATTTCCGATTCCAAAAATCATGCACGAGAGGAGGAAGTGGTAAACCGTAATTGAGGAAATTTACATATAGATGCATTGCTTATCATGGCATTTGATTATGCAAATTGACACTGTCATTGGTCGCTTGGAAGGTGACCGAAATGTGGGGAAATGATTAGTTTGGCGAAGGAAAATTATATTGATTGATTTACTCTAAAAATTAACCGTTGGCTGTTATATTACCCACACACACACACACACACACACACACACACACACACACACACACACACAATGTTTGTGTTCATGTGATATAGAATAAGAAAAAAAGGCATTATTACATTAACTTGTCCAGTAGGCGCAGGACTTTGGCTCTGTACATGCAGTGAGTTCACGAGATAAAGATGTAGTTCAGTTGTGTTATGTGTCCTTGTGACGGATGAAAAGTTGGTTTATTTAATGGAAGAATGGTTCCTATTGTGGAAAAATGTTTTGAAAAACAGAAAAATGGTTTCTGTAATGAGAAAAAGGGCTTATATGATGGAAAAATGGTTTGAGTTACAGAAAAATGGTTTCTGTTATGGAAAAATGGTTTATGTTATGGAAAAATAGTTTGAAATATGGAAAATGGTTTCTATAAGGAAGAAATAGGGCTTATATGATGGAATAATGGTTTGAATTATAGAAAAATGGTTTCTATAATGAAGAAAATGGTTTGTATAATGGAAAAATGGTTTATGTTATAGAAAAATGGTTTATGTTATGGAAAAATGGTTTGAAATATGGAAAATGGTTTCTATAAGGAAAAAATAGGGCTTATATGTTGGAATAATGGTTTAAATTATAGAAAAATGGTTTCTATAATGAAGAAAATGGTTTGTATAATGGAAAAATGGTTTGTGTTATAGAAAAATGGTTTATGTTATGGAAAAATGGTTTCTGTTACGGAAAAATGGTTTCTTTTATGGAAAAATAGTTTATGTTATGGAAAAATGGTTTGAATAATAGAAAAATGGTTTCCATAATGGAAAATTGTTTCCATACTTGAAAAATGGCATATATAATCGAAAAATGATTCACATTATGGACAAAAATGGTATGAATGATAGAGAAATGGTTTCTGTAATGGAATAATGGTTTATACAATGGAGAAATGGATTTTGTAATGGAAAAATGGTTTATTCATGGAAAAGTCATCCAATGTAGAGGAAAAGAAGGATACTACAATGGTGTGTGATGGTAAGAATGAAGGAAGTGCACATAATGACTCACTCTCACAGCGACACTGGTCGTAATTGTGAACTACATAACCATGTCGTTTCGTCTGTCTGTCTTTCACACACACAGTGCAGGGAAGACGTGAAGTATACTCGCCCAAGAGGCGACACAGGAGGCGTTACTGTCTGTACCACGACTGGTGTCAGCATAATATGTCAAGTGTCAGCATAGTATGTCAAGTGTCAGCATAATATGTAAGTGTCAGCGTAATATGTCGTGTCAGCATACATTATTAGATGTCAGCATACATTGCTAGGTGTCAGCATACATTGCTAAGTGTCATCATACATTGCTAATCGTCAGCATACATTGCTAAGCGTCAGTATACACTGCTAAGCGTCAGCATACTCTGCCAAGTATTAGGATACCTTGTCAAGCGTCAGCACAACCCGTCATCTGTTATCATACCTTTTTCAAATGTCAGCATACCCTGTCAAGCATCAGGATACCTTGTCAAGCATCAGCATACCCTGTCAAATGTCAGCATACCTTGTCAGGCATCAGCATACCTTCTCAAGCATCAGCATACCCTGTCAAATGTCAGCATACCCTGTCAGGCATCAGCATACCTTGTCAAGCATCAGCATACCCTGTCAAATGTCAGCATACCCTGTCAAATGTCAGCATACCCTGTCAAGCATCAGCATACCCTGTCAAATGTCAGCATACCCTGTCAGGCATCAGCACACCTTGTTAAGCATCAGCATACCCTGTCAAACGTCAGCATACCCTGTCAAACGTCAGCATACCCTGTCAAGCATCAGCATACCCTGTCAAATGTCAGCATACCTTGTGAAGCATCAGCATACCCTGTCAAATGTCAGCATACCCTGTTAAGTGTCAGCACACCCTGTCAGGCATCAGCATACCCTGTCAGGCATCAGCATACCCTGTTAAGTGTCAGCACACCCTGTCAAATGTCAGGAAGAACCCCCCACCCTTCCTCCCTCATGTCTCGTGGTAATATGATTGGAATATTTCCTCGAATTGAAAATGAAAACGCTTCGAGTCGCCCCAGTGACACGTAACTCAGTGTTGGTTCCCGAAAGAGAAGAGAAACTGAAGGGAGAAAAGACGTTTTAAGATTGCTTGTCTGTTGATGCTTTCAATAGTCGGTCCACAGTCAACCCTGGTGTTCATCCTCTCCAGAGGTGGGCTGGTTGATATACTTCTTACCTAGGGTATATATATATATATATATATATATATATATATATATATATATATATATATATATATATATAAAGATAGATACATAGATAGAGATAGATAGATAGATAGATAGATAGATAGATAGATAGATAGAGAGAGAGAGAGAGAGAGAGAGAGAGAGAGAGAGAGAGAGAGAGAGAGAGAGAGAGAGAGAGCGTTGATAACATGGCCTTGATTAGGGCATTCTCTTGCCCGTGTCGTCTCGGCTGAGATAAAAGACAAGATCCACTCACTCAGCGAGGGAGGAACCCCTTCCACTAACAGTGTGAGATAAAAATCTCCCTCTATTTTTTTCTCGCTTAATTGATGTCACTTGCATCACATTCTCTTTCCCTCAACGCCCCCTATTCCTCTTCTCTTTCCCACCTCATTCATATATATTTTTTCCATTTATTTTCTTATTTTTTCGTAGTATAAGACGTGCACACTGTCAACCCTGCGTGCTTCCCCCTTCTCTCTCTCTCTCTCTCTCTCTCTCTCTCTCTCTCTCTCTCTCTCTCTCTCTCTCTCTCTCTCTCTCTCTCTCTCTCTCTTTCTCTCTCTCTCTCTCTCCCCGAGCTCCCGGGAAGTGGTCGCCCCACATGGTCGCATGCCATCATCAGTTTGGTCAACACAAGGACGCCAGACCTCGTCTCGTGGAAATTCCTCCATACACCACACAGTCTATCAGGGCGGACTATCACCCTCACCACCACGCTGGCTGGTTGGCTGGCTGGCTGGCTGGCTGGCTAGCTGGTTGGCTGGCTGGCTGGCTAGCTGGCTGGCTGGCTGGCTGGCTGGCTGGCTGGTTGGCTGGCTGGCTGGTTGGCTGGCTGGCTGGCTAGATAGCTGGCTGGCTGGCTGGTTGGCTAGCTGGCTGGTGGCTAGCTGGCTGGCTGGCTGGCTGGCTGGTTGGCTGATTGGTTAGCTGGCTAGCTAGCTGGCTGGTTGGCTAGCTGGTTGGCTGGTCGCTCCTCGTGATGTCTTGGGGAGATGTGATCCAGTTTTATGGCGACCTTCCCTGGAACACGGCGCTTCAGGACGAGGGTACAGCGTTGAGCGCGACGGTACAATCCTTCAGCGCGATGGTGGGTTCCCTTGAGCGCGATGGTGGGTTCCGTTGAGCGCGATGGTGGGTTCCCTTGAGCGCGATGGTGGGCTCCCTTGAGCGCGATGGTGGGCTCCCTTGAGCGCGATGGTGGGTTCCCTTGAGCGCGATGGTGGGTTCCCTTGAGCACGATGGTGGGTTCCCTTGAGCGCGATGGTGGGTTCCCTTGAGCGCGATGGTGGGTTCCCTTGAGCGCGATGGCGGGTTCCCTTGAGCGCGATGGTGGGTTCCCTTGAGCGCGATGGTGGGTTCCCTTGAGCGCGATGGTGGGTTCCCTTGAGCGCGATGGTGGGTTCCCTTGAGCGCGACGGTAGGATTCTTCAGAGGGTCGGTGCGATCCTTGAACGCGAGGGTTCGAGTCTTGAACTTGTGCATACGACTCTTGGGTATGGTAGCCAGGCCATGAAAACCCACGGGGTCGTACCGTCCCGTTCAGTGTTCGCACAGACATGCTTAAGGGTCGTACCGTCGTGCTCAAGGGTCGTACCATAGTGCTCAAGGGTCGTATCGTCGTGCTCAAGGGTCGTTTGTCATGCACAATGGTCGTATCGTCATTCTCAAGGATCGTATGTCATGCACAATGGTCTTACCGTCTTGCTCAAGGGTCGTGCCGTCGTGCTCAAGGGTCGTATGTCATGCTCAAGAGTCGTACCGTCGTTCTCAAGGGTCGTATCATCATGCTCAAGGGTCGTACCGTCGTGCTCAAGGGTCGTATATCATGCTCAAGGGTCTTACCGTCATGCTCAAGGGTCGTGCCGTTGTGCTCAAGGGTCGTATGTCATGCTCAAGAGTCGTACCGTCGTTCTCAAGGGTCGTATCATCATGGTGAAGGGTCGTACCGTCGTGCTCAAGGGTCGTATGTCATGCTCAAGAGTCGTATCATCATACTCAAGGGTCGTATCATCATGCTCAAGGGTCGTATCATCATACTCAAGGGTCGTATCATCATACTCAAGGGGCGTATCATCATACTCAAGGGTCGTATCATCATGCTCAAGGGTCGTATCATCATGCTCAAGGGTCGTATCATCATACTCAAGGGTCGTATCATCATGCTCAAGGGTCGTATCATCATGCTCAAGGGTCGTATCATCATACTCAAGGGTCGTATCATCATACCCAAGGGTCGTATCATCATGCTCAAGGGTCGTATCATCATGCTTAAGGGTCGTATCATCATACTCAAGGGTCGTATCATCATGCTCAAGGGTCGTATCATCATGCTCAAAGGTCGTATCATCATGCTTAAGGGTCGTATCATCATGCTCAAGGGTCGTATCATCATGCTTAAGGGTCGTATCATCATGCTCAAGGGTAGTATCATCATGCTCAAGGGTCGTATCATCATGCTCAAGGGTCGTATCATCATGCTCAAGGGTCGTATCATCATACTCAAGGGTCGTATCATCATGCTCAAGGGTCGTATCATCATGCTCAAGGGTCGTATCATCATACTCAAGGGTCGTATCATCATGCTCAAGGGTCGTATCATCATGCTCAAGGGTCGTATCATCATGCTTAAGGGTCGTATCATCATACTCAAGGGTCGTATCATCATGCTCAAGGGTCGTATCATCATGCTCAAGGGTCGTATCATCATGCTCAAGGGTCGTATCATCATGCTCAAGGGTCGTATCATCATGCTCAAGGGTCGTATCATCATACTCAAGGGTCGTATCATCATGCTCAAGGGTCGTATCATCATGCTCAAGGGTCGTATCATCATGCTCAAGGGTCGTATCATCATACTCAAGGGTCGTATCATCATACTCAAGGGTCGTATCATCATACTCAAGGGTCGTATCATCATGCTCAAGAGTCGTATCATCATACTCAAGGGTCGTATCATCATGCTCAAGGGTCGTATCATCATGCTCAAGGGTCGTATCATCATGCTCAAGGGTCGTATCATCATGCTCAAGGGTCGTATCATCATGCTCAAGGGTCGTATCATCATGCTCAAGGGTCGTATCATCATGCTCAAGGGTCGTATCATCATGCTCAAGGGTCGTATCATCATGCTTAAGGGTCGTATCATCATGCTCAAGGGTCGTATCATCATACTCAAGGGTCGTATCATCATGCTCAAGGGTCGTATCATCATGCTCAAGGGTCGTATCATCATACTCAAGGGTCGTATCATCATGCTCAAGGGTCGTATCATCATACTCAAGGGTCGTATCATCATGCTCAAGGGTCGTATCATCATGCTCAAGGGTCGTATCATCATGCTCAAGGGTCGTATCATCATGCTCAAGGGTCGTATCATCATGCTCAAGGGTCGTATCATCATGCTCAAGGGTCGTATCATCATTCTCAAGGGTCGTATCATCATGCTCAAGGGTCGTATCATCATGCTCAAGGGTCGTATCATCATGCTCAAGGGTCGTATCATCATACTCAAGGGTCGTATCATCATGCTCAAGGGTCGTATCATCATGCTCAAGGGTCGTATCATCATGCTCAAGGGTCGTATCATCATGCTCAAGGGTCGTATCATCATGCTCAAGGGTCGTATCATCATACTCAAGGGTCGTATCATCATGCTCAAGGGTCGTATCATCATGCTCAAGGGTCGTATCATCATGCTCAAGGGTCGTATCATCATGCTCAAGGGTCGTATCATCATACTCAAGGGTCGTATCATCATGCTCAAGGGTCGTATCATCATGCTCAAGGGTCGTATCATCATGCTCAAGGGTCGTATCATCATGCTCAAGGGTCGTATCATCATGCTCAAGGGTCGTATCATCATGCTCAAGGGTCGTATCATCATGCTCAAGGGTCGTATCATCATGCTCAAGGGTCGTATCATCATGCTCAAGGGTCGTATCATCATGCTCAAGGGTCGTATCATCATGCTCAAGGGTCGTATCATCATGCTCAAGGGTCGTATCATCATGCTCAAGGGTCGTATCATCATGCTCAAGGGTCGTATCATCATGCTCAAGGGTCGTATCATCATGCTCAAGGGTCGTATCATCATGCTCAAGGGTCGTATCATCATGCTCAAGGGTCGTATCATCATGCTCAAGGGTCGTATCATCATGCTCAAGGGTCGTATCATCATGCTCAAGGGTCGTATCATCATGCTCAAGGGTCGTATCATCATGCTCAAGGGTCGTATCATCATGCTCAAGGGTCGTATCATCATGCTCAAGGGTCGTATCATCATGCTCAAGGGTCGTATCATCATGCTCAAGGGTCGTATCATCATGCTCAAGGGTCGTATCATCATGCTCAAGGGTCGTATCATCATACTCAAGGGTCGTATCATCATGCTCAAGGGTCGTATCATCATGCTCAAGGGTCGTATCATCATGCTCAAGGGTCGTATCATCATGCTCAAGGGTCGTATCATCATGCTCAAGGGTCGTATCATCATGCTCAAGGGTCGTATCATCATACTCAAGGGTCGTATCATCATGCTCAAGGGTCGTATCATCATGCTCAAGGGTCGTATCATCATACTCAAGGGTCGTATCATCATACTCAAGGGTCGTATCATCATGCTCAAGGGTCGTATCATCATGCTCAAGGGTCGTATCATCATACTCAAGGGTCGTATCATCATACTCAAGGGTCGTATCATCATGCTCAAGGGTCGTATCATCATGCTCAAGGGTCGTATCATCATGCTCAAGGGTCGTATCATCATGCTCAAGGGTCGTATCATCATGCTCAAGGGTCGTATCATCATGCTCAAGGGTCGTATCATCATGCTCAAGGGTCGTATCATCATGCTCAAGGGTCGTATCATCATGCTCAAGGGTCGTATCATCATACTCAAGGGTCGTATCATCATGCTCAAGGGTCGTATCATCATGCTCAAGGGTCGTATCATCATGCTCAAGGGTCGTATCATCATACTCAAGGGTCGTATCATCATACTCAAGGGTCGTATCATCATGCTCAAGGGTCGTATCATCATGCTCAAGGGTCGTATCATCATGCTCAAGGGTCGTATCATCATGCTCAAGGGTCGTATCATCATACTCAAGGGTCGTATCATCATGCTCAAGGGTCGTATCATCATGCTCAAGGGTCGTATCATCATACTCAAGGGTCGTATCATCATACTCAAGGGTCGTATCATCATGCTCAAGGGTCGTATCATCATGCTCAAGGGTCGTATCATCATGCTCAAGGGTCGTATCATCATACTCAAGGGTCGTATCATCATACTCAAGGGTCGTATCATCATGCTCAAGGGTCGTATCATCATGCTCAAGGGTCGTATCATCATGCTCAAGGGTCGTATCATCATGCTCAAGGGTCGTATCATCATGCTCAAGGGTCGTATCATCATGCTCAAGGGTCGTATCCATCATGCTCAAGGGTCGTATCATCATGCTCAAGGGTCGTATCATCATGCTCAAGGGTCGTATCATCATGCTCAAGGGTCGTATCATCATAATCAAGGGTCGTATCATCATGCTCAAGGGTCGTATCATCATGCTCAAGGGTCGTATCATCATGCTCAAGGGTCGTATCATCATGCTAAAACCCCTTTAAAAATTGTGTTTGTAAGGACATATCACACTGGGCAGTGTACTCGACAGGGGTTTAAACACCTTTTGAATCCTCACACTCACTGGAACACTTGTGTTTGTAAGGACTATCACCTGGGAGTGTATCACGGGGTTTTTTAAACACCTTTTGAAGCCAACATCAGGGAAACACTGTTTTTTGAAAGGACATGTCACACTGGATGGGTCGTGTCCCATACCCTGGCCAGGACAGCGCCCAAGTGGTGGAGGAGGGGAGAACTCACATCTCTCGCTGGATATTTGTATTCGTGTTACTCTGATGGTGGGAGATAGGGTGTCGTCGTGGGTGAGGGAGGGTGTCGCCCCTACCTCTTGTGTTGGGGGAGGAAGGCAAGATAATGCTGGGGTGGGTGGGGAAGGGTGTCGTTGCTCAAGTGACAAGGAGAAAATTTGACTGTAAGAACTGGGTGCTTGCTTGTTGATACACAGTGCGTCAGGCGACGCAGCAGCAGAAGCAGGAGAGCGGCTGGTGCATATTTTGGCTCTCGTGGAAAGCCATGGTGGTGCAGTAGAATGGTAGGTGGGAGAGGTGGTAGTACCACTCCCTCCTTCTCCACACATGACATTCCTCTCCCACGGTGCACAAATAAAGCCATCAACTCTGCAAGGGAGGTGGGGGAGGTCTCTCGTGCCAGCAGACCCTCCCCTCTGTGACGAGCCGTTCGCCTGTAGGCCTCCGAAGGGGGCCATCGGCCACCATCCAGTAACCACATGGACCTGTGGCGATTCACAAGGGCGCTGAGATGGGTCGCTTGTGCTCCCACATCCTTGTGAACGGCGCTCCGGTGGACGGACCTGCTCTGTGGAAGTGCGCTGATGTCTCTACCACTGGTGTGACACTGTTGATGTTATCCCACTGTACAACCCACCAAAACGGCCCTTAACCATCTCCACGACTCGATCAGCTCAAACCACGTCACCATCAACTAATGGTTGTTACTTCTACTACTCATTGTGTGGCTTCCAGTCGCGTTCCTCCACCCCTTGTGTGTCGCCAGTCTCCTCCCACTGGCTCACTCCCACTAAGCTTCTCTGGTTCGCTCTGGACGATACACTGAGGTAGAAAGATCACGTTAACACCACTGAAGAATCCTCTAACTATGGTTAACACCACTGTCGAATCCTCTAACTATGGTTTGAAATTCTTCATAGACGCAAGGTGCTCACACTCCCTGGACCTGAACTGAGGAACATCACCCACGTTCCATTCTTACCAGGCTCACCTGATACCCTCCCTCCTCCTCCGCTCTGCTCTCTTCCACATCCACCATACAACAGAAACTTATGGAAAAGGGGTACAAAAAGGGTATGCAAAACTAAATCATCCTCAGTTCCTCTTACACACCTCTGAAGAGGCGTTCGACACGCTGGTCGTGTCAGTTCCATCCCTGGACTGCCCACAACTGCTGACCAAGCGACCGTCATCTCCCGCCACGAGAGATCCCTCGTCCCCGAGTTGCATTTCATCACCACAACCACATCGAGCCCATCCGAATTCGTGTGGACCCCCGCAAGAGCAGTCCCGTCCCCAGCCTTTGGGATCAAACCAAATGACATTAAACGTTTGGGGAACGTTTGTTGGTCCAAATGACATCAAACGTCTGGTGAACGTTTGTTGGTCCAAATGACATCAAACGTTTGGGGAACGTTTATTGGTCCAAATGACATTAAACGTTTGGGGAACGTTTGTTGGTCCAAATGACATCAAACGTTTGGTGAACGTTTGTTGGTCCAAATGACATCAAACGTTTGGGGAACGTTTATTGGTCCAAATGACATTAAACGTCTGGTGAACGTTTGTTGGTCCAAATGACATCAAACGTTTGGTGAACGTTTGTTGATCCAAATGACATTAAACGTTTGGTAAACGTTTGTTAGTCCAAATGACATTAAACGTTTGGTGAACGTTTGTTGGTCCAAATGACATTAAACGTTTGGTGAACGTTTGTTGGTCCAAATGATATTAAACGTTTGGTGAACGTTTGTTGGCCCATATGATATTAAACGTTTGATGAACGTTTGTTTTTCCAAATGACGATTTACGTTTGGTGAACGTTTGTTGGTCCAAATTACATTAAACGTTTGGTGAACGTTTGCTGGTCCAAATCACATTAAACATTTGGTGAACGTTTGTTGGTCCAAATGACATTAAACGTTTGGTGAGCGTTTGTTGGTCCAAATGACATTAAACGTTTGGTGAACGTTTGTTGGTCCCATGTTCCATTTCTCTCCCATGTTCCATTCCTCTCCCATATTCCATCCCTCACCCATGTTCCATTTCTCTCCCATATTCCATCCCTCTCCCATGTTCCATTTCTCTCCCATATTCCATCCCTCTCCCATGTTCCATTCCTCTCCCATGTTACATCCCTCTCCCATGTTCCATTCCTCTCCCACGCCCTTGCAATATGACCACACGCGTGTTTGTGACACACCGTCACCCTTTTTAACCCGCCTCCACTGACTCCCTGCCTCCCACACCCACACACACCCACACACTTTCACACAGCCACACACTCTCACACAGCCACACACTCTCACACAGCCACACACCCACACACTCTCTACACCCACACACTCTCACACAACCACACACTCTCACACAGCCACACACCCACACACTCTCACACAACCACACACTCTCACACAGCCACACACTCCCACACAGCCACACAGTCACACACCCACACACTCTCTACACTCACACACTCTCACACAGCCACACAGTCACACAGCCACACACTGTCACACACCCACACATTCTCTTCACCCACACACTCTCAACACTCACACACTCTCTATACCCACACACTCTCACACACCTACACACTCTCACGCAGCAACACATTCTCAACACCCACACACTCTCACACAGCCACACCCTCTCAATACCCACACACTCTCAACACTCACACACTCTCTACACCCACACACTCTCAACACACACACTCTCTACACTCACGCACTCTCAACTCCCACACACTCTCAACACCAACACACTCTCAACACCCACACACTCTCAACACCCACACATTCTCAACACCCACACACTCACAACACCCACTCACTCACAACACCCACACACTCTCTACACCCACACACTCTCACACAGCCACACACTCTCACACAGCCACACACTCTCAGCACTCACATACTCTACACCCACACACTCTCAACATCCACACACTCTCAACACCCACACACTCACAACACCCACTTACTCACAACACCCACACACTCTCACGGAGCCGACCCCGACAGCCAGAGAGGCGTATGCCGCGTTGCACCGACCCTAGTGCATGTGTCAGTGTCTGGACCCTTGTATGTAATCTCTTTGCCGGGGGAAGATAGAGAGACAATACTCGGCCAGTATGAGGGAATCTCTCTCTCTCTCTCTCTCTCTCTCTCTCTCTCTCTCTCTCTCTCTCTCTCTCTCTCTCTCTCTCTCTCTCTCTCTCTCTCTCCCCCGGCCTTTACCTAACTGCCTCTCAATATCTTTACGTATATCACGGTTTCTTGGTGTCTGGCAACGCTGGTTTATTTCTTTATTGAAGCTTTAGTTGTACGAAATGTCTTGGTGTTATTTTCCACAGATGGATGTTCAGTTGTGTTCTAATATAAGAGGAAATGCACTGTATATATGGTATGTGTACTGCACTGTATATATGGTATGTGTATGCGTTAGCGAGGTAGCGCAAGGAAACAGACGAAAGAAATGGCCCAACCCATCCCCATACACATGTATATACATACACGTCCACACACGCAAACATACATACCTATACATCTCAATGTACACATATATATACACACACAGACACATACATATATACCCATGCACACAATTCACACTGTCTGCCTTTATTCATTCCCATCGCCACCTCGCCACACATGGAATACCATCCCCCTCCCCCTCATGTATGCGAGGTAGCGCTAGGAAAAGACAACCGAAGCCCCATTCGTTCACACTCAGTCTCTCGCTGTCATGCAATAATGCCCGAAACCACAGCTCCCTTTCCACATCCAGGCCCCACACAACTTTCCATGGTTTACCCCAGACGCTTCACATGCCCTGATTCAATCCACTGACAGCACGTCAACCCCGGTATACCTCATCGATCCAATTCACTCTATTCCTTGCCCGCCTCTCACCCTCCTGCATGTTCAGGCCCCGATCACTCAAAATCTTTTTCACTCCATCTTTCCACCTCCAATTTGGTCTCCCACTTCTCCTCGTTCCCTCCACCTCCGACACATATATCCTCTTGGTCAATCTTTCCTCACTCATTCTCTCCATGTGCCCAAACCATTTCAAAACACCCTCTTCTGCTCTCTCAACCACGCTCTTTTTATTTCCACACATCTCTCTTACCTTTACGTTACTTACTCGATCAAACCACCTCACACCACACATTGTCCTCAAACATCTCATTTCCAGCACATCCACCATCCTGCGCATATATATATATATATATATATATATATATATATATATATATATATATATATATATATATATATATATATATATGTGTGTAATTTTTTTTTCATACTTGATCGTCGTTTTTCGCGTCAGCGAGGTAGCGCCGGGAACAGAAGAAGAAAGCCTTCATCAGTACACATCCAGTCTCAAGCTTTCACTTGTAATGCAGTGAAGCCACAGCATCATAACCTGGCCCACAGACATGACCATGATGCACACCAGACGCTTCACGTACCATGGCTCATCCCAGGACGAACACACACACACACACACACACACACACACACACACACACACACACAGAGTTTTACATGAACGTCAAAACTCAAAGGCAAACATATCGCCTTTCCCCCCCCATGTGTTCCTTCGTATGTTTGTTGACGGGTGGGAAATACAATAAAGGTTTCATTTGAAATTGTTTTATATTTCATCATGATAATTTTGAAGTGTTGTTTTTTTTATCTAATGCATGAAATAACGTGGAGGCGAATTCATTTATCGTTTTACCGGCACGACGGTACGCATCCTTGAGCACGACGGTACGACCCTTGAGCACGATGGTACGCCCCTTGAGCACGACGGTACGACCCTTGAACATGACGGTACGACCTTTGAGCGCGACGGTGCGATCCTTGAGCATGATGGTACGACCCTTGAGCACGACGGTACGACCCTTGAACATGACGGTACGACCCTTGAGCGCGACGGTACGACCCTTGAGCACGATGGTACGATCCTTAAGCACGACGGTGCGATCCTTGAGCACGATGGTACGATCCTTGAGCACGATGGTACGACCCTTGAGCACGACGGTACGACCCTTGAGCACGACGGTGCGATCCTTGAGCACGATGGTACGATCCTTGAGCACGACGGTACGGCCCCTTGAGCACGACGGTACGACCCTTGAGCACGACGGTACGACCCTTGAGCACGACGGTACGACCCTTGAGCACGACGGTACGACCCTTGGGTGTGATGACGTAACCTCTGACCTTTGAGGGTCAGGTTAAGGATCACATCATCATGCCCAAGGGTCGTACTTTCGTGATCAAGGATCGTACCGTCGTAACCCAAGGATCGTACCGTCGTAATCCAAGGATCGTACCGTCGTAACCCAAGGATCGTACCGTCGTAATCCAAGGATCGTACCGTCGTAATCCAAGGATCGTACCGTCGTAACCCAAGGATCGTACCGTCGTAACCCAAGGATCGTACCGTCGTAATCCAAGGATCGTACCGTCGTAACCCAAGGATCGTACCGTCGTAACCCAAGGATCGTACCGTCGTAATCCAAGGATCGTACCGTCGTAATCCAAGGATCGTACCGTCGTAACCCAAGGATCGTACCGTCGTAATCCAAGGATCGTACCGTCGTAACCCAAGGATCGTACCGTCGTAACCCAAGGATCGTACCGTCGTAACCCAAGGATCGTACCGTCGTAATCCAAGGATCGTACCGTCGTAATCCAAGGATCGTACCGTCGTAACCCAAGGATCGTACCGTCGTAATCCAAGGATCGTACCGTCGTAATCCAAGGATCGTACCGTCGTAATCCAAGGATCGTACCGTCGTAACCCAAGGATCGTACCGTCGTAACCCAAGGATCGTACCGTCGTAATCCAAGGATCGTACCGTCGTAACCCAAGGATCGTACCGTCGTAATCCAAGGATCGTACCGTCGTAACCCAAGGATCGTACCGTCGTAACCCAAGGATCGTACCGTCGTAATCCAAGGATCGTACCGTCGTAACCCAAGGATCGTACCGTCGTAATCCAAGGATCGTACCGTCGTAACCCAAGGATCGTACCGTCGTAACCCAAGGATCGTACCGTCGTAACCCAAGGATCGTACCGTCGTAACCCAAGGATCGTACCGTCGTAACCCAAGGATCGTACCGTCGTAACCCAAGGATCGTACCGTCGTAACCCAAGGATCGTACCGTCGTAACCCAAAGATCGTACCGTCGTGTAATTTGAAGCACATGTGTGGACACCACAGTATACAATACCTCTAAGAATCAGACTGTAATCATACTAGTCTGATTGTAACCAATCCTCATGCTGTAATCATACTAGTCTGATTGTAACCAATTCTCATGCTGTAATCATACTAGTCTGATTGTAATCAATCCTCATGCTGTAATCATACTAGTCTGATTGTAATCAATTCTCAGGCTGTAATCATACTAGGCTGATTGTAACCAATTCTCCTGCTGTAATCATACTAGTCTGATTGTAATCAATTCTCATGCTGTAATCATACTAGTCTGATTGTAACCAATCCTCATGCTGTAATCATACTAGTCTGATTGTAACCAATTCTCATGCTGTAATCATACTAGTCTGATTGTAACCAATCCTCATGCTGTAATCATACTAGTCTGATTGTAACCAATCCTCATGCTGTAATCATACTAGTCTGATTGTAACCAATTCTCATGCTGTAATCATACTAGTCTGATTGTAACCAATTCTCATGCTGTAATCATACTAGTCTGATTGTAACCAATCCTCATGCTGTAATCATACTAGTCTGATTGTAACCAATTCTCATGCTGTAATCATACTAGTCTGATTGTAACCAATTCTCATGGTGTAATCATACTAGTCTGATTGTAACCAATCCTCATGCTGTAATCATACTAGTCTGATTGTAACCAATTCTCCGTATTTAATGATTCGATTGCAACGGTGAATCTACAGCTGATATGATTAGAAAGATATGTTATCTTTTTTTCCAGTGTATCTGTGAGGATAGTGTTATCCCACTGGCTTAATTACATTAGTGTTATCTTTTTTTCCTGTGTATCTGTGAGGATAGTGTTATCCCACTGGCTCAATTACATTAGTGTTATCTTGTTGATGTAACCTACTTAGGGATTTGATCCTAATGGAGTGTAGACATAACACTACGTGATTTTTTTTAGCCAACACCTTAATGAAAGATAAAGATCACCCGTTATCTTTAATGAAGGATATACTCTTGGTCTAATTAGAGTGAAGGCTATTAGTTATTTTCTTCTTCTTCTTAATTGCAACATATTCTATCACGATGGTCTAATTAGGGGCAAAATGTCATGTTATTGGTGCTTAAAGATAACCATATCAGTAACTCGATTGGATAGGAGATAACTCAGTGACGTTATCTTAATGATTCAGCTTCACTTGGGATGTTATCATTGTTCTCCTGTTCCTAGGAAGGCGATATGTCTGGTCGATATGTCTGGTCGATATGTCTGGTCGATATGTCTGGTCGATCTGCCTGGTCGATCTGCCTGGTCGATATGTCTGGTCGATATGTCTGGTCGATATGTCTGGTCGATATGTCTGGTCGATATGTCTGGTCGATATGTCTGGTCGATATGTCTGGTCGATATGTCTGGTCGATATGTCTGGTCGATATGTCTGGTCGATATGTCTGGTCGATATGTCTGGTCGATATGTCTGGTCGATATGTCTGGTCGATATGTCTGGTCGATATGTCTGGTCGATATGTCTGGTCGATATGTCTGGTCGATATGTCTGGTCGATATGTCTGGTCGATATGTCTGGTCGATATGTCTGGTCGATATGTCTGGTCGATATGTCTGGTCGATATGTCTGGTCGATATGTCTGGTCGATATGTCTGGTCGATATGTCTGGTCGATATGTCTGGTCGATATGTCTGGTCGATATGTCTGGTCGATATGTCTGGTCGATATGTCTGGTCGATATGTCTGGTCGATATGTCTGGTCGATATGTCTGGTCGATATGTCTGGTCGATATGTCTGGTCGATATGTCTGGTCGATATGTCTGGTCGATATGTCTGGTCGATATGTCTGGTCGATATGTCTGGTCGATATGTCTGGTCGATATGTCTGGTCGATATGTCTGGTCGATATGTCTGGTCGATATGTCTGGTCGATATGTCTGGTCG
Organism: Panulirus ornatus; assembly: GCF_036320965.1. Classification (NCBI taxonomy): domain Eukaryota; kingdom Metazoa; phylum Arthropoda; class Malacostraca; order Decapoda; family Palinuridae; genus Panulirus; species Panulirus ornatus. The sequence goes on from NC_092226.1 coordinate 63,560,986, forward strand.
ATATGTCTGGTCGATATGTCTGGTCGATATGTCTGGTCGATATGTCTGGTCGATATGTCTGGTCGATATGTCTGGTCGATATGTCTGGTCGATATGTCTGGTCGATATGTCTGGTCGATATGTCTGGTCGATATGTCTGGTCGATATGTCTGGTCGATATGTCTGGTCGATATGTCTGGTCGATATGTCTGGTCGATATGTCTGGTCGATATGTCTGGTCGATATGTCTGGTCGATATGTCTGGTCGATATGTCTGGTCGATATGTCTGGTCGATATGTCTGGTCGATATGTCTGGTCGATATGTCTGGTCGATATGTCTGGTCGATATGTCTGGTCGATATGTCTGGTCGATATGTCTGGTCGATATGTCTGGTCGATATGTCTGGTCGATATGTCTGGTCGATATGTCTGGTCGATATGTCTGGTCGATATGTCTGGTCGATATGTCTGGTCGATATGTCTGGTCGATATGTCTGGTCGATATGTCTGGTCGATATGTCTGGTCGATATGTCTGGTCGATATGTCTGGTCGATATGTCTGGTCGATATGTCTGGTCGATATGTCTGGTCGATATGTCTGGTCGATATGTCTGGTCGATATGTCTGGTCGATATGTCTGGTCGATATGTCTGGTCGATATGTCTGGTCGATATGTCTGGTCGATATGTCTGGTCGATATGTCTGGTCGATATGTCTGGTCGATATGTCTGGTCGATATGTCTGGTCGATATGTCTGGTCGATATGTCTGGTCGATATGTCTGGTCGATATGTCTGGTCGATATGTCTGGTCGATATGTCTGGTCGATATGTCTGGTCGATATGTCTGGTCGATATGTCTGGTCGATATGTCTGGTCGATATGTCTGGTCGATATGTCTGGTCGATATGTCTGGTCGATATGTCTGGTCGATATGTCTGGTCGATATGTCTGGTCGATATGTCTGGTCGATATGTCTGGTCGATATGTCTGGTCGATATGTCTGGTCGATATGTCTGGTCGATATGTCTGGTCGATATGTCTGGTCGATATGTCTGGTCGATATGTCTGGTCGATATGTCTGGTCGATATGTCTGGTCGATATGTCTGGTCGATATGTCTGGTCGATATGTCTGGTCGATATGTCTGGTCGATATGTCTGGTCGATATGTCTGGTCGATATGTCTGGTCGATATGTCTGGTCGATATGTCTGGTCGATATGTCTGGTCGATATGTCTGGTCGATATGTCTGGTCGATATGTCTGGTCGATATGTCTGGTCGATATGTCTGGTCGATATGTCTGGTCGATATGTCTGGTCGATATGTCTGGTCGATATGTCTGGTCGATATGTCTGGTCGATATGTCTGGTCGATATGTCTGGTCGATATGTCTGGTCGATATGTCTGGTCGATATGTCTGGTCGATATGTCTGGTCGATATGTCTGGTCGATATGTCTGGTCGATATGTCTGGTCGATATGTCTGGTCGATATGTCTGGTCGATATGTCTGGTCGATATGTCTGGTCGATATGTCTGGTCGATATGTCTGGTCGATATGTCTGGTCGATATGTCTGGTCGATATGTCTGGTCGATATGTCTGGTCGATATGTCTGGTCGATATGTCTGGTCGATATGTCTGGTCGATATGTCTGGTCGATATGTCTGGTCGATATGTCTGGTCGATATGTCTGGTCGATATGTCTGGTCGATATGTCTGGTCGATATGTCTGGTCGATATGTCTGGTCGATATGTCTGGTCGATATGTCTGGTCGATATGTCTGGTCGATATGTCTGGTCGATATGTCTGGTCGATATGTCTGGTCGATATGTCTGGTCGATATGTCTGGTCGATATGTCTGGTCGATATGTCTGGTCGATATGTCTGGTCGATATGTCTGGTCGATATGTCTGGTCGATATGTCTGGTCGATATGTCTGGTCGATATGTCTGGTCGATATGTCTGGTCGATATGTCTGGTCGATATGTCTGGTCGATATGTCTGGTCGATATGTCTGGTCGATATGTCTGGTCGATATGTCTGGTCGATATGTCTGGTCGATATGTCTGGTCGATATGTCTGGTCGATATGTCTGGTCGATATGTCTGGTCGATATGTCTGGTCGATATGTCTGGTCGATATGTCTGGTCGATATGTCTGGTCGATATGTCTGGTCGATATGTCTGGTCGATATGTCTGGTCGATATGTCTGGTCGATATGTCTGGTCGATATGTCTGGTCGATATGTCTGGTCGATATGTCTGGTCGATATGTCTGGTCGATATGTCTGGTCGATATGTCTGGTCGATATGTCTGGTCGATATGTCTGGTCGATATGTCTGGTCGATATGTCTGGTCGATATGTCTGGTCGATATGTCTGGTCGATATGTCTGGTCGATATGTCTGGTCGATATGTCTGGTCGATATGTCTGGTCGATATGTCTGGTCGATATGTCTGGTCGATATGTCTGGTCGATATGTCTGGTCGATATGTCTGGTCGATATGTCTGGTCGATATGTCTGGTCGATATGTCTGGTCGATATGTCTGGTCGATATGTCTGGTCGATATGTCTGGTCGATATGTCTGGTCGATATGTCTGGTCGATATGTCTGGTCGATATGTCTGGTCGATATGTCTGGTCGATATGTCTGGTCGATATGTCTGGTCGATATGTCTGGTCGATATGTCTGGTCGATATGTCTGGTCGATATGTCTGGTCGATATGTCTGGTCGATATGTCTGGTCGATATGTCTGGTCGATATGTCTGGTCGATATGTCTGGTCGATATGTCTGGTCGATATGTCTGGTCGATATGTCTGGTCGATATGTCTGGTCGATATGTCTGGTCGATATGTCTGGTCGATATGTCTGGTCGATATGTCTGGTCGATATGTCTGGTCGATATGTCTGGTCGATATGTCTGGTCGATATGTCTGGTCGATATGTCTGGTCGATATGTCTGGTCGATATGTCTGGTCGATATGTCTGGTCGATATGTCTGGTCGATATGTCTGGTCGATATGTCTGGTCGATATGTCTGGTCGATATGTCTGGTCGATATGTCTGGTCGATATGTCTGGTCGATATGTCTGGTCGATATGTCTGGTCGATATGTCTGGTCGATATGTCTGGTCGATATGTCTGGTCGATATGTCTGGTCGATATGTCTGGTCGATATGTCTGGTCGATATGTCTGGTCGATATGTCTGGTCGATATGTCTGGTCGATATGTCTGGTCGATATGTCTGGTCGATATGTCTGGTCGATATGTCTGGTCGATATGTCTGGTCGATATGTCTGGTCGATATGTCTGGTCGATATGTCTGGTCGATATGTCTGGTCGATATGTCTGGTCGATATGTCTGGTCGATATGTCTGGTCGATATGTCTGGTCGATATGTCTGGTCGATATGTCTGGTCGATATGTCTGGTCGATATGTCTGGTCGATAAAGTAGTTTAAGCGATCAACAGATGTAGAGTTATACTTTAAGATCATGTTTTAAGGCATTCTTTTACCCACCTCCAGCGACCCAACGTCCATAGTGAGATCTTAGTCCATTCGGTTGTTTGGTTTTGTAAGGTATCTCTCTCGTGTAATGCTGCTCAACCCGGGTTCGTCTAGTACGCCTTGGAGTATATCTGTGCTTGTCCTGTTTGAAGAAGCCCTTGTGAACCGGGTCATTTGAGGCGGTCAGCGGGCGCCACGGACAGGTCCGTGGGGCCTGGTAGTAGCTGGAGGAGCCCTGGTTACGGTGCATTATGTATGACGGCAGGAGTGTGGCTGTGGGCAGGCGAGACCGCTCATCGCTTGTTCTCTTCCCCCTGGTGGTCGAAGCCTCGGTCGTATGTTATGTAGACGTAGGTGTCTCGTGTTAAACTTACACACTCCCGTTCCCAAAAAGCGTATCAGCTCATCACTAAATCGTATCGAAGATGCCTTTTTAACGAGAGATTTTACCGTCCGTGGGGATGAGGAACTTGGTCTTCCTGTGTGATGATGATGATGTCTACTTTCGTGTGTCCTTTATGCTCACGAAAACGACTGTTCAACTTTGTGTCATGTCTCAGTGACCCAGATGCTCTTTCATGATCGATCGATACTGGTGGTTGAGGACCTCTGGGTAGGGTTCAGTTCAGCAGTTTCTCTGGGTTTGTGTGATGTCACCAGAGAGAGATAGATAGATAGATAGATAGATAGATAGATAGAGAGAGAGAGAGAGAGAGAGAGAGAGAGAGAGAGAGAGAGAGAGAGAGAGAGAGAGAGAGAGAGAGATCATTCTATCATCTTTTGGGCGAGAAAGATCCCAATGTCTAGTGTCTGTAATCTTCGCAGACTCCACATTTTCCTTCGTTGTAGCCCCTAAAGGAATAGCTAGGTTTTGTAATCTTCGTAGACTCGACATTTTCCTTTGTTGTAGCCCCTAAAGGAATAGCTAGGTTTTGTAATCTTCGTAGACTCGACATTTTCCTTTGCTGTAGCCCCTAAAAGATCCTCAAGGTCACTCGTCGTCATCACTCCTAAATCTTTGACGTCCCTTCCTGGTGTTTCCCCTTCTCGTATTGAGCTATGAGACCCACTGTATTTCTTCCTCCCAATTGTGGCGAAGGAGTTGAAGATTTTTTTTACCTCGTTCAAGATGGATGTATTCCGAGGTTCACTTGATGATTTCGTTGGTACATGAGTGGGTTATTAGTGTCCTCAAGTGGACGAGGTTACTGCCTGGAATGCTGGTGTCTTTGGGCAAAGATGGTGTTTGTTGCTGTCAGTGTCAGGCGTAAGCCAGGGGAACAGCGAGGGAGGAAGTGCACTACCTTGGGGGACAAGAGCCCTCTGCAGGGGAGACACTGGATCGTATTTGATTAATCATTTACTCGTTTGGATCTGATTTCTTTAAGGAATTCAGATCCCGTGTCCTTCACTGCAGATTCTGTTGATTTCATCACCTCATTGTAGCATTCACTGGAGGATTTCGCAAAATCTGCAATGATCATAATGGTGAAATTTTAGCTAGATTTGTTAATTCTTTGCGAAATTTGGTATTCATTTTCTCTTTGAAGGCTTGAGGGGCCTTACCCGACTGGTCCTCGAGGCGTTATGGTATCGATAGATGGTTCCAAGTTCCCTTTTAAGTCGAAGCAACGTCGTCCAACACAGACAGAGAGCCTTGAAGTTCCATGTATCTCACAGAGACATCCTGGAGGTGTGTGTAGGAGGTAAGGTCGGTACAGCTCAGGAGAGAAGAGGTGAATGCATCAGTTGTATCGATATGTTTGTGTTGCAGTTGGAGCTGAAAAGTGAACTGAATATTTTTCCTGTACATGTCGTCGCGAAGGGGGAGAGAGAGAGAGAGAGAGAGAGAGAGAGAGAGAGAGAGAGAGAGAGAGAGAGAGAGAGAGGGTGAGACTGCCTCTGACGACTCTCTGTGGATACATACAAGGACAAATGTTCCCACTGAAATATCATCTTGAGCATCACAGCATCAGTACCTGATGATGGTGGCGATGAGGGGGAAAATACCATAGGGTAAAAGTCTTGGTGTGTGTGTGTGAGGGAGGAGCAGTGGACAAAGGTTATCTATAGAAAATGAGGGTTTGTAATCCATGTACATAAGAGGATTGGAACTGTTTGAAGAGGATTGTAACCCTAACTGCTTACCAGAGACCCCCCCAGATTTAATCATTCCCACATTAAGGACATAATGTGAGTGCTTCAGGCGTGCCCTCTCACGTGAACGGGAACGAGGTTAATGATTATAGATGAATAGATAGATTAGATAGATAGATAGCTACATACGTATGTAGAAAGAAGATGGATGGAAAGATAGATGATAGACAGATGATAAATAGCTTACATAGCTAGATAGATGATAGGTGAATGATTGAAAGATAGCTGGATAGATGATATATGATCGATAGACATAAATAGATTGCTAGATGTAAATAGATAGCTATATAATAGACAGATGATAGATAGCTGGATAGATAACAGAAAGATGATAGATAGCTTGATAGATGATAGATAGATGATAGATGCTCACTAGATATAGACAGATAGCGAGATGGTTAGCTAGATAATAGAGAGATGATAGATAGCTTGATAGATAGATGATGGATGACCGATAGATATAGATAGATAGATAAATAGATACATAGATGCTTTCTTTAACTTTTCTTCTCATTCCCTGAGACAGAATGGTCTTTGAGAAGCTACTGGGCGTTGCTGTAAGTTGGCAGAAGATGTGGGCTGAGAACCAAGCGTCAGTGGGCAGGTTAGAGACAGAGATGTGAAGGGAGATACGGGACGTGAAGTGGTGGGAGCTGACGATTTGCATTACAGAGATTTCACATGACGTATATGCTTTGGTCGGAGAATATATAGAAGGTTTTTGATGATCGGGGAGAATATAGAAGGGTTTTTGATGACCGGGGAGAATATAGAAGGATTTTTGATGATCAGAGGAGAATATAGAAGGATTTTTGACGATCAGAGGAGAATATAGAAGGATTTTTGATGGTCGGAGGAGAATATAGAGGGATTTTTGATGGTCGGGGAGAATATAGAAGGATTTTTGATGGTCGGAGGAGAATATAGAAGGGTTTTTGATGATCAGAGGAGAATATAGAAGGATTTTTGATGGTCGGAGGAGAATATAGAAGGATTTTTTATGGTCGGGGAGAATGTAGAAGGATTTTTGATGGTCGGAGGAGAATATAGGATTTTTGATGGGGAGAATATAGGATTTTTGATGGTCGGAGGAGAATATAGAAGGATTTTTGATGGTCGGAGGAGAATATAGAAGGATTTTTGATGACCGGGGAGAATATAGAAGGATTTTTGATGGTCGGAGGAGAATATAGAAGGATTTTTTATGGTCGGGGGAGAATATAGAAGGATTTTTGATGGTCGGAGGAGAATATAGAAGGATTTTTGATGGTCGGAGGAGAATATAGAAGGATTTTTGATGGTCGGAGGAGAATATAGAAGGATTTTTGATGACCGGGGAGAATATAGAAGGATTTTTGATGGTCGGAGGAGAATATAGAAGGATTTTTTATGGTCGGGGAGAATATAGAAGGATTTTTGATGGTCGGAGGAGAATATAGAAGGATTTTTTATGGTCGGGGAGAATGTAGAAGGATATTTAATTTTCACTTCAGCCATCATGATTAAGGAGATGGAGACTGCTGAACATCCTGGGAACAGAGAGAGTCTTTGTCTTCAGAATGAAGTCATGGGAATTTCCACCTAATTGGAAGTCTTTTGATCAAGCTGATGAAATTTCCGAATGACTGAAATAGAAAACGGTTCGTGTCGGGTACCAAAAGAAACGAGGCAGTCGTTCATTAAGCGAGGAAAGGTCGTATGTTCATTGAGGTCCAGTGTCCATGTAGGTCTTACGTACGTGTGTGGATGTACTGCCATTTGTTCCGACCAGGTAAACAAAAAAAAAGGATAAACAAATGCTGTCATTTGTTGTAGAAGGTATCATTATAGTGCTAAGCACCATCATTCAGCGTGTAAGTATGTAAGTCTCAGGTAATACAAGAGGAAGTGGAATGATACATCTATTTGTTCTTAGCCCTTATGTTAATTTGGATGTGGATTTATATATTGCGATTTCTTTGTCACTATTTTGAATGGGTGTTGGAGGTTTGTATGTTTTATGTGTATGTATATGATTGGAAAGGATCACAGTTTCGCGCGTGATCAAGTATATTCCAGAGTCCACGGGGAAAAATGAAACACGATAAGTTCCCAGGTGCACTTTCGTGTAATAATCACATCATCAGGGGAGACACAAGAGAAAAATATAAGTTGTATATCAGCTGACTTATATTTCTTTCTTGTTCCCCTGGTGAAGTGATTATTACACGAAAGTGCACTTGGGAACTTAATTGTGTTTCATTTTCCCCGTGGATTCATATATATATATATATATATATATATATATATATATATATATATATATATATATATATATATATATATCGCATAATACCCTACAACAGCCAGGGCTCGAACCCAGGACATTTGTCGTTCTCAGTGAGGCTGTGTCAGTGCTATCATTCCTATGTATTAAGACGCAGCAACGCCTCCCCCTTCTCCCATCTACTATTGAAGTTCTGTTGTCTGTTGAGTGTGCACGTCGCACCCTCCCAAGCACCACGCCTTATCCTTCCCAACACGTCAACGCCTTCTGCTGCATGACCACACGTACACACACTCACACACACACACACACACACACACACACACACACACAGAAGATAAGTGTCCCACTGCATCATGTTAATGATATGCAAAGTAACTTTCTCTTCCCTCGTTGTTCTGTCATTACATGACCAGACCACTTATCCCACACTGTACATGGGTCTGACGTGTTGCGTTTCCATCCATTTCTATTACGTTGCCATCCATCTCCATTACCCTAAGCGCCTGGTGGCATCCCTTGACACCTCACACATCAATCCCACTTCCCCTTGTTCCTAGTAATGACTCATTAAGTCTCTTACCCGGAGTTGCCCCTCGCCCCTCCTTCTCCCTAATATCAATCAATTGCACTTAAACATATAGTCTTACTCTGGAGTATGAAGGGTGAGTAGGAGAGAGGGACGAGTCACTCACCATTTGCAAGCCTTCACATCTCTCCTAAATCATTTTCCAATTTACCCCTGACATTAACATGGAGTATTTTTCCCTTGCAGGTATGTTGTGTATTGCCTTGTCACTAGCAGGGTACAGGGGAGGTAAGTGACAGGCTCCCACGCTAGCTTGCATTCACACACGCCTCTCCAGGATCTTCTTGGAAAGGTTTAGAACGAGTTTACCTCACTAATGGTCAACAAAAGGTCTCTCTGAAAGGGTGAGTGGTAGGCTCACACGCTAGCTTGCCTTCGCATTCGCCACCAGTGTGTTATGTGGGTGAATTTCAGAACGAGTGTACATTAAGAGTATTCAACAAAATGGCCCTGTGCTAGATTTTAGCGGATAGTAAAGACTACGTACACCAGATGAGTTATATATGTATTTCTTATGTGAATATGTAAATATCTTTGTGCTTCCTCCTCCCTTTGTGTTATGAATTCAAGAAGAAGGTTTATACCGCCGTCTGTCTTCCTCAAAAATTGCACCAGCCTAGTATACTCGTTTCACATTCTGTTGCATATTGGCATTGCAAATTAGTTTCTGGAATATATCTTGCATTCCAGGGGCAAGAGCGTCTCTTGCTCCTGGGTCATACTTATTCAGCATAGCCTCTGGTATCAGAAGCGCATCTCTTTATCTTGTTTGGATAAACCAAGGCTGCCGGAGAAGACGCGTTCTTCGCCAACTTTTGTGTTGTCGTAAATTTGAAATGAGTCTATATCAGTATTTCTAGGCTCCCGCGCTAGTTTATTGCTGTATCGCCAAACGAGTCTTTATCACTGTTAGGAAGCTCCTTCGCTAGTGGCTCTAAACGAGTCTGTATCATTATTATTTACAAGCCAGCCTGTGCTCTAATGTTAAAGTGAGTCTACCCCACTGCTGAAAGGCTCCATGGCTGGTCTGTGTTTGCAGCCTCTGACCGGTTTATCATCAGAGTTTACAGACTCCGCTGCTGGCCTGAGCTCCAACAGGATCCAAACTGTGTCCGTATCACTATTCATGGGCTCCATTACTAGTCTGTACTGCAGTTTGCAATGAGCGTGTATCAGTGTTCGTAAACTACCTCGCTAATCTTAGTGTGCGGAAGCAAGCAAGAGTCTCTCGGTGTTTACAGCCATTCGGGGAAGTCTCTTTGCTGTGACACAATTCACGTAAGTCTACATTACTGACTAGGAGGCTCACTGGCTAGTGTGTGTGTGTGTGTGTGTGTGTGTGTGCGCGTGCTGCAGCATTAAACGAGTCTATGTCAGACTTCCGAGGCTCCTTCGCTATTCTATTTTCCATCACGTTTCAAACGAGTCTATATATACACATATATCAATCTTTATAGGCTCCCCGGCTAGTTCCCCCCCTCGAGGCCTTCACTGTGTAATTGATATTTGATGGCCGTTTTGATGCCACTATATCTTGAAGGAGGACAAGGAGGAGGACCAGCAGCAGGTGGTGTTCTTAAGGCTGCTTTTATAGATCCGGTCCCACGACTCGGCTGAGGAGGTGGGTCAAAATGTAAGAATGGCAGCGGGATGTGAGTGTGGGATCGCTCATCTGTTGATATGGACGATGTTTAGAGATATGGGAAGGCGAGGGAATTAACACTTTGGTTCCCTTGATATGAACCAGTGACCTATGCTCCTCACCTTCATCTTAAGTTAGTTATGCGTAAAAAGAGACGTCCAAACGGTAACTAGTGTTAGTTATACAAGTTTCAGTTGTAACTAATTAAAAAAAAGAATGACTACGATTATATATTCTCATTATGAATGTTCTTCATAAATGCTTAGCACACGTATCTGTCAAGTGATGATATAAAGTCAAGACAGATTTGAGTTCAAGGTATATATATATTTTTTTTTCACACATATTTAAGTAAAGTTGTAAATGTGAGGTTGTGATTGAAGTACAAAGTGTCTGAATGTGTTGAGCTGAGGTTTTTTTTTAGATGTGAGGTGGTATGTCACAGCACCAAACGAGAGAAACTGGCAGTCAGTGTTCTAGAGAACATGGAAGATGAACAACATGTAGTAATAACATCTGTATACTTGCTATTCCCTGTAATGAATCGTGTAAACTCCTCAGGGTACGACATGCCGTCGATACAACAACTGTATACCCATCTGTATGTCCCCGTGTCTTGTATACCCGTCTGTATGATGGCGTGTCCTGTATACCCACCTGTATGACCACGTGTCTTGTATACCCGTCTGTATGATGGCGTGTCTTGTATACCCGTCTGTTTGACCACGTGTCTTGTATACCCACCTGTATGACCCCGTGTCTTGTATACCCGTCTGTATGATGGCGTGTCTTGTATACCCACCTGTATGACCCCGTGTCTTGTATACCCATCTGTATGATGGCGTGTCTTGTATACCCACCTGTATGACCGAGTGTCTTGTATACCCATCTGTATGACCGCGTGTCTTGCATACCCATCTGTATGACCGCGTGTCTTGTATACCCATCTGTATGACCGCGTGTCTTGTATACCCATCTGTATGACCGCGTGTCTAGTATACCCACCTGTATGACCACATTTCTTGTATACCCACCTGTATGACCATGTGTCTTGTATACCCGTCTGTATGGTGGCGTGTCTTGTATACTTTTGATCATCTAAGGTGTATGTGGATCCATGGCATACGATGTGACCGAATTCAGGAGAGAGATTCTGACCCAAGGTTGTTGGCCATGTCATCAGAGGTCAACTGTAACCACTGGAACGTGAATGTGTCGTGGAAATTACACAGTCGTTCACCAGTTCCTGCTGGTCAGGTCACGTGCTTTAGTTTCTGGTCATTAGATTTGGGTGGAGGTTCATGGGATTATCCTCATCATCAAATTGGCTGAGTTTTCTCAATCCAATCCAATTTCAGGAGTTCGATTTCAGTGATTCATGAGTCAATTGTGTGTGTTTGTGTGTGTGTGTGTGTGTGTGTGTGTATATCACCATCAGAAGTGTACTTCGATAATGTTGATTTCTGAATATTACCATTGTTAAAAATGCGTTGGATTTTTGGTCTCTATTCATATATGAACAGCCACAGACCACTGTGTGCTCTCGAGGCTATTAATGTTAGTGGATGATGACAGAAACCCACAGCTTAGTGTGGTAGAAGTGAGATGTAGAAGTGAGATGTAGATGTAGATGTAGATGTAGATAATTCAGAGAGAACAACTTGTAAATTGTTAATGTGGTTAATGAGGTGCAGGTCATATAAGTCGTGGTCTTGAAGGTAAATGTTGATCAAGTCTATTCTTAAACGTATCTGTAGTACTGCTTTCAACTACTCTTCTAATTGGCCAATCGTTCCGCACGTTAACAATCCTGTTGAAGGAAACAGTATTTCGCCCTATGCCAGGTAAAACGTTGGCCCACGAGTTTGTGAAAATCAGACGAATCAAGTCGTGATAGATCAAGATGATCAAAGCCTTTGATGATTTTGAATTCTGGTATTAGATCATCTCATAACCTTCTCTTTTGTCAACTCAATAGATTCAGGTCGTTTAATCTGCTCTCGTAAAGTCTGTATCTCACCCTGGGAATCATCTTGGTGTCTCGACGCTGTATTCCCTCCATTCTATGTCTGTTTCTTTAGGTTAGGGTGACCAAAACTGATCGCAAATATTCAAGACGTGGACGAACCAATGAATTATGAAGAGCAATGGTGGTTTCCCTGGACTTAAATTCGAAGGCCCTACCTATGAATCCAAGAATTTTGCTCGTTCTTTCCACTTCTTCTATCCACTGCTTTCTTGGTTTTCAAGTCACCAGAGATTATTACACCCAAGTCATTTTTTGTTTATCTTATACAGTTCAACCAGAATGCGTACTGTAGCTTGTCTTTTGGATATGTAAAACTTGGCAGTTGTCGATGTTGAAATTCACTCGCTACTTAAGAACCCAGTTCATCCGTCTGTTGACGTCCGTTTGAAGCTACAGACGTTCATTTGTATATTTATCTCTAAGCTTCGTATCATAAGCAGATTTTGATATCATGTCAATGCAGCCCATTATCAGTATCGTTGATATATATGAGAAAGAGAACCGGTCCCAAGAGAGATCCTTGTGGCACTCCACTTGTCACGTCTAACCATTCTGAGGTTTGACCGTTGATCACAACTCTTTGTTTACAGCCAGTTAACCAATTTCTTATCCCCCGAAGTACAAAACCATCAACGCCATGTGACTGTTTTTATCTTTTTCGCCAGTAACCTTTGATGAGTTCCACATCGCAAAGGGGATGGTGTTTCTAATATTAGATTCTCTCTCTCTCTCTCTCTCTCTCTCTCTCTCTCTCTCTCTCTCTCTCTCTCTCTCTCTCTCTCTCTCTCTCTCTCTCTCTCCACACACACACACAAACACACACACACACACACATATATATATATATATATATATATATATATATATATATATATATATATATATATATATATATATATCGTAATTCGAGGTTGCTCTGGGTCAAGCAAAAGGGGGGAAGTGTCTGTCCTTCGTCCGACGGTCACCCACACAGCAGTATTCTCAGCTTTCATCTAAATTAAATACAACAACAGGAAGGAAAAATACGTCACCCTTGTATTTTGGTGAAGGTTGCTGGTGTATTCTGAAGCCACGTTTAATATCAAAAAAAATAAAAGGAAACAGCAGGGCGAGTTCTGTGTTTGGGAAAGAGGAAGGAAGGGGAAGCAGAAGATAGAAGCAGTGAAGGAAGAAGAGGAAGGAGAAGAAGAATGATAATAATAATAATAATAATAATAATAATAATAATAATAATAAGAAGAAGAAGAAGAAGAGGAAGGAGAAAAAGAAGTTAAAGAAGAAGAAGAAGAAGAAGAAGAAGAAGAAGAAGAAGAAGAAGAAGCAGAGGAAGAAGAAGAAGACGTTGAAGAAGTGGAAGAAGAAGAGGAAGAAGAAGAAGGAGAGGAAGAAGAAGAAGAAGAGGTTGAAGAAGAAGAAGTTGAATAAGAATAAGAATAATAATAAGGAGAAGAAGAAGAATATGGAAAAGAAGACGAAGAAGAAGAAGAAGAAGAAGAAGAAGAAGAAGAGAGAGAGAGAGAGAGAGAGAGAGAGAGAGAGAGAGAGAGAGAGAGAGAGAGAGAGAGAGCGAATTATCAGCATCGCTGCCACTAAATCACTTTTTTTTTTTCCCTAACACGTTCTTGATTACTTCCGGCGGCCCACTTCGTCCCCCACGTTAAGCAACGACTTCTCTTTTTTTTTCTATCCCATTCTAACGATCCGTTCGGTGCCCGGCACCGGTGCTGATGTTCACTGTGTACATACCGTAGCGCCAGGGACGTCTCACTGCTATACAGTTCGTGTTACGGGTCGAAGCAGTGACGAGTTAGGGCGACTCAGAAACACAGAAAACGCGATCTGTTTACAACAGAAGGAAGTCGAGAAGACGCGTTGAAAGAAAATGGGAAGAGGAAAGTAATTCAATGAAATGAATGAGGAAAAAAATATGGATACGTATCAAAGGGAAGGAGCGGAATGTGTGACTGGCAGTGTCTGGACTCTTTCCTGCCCCAGAGGGTAGTGACTGACAGTGTCTCGACCCACTCTTGGGTCAGAGACAGTGACTGGCAGTGTCTGGACTCCCTCCTGCAGTGACTGACAGCGTCTGGATTTTCTCCTGCCCTGGAGCCTTGCCTCCTGTGTGGTT
>NC_092226.1:63580290-63587790 GCF_036320965.1 Panulirus ornatus
GAGAGTGTATATGCTGATATATCTTGGTATAACACACACTTGTTCTCTTCCTGCCTTTTACAGGAAGTGTTCTGTTCCATCGTTAGATTGGCTGTATCTCGTCCATTCCATGCTGTCCATCCTTTGTTTCCATTCCATCAACGCGACCAGTCCTTTCCTTGATATCTTTCATCCCATTCCTTCTCTACCATCCTTTCCTTTTCATATCCTCTCGTCCTTCTTCTTCCTTTCCCATTCTCATTCCTTCCCACATTCCCACTTTCCATCATTTTCTAACCCTCCCATCTTTCCCCATTTTTGTCTCTGTCGGTTGCACACACACTCTCTCTCTCTCTCCCCTCCCACATACCCTTCCTTTTCCGCCAATCTCCACCGCCCATCCTCCCTCCCTTTTCTTTTCACTTTTCTTTCCTGCTTTACATCTTTCATTTCTCTCCTCCCTTCCTGTCTCTCTCTCTCTCTCTCTCTCTCTCTCTCTCTCTCTCTCTCTCTCTCTCTCTCTCTCTCTCTCTCTCTCTCTCTCTCTCAGAGCATCAACATTCATCTCTATTTCAAGCTAATAAGAAATGTCTCAGACGACTAGTAATGTTATTCATTTAGGCCAAATACGTGTTGCCTCTGATCCTTCCTTTTAGGTAAATATGAGAACATATTTTTTTTTTTTGGGTGGGGTCGGGTCTGCTTCGTCAGTAGGAAATGTAAATAGATTTGAGTATTTTTAAGTCTCTTTCAAACGTCGAGTCTGTATCTCCTGATTGTCGAGTAATCTCAGGCTGTCGACATATTCATATTATATATAGGTTAAGGTCTGTGGCCTCCCACTGTATAGTTTGAGGTAGGAATTATAAATGAGGCAGTTGGCCCAGGTGAAATATATAAGGCAAGGGAGGAGGGTGGACTGGCTGGCTAGCCTGCAGGGAGTGGAGTGCAGTGGAGTGTCCAGGGAGGTGCAGGGAGTGGAGTGCAGTGGAGTGTCTAGGGAGGTGCAGGGAGTGGAGTGCAGTGGAGTGTCCAGGGAGGTGCAGGGAGTGGAGTGCAGTGGAGTGTCCAGGGAGGTGCAGGGAGTGGAGTGCAGTGGAGTGTCCAGGGAGATGCAGGGAATGGAGTGCAGTGGAGTGTCCAGGGAGGTGCAGGGAGTGGAGTGCAGTGGAGTGTCCAGGGAGGTGCAGGGAGTGGAGTGCAGTGGAGTTTCCAGGGAGGTGCAGGGAGTGGAGTGCAGTGGAGTGTCCAGGGAGGTGCAGGGAGTGGAGTGCAGTGGAGTGTCCAGGGAGGTGCAGGGAGTGGAGTGCAGTGGAGTGTCCAGGGAGGTGCAGGGAGTGGAGTGCAGTGGAGTGTCCAAGGGAGGAATGGAGACAGGGTTGGGGGGAGTTTATGAAGCAGGGGAGGGGAAGAGATGCAGATGAAGGGAGTTTAAGGAGAGAGATAGATAGATAGATAGATAGAGAGAGAGAGAGAGAGAGAGAGAGAGAGAGAGAGAGAGAGAGAGAGAGAGAGAGAGAGAGAGAGAGAGAGAGAGAGAGAGAGAGAGAGAGAGTTGTATGGACTGGAGATGGACGTGTAGATTTGGGATAACATGAAGGGGTGTTCAAATGTAAGTACGTATATGGAAGTTTTAGAGCGAGAGCTCAGCTGTAGAGAGGGTGGGGACTTGATGGAGTATAGATGGAGTTGTAGCTAGACGATGGCCATAGAGGGGAAATAGGGATGAAGGAAGCTGGAGACTGTGGAATAGGGATGGAGACAATGAGTTGGGAGAGCTTGGAGTAGATGTAGATATATGGACAGGTAGAGGCTGTGAAGAGTGGGAGAAGGAAGTAGAGTCGTAGGAAGATGGAGTGTACCGAGAAGGATGATGATATAGAGATATGGAGGTATATGAACTTCGTATACTGACGTAGATGGAAAAAATGCTATGCTGATGTAGATGGAGTTAAATGTTATACTGATGTAGATGGAGAAATACTATTCTGATCTAGATGGAGAAATGTTACACTGATATGGATGGAGAAATGTTATGCTAATGTAGATGGAGAAATGTTATAATGAGGAAAGTAAGGATGTGGACAGTAGAATGTTGTGGGAAGTGAGGAGAGACATGTAAATGTAAAGTAGAGGGAACAGAGAGGGAGTATGTAGATCTACAATACAAAGGAACATAAAGGAATTCAGAAAACAACAATAGGCCACTGGGTCCCTTCGAGACGGGTTGTGATGGTGGAAGACATATACAAATCACAGACCAGTGAGTTCAGAATAGTAATAACGTGCATAGTAAAACTAGAAACGAACATTATATACTTCCACGTAGCTAAAGAGGCGCTAATAATGTTAGTCGTGGCGGCTCTGAAGTGAAATGGTTATCACATCTATTCTTAAACATATCTTTGGTACTACTTTCAACTGCCCTAACTCGTAAATCATTCTTTATGTAAACAATCTTGTTGAGGAAAAGAATGTCGCTTCGTTCGACGTAAAACGTTTGCCCACGAGTTTGTAACCATTACTACGAGTGAAATCAGACGAGAGTCTATTTCTATGCAATTCGTTAGATCGGGATTATCGAAACCTTTGATAATCTTGAACGCCTGTATCAGATCACATCATAACCTTATCCTTTATAAACTAAATAGATTCAAATCGTGCTCTCATAGGATCTGTTTCTCAGTCTGCGAGTCATCTTGGTGGCTCATCTTTCTACACTCTCCAGTCTGTTTATGTCTTTTCTCAAGTACGATGACTAAAACTGAACACAGTATTCAAGATGAGGAAGCACGAGTGACTTGTAAAGAGTAAGGATAATTACCCTGGACTTCAGTTCGTTAGCCTCACCTTTAGATTCAAGAATTTTGTTCTGTTGAAATGCTTCTGTGAACTGCTTACTTGGGTTTATATCACCAGAGATTATTACACCCAAGTCTTTTGCCTCATTTACCTTTTGCAGTTCAATAGAATTCATACGGTAGCTTGATTTTCACTTTTACTACCGACTTGTAAAATTTGGCATTTATTGATATTGAAATTCCTTTGCCATCTGTGATTGCAGTCCTTCAATTTGTATATATCAATATGAAATTTGGAGACGTTCAGTTTCTGTTGTAGACTTGTTTCCCAACTTAGTATCGTCTGTGAATGTCGATGTCTTACAATGCAACCCATTATTAATACCATCATTAGTATGTGAGAAAGAGAACCGGTCCAAGAGAGATCCTTGTGGCACTCCACTTGTCACGTCTAACCATTCTGAGGCATGATCATTGGTCACAACTCTTTGTTTACGATCAGTTAAAGTATTTCGTAACCACCGAACTACAACCTTAACTATAGCATGTGACTTAACTTTCGGTTGTAACCTTTGCTGTGGAATTTTACCGCATGTTGATTGTATCGTTAAGGAAATCAAGCATATGTGTCAGACATAAACGATTTCGTCGGAAATCAAAAGCTGAGAGTCGTTCATCATATGGTAGGCCTCTAAATGGTTTACGATAATTTCCGGGCGGTGATTCATTGCCTATTTTGAAAATGGGTGTTACATTAGCAAACGTCCATTCCTCTGGTGAACTTTCCCCATAGCAAATGACTTATAGAAAACAGTAATCGAGGGTTTAACTACGTCATATTTCGCCTCTTTCGTTGTCCTCGGATAGAAATCATCTGGACATGTTGTTTTACTTGTTATCATTTTATTCAGTACTGATACTTTATCTTCCACTCTTATGTCCGTGTTTTCGCAAAATGTATTTATCTCTTGGCATTGGAGTCGGAATTGGGGACATGATCAGGGCCTTCATTTGTGAACACATGAGAAAATTAGAATTCTTTGCCATGTCTTCATTGTCATGTACTGAGTCCCGATTTGTTCATTTATTGATGGACCAGTTGATTAGATAATGACTCTCTTGCCTCTAACATACGTATGAGACGTCGGGTTTGTTTTGCAATTTTTAGCAGCTGACTTTTGCTTTGATGTATAAGTACCTTAGTTTCTTTACATAGACTAACATGATTTACTTTATCAAGCTGGTTATTAGTCTCTTTGAGTTTCTCATGCGCTGCTCTCTTAAACAAAAGACGCTTCTCTAAGTCATCGTTCTAGCATCGTATTGGAAAAACACCGTCTACCGCTAGTTGGCACAGATGATCCCTCCACTGCTTTGAACGTTTTACTGAAACTCCAAAGCCACGTCCATATCGCTTTCCTTCATTATATCATCATAAGTTTGTCGATCAAGAGCAGTGTGAATACCTTTAAAATTTGTAAAGTTTAAGATTTGGTATATATATATATATATATATATATATATATATATATATATATATATATATATATATATATATTAGCGACCATCATGTTCACCAGCATTACAGGCTGTTTGAATTTGTTAATTCAAAAGTGATTCACCGGCCATTATTTGTGCCAAACTTTTCTCCAATTTCGACACTGCAAACATGACCCTCATTTGTGCCTAGAACTAGATGTAATATATTCTCGTCGCGCGTAGGTTTATCAGCTAATTGTATGAGGAAACTATCAAGCAGATTCAGGTAAAGACCGCCGCCCCACGAGCTGCTGGAAAGGGATTTTCCCCCACTTAGCTAATGGTATGTTAAAATCTCCAACTATGATCGTATCGCATCCACTGCTAATGATGGAGGCTTGGGAACGAAGATAAGAAATTGTTGGGAGTTAGGCCCACGGAGTGAGAGATGAAAGTCACTGATTACAGGTAGAGATACAGCGAGATAAAGGAGGATATAGATGTAGGGAGAGAGAGAGAGAGAGAGAGAGAGAGAGAGAGAGAGAGAGAGAGAGAGAGAGTGAGAGAGAGAGAGAGAGAGAGAGAGAGAGAGCCTTGTATAGTGTGTTCATAACTTTAAGGGAAAAGGCTTCCTTTTTTTCGTGTGTGTGTGTCTTTGACTTTAAAGGCGTCTCAGCTTTGAGATGATGGAGATTTTCGTAAAAAAAAAAGGATATGTGTTGTGCGAGTGAAGCTGTGTGTGTATCTTTTACACTAAGTGCTCCCAGAGGGTAGAGTCTGTGGCGAATGTGTAAGTTGAGTAAGGTACGATGAGTAATGTGTTGTGAGTGGCGTATGGTGAATAGTGATAGTAAATGGGCGATCATGAGTAGTTTTATGGTGAAGAATGAAAATGGAAGAGTTTGTCTTGACTCATCACCTCATGATTTTTAAGTTAACTCATGCCTCGATCCCCATCACCTCATGATTCTCAAGTTAACTCATGCCTCGACCCCCATCACCTCATGATTCTCAAGTTAACTCATGCCTCGACCCCCATCACCTCATGATTCTCAAGTTAACTCATGCCTTCGACCCCCATCACCTCATGATTCTCAAGTTAACTCGTGCCTCGACCCCATCACCTCATGATTCTCAAACTAACTGATGACTCAACTAACTCATGTCTCGACACCTCATGAGTCTCAAACTAACTCATGTGTTGACACCATCACCTCATGATTCTCAAGTCAACTCATGCCTCGACCCCCATCACCTCATGATTCTCAAGTTAACTCATGCATCGACCCCCATCACCTCATGATTCTCAAGTTAACTCGTGCCTCGACCCCCATCACCTCATGATTCTCAAACGAACTCATGAACCAAATCTCTCTTCCTGCAGGTCCTCATGCGAGGGTGAGGTCCATCACGCTAAACTCACAAAACTAAGCTCATTGGGGAGGTGGGTGGGTGGGTGTGGATGGGCAGGGGAGATAGTACGAGGGGGAGAGAGGGAGGGAAGGAGGAGGAGGAGGGAAGAGGGTGGTGGCTTTAGTGAGGGGAGACCTAGGGGGAGGGGGGTAGGGGGGCATGGGTAGGGAGGAGGTCATCACTACAGCTCTCCCGGTCCGTCTCATCTTCATCAAACTCCCGACACCCGTCCGTCTCCCTCCCCTTTCCATTACCGCTGCTCGAAGCAGCAGCCCAGTTGCTCACACTCTCTCTCTCTCTCTCTCTCTCTCTCTCTCTCTCTCTCTCTCTCTCTCTCTCTCTCTCTCTCTCTCTCATATGTATATCCTCCCCTCTTGTTTTTAATTTTCCAGAAGAAGGAACAGAGAAGGGGGCCAAGTGAGGATTTCCCTCAAAGGCTCAGTCCTCTGTTCTTAACGCTACCTCGGTAATGCGGGAAATGGTGAATAGTATGAAAAAAAAAGAAATATATATATATATATATATATATATATATATATATATATATATATATATATATATATATATATATACATATATATGACATTTTGCGCCCGTCCCGCACTTCCAGGAGGAGAGAGAGAGGGGGGGGGTGTCAGGTGGGGTGAAGGAGGGAGGAGGTGGGTTACTTTAATGGCATATGCGTCTACGAAGCGGCTTGAGAAATCAAGAGGAATATTTTTTTTTTTTTCCATTTTTCCTTCCTATTTTTTTTGTGTTGGAAACAACATCATTATCTGGGCCCCGACCTTCCTGATGGGTAAGAGGGTCTGGAATAATCTTCATAATGGATGAAGCATCTCGTGTACCATGTGTGGGTGAGTGAGGCTCACTGAGAGTACCTTGTGGTCTTGGTGAGAGGCACTTTGCATTACCTTGTGCGGTCCTGTGAGACACTTTGGACTACCTAATATGGTTGGTCAGGTACTTGGGAGTGCCTTATGTGGATGATGAGACACTTTGGAGTACCTATTATGGTTGATGAGACATTTTGGAGCACCTAATATGGTTGATGAAACACTTTGGAGTGCCTGATATGGTTGATGAGGCATTTTGGAGTACCTATTATGGCTGATGAAACACTTTGGAGTGCCTGATATGGTTGATGAGACACTTTGGGGTACCTTATATGATTGATGAGACACTTTGGAGCACCTAATGTGGTTGCTGAGACACTTTGGAGCACCTAATGTGGTTGCTGAGACACTCTGGAGCACCTATTATGGTTGATGAGGCATTTTGGAGAACCTAATATGGCTGATGAAACACTTTGGAGTGCCTGATATGGTTGATGAGACACTTTGGAGTACCATATAAGATATCATAAGTCTCTCCTCCTAGTGTCCCCACCCTCCCTCTCTCGCTAGCACAGTACTCAAGTCCTCCGTGTGCACTCCTCCCTCCTCCTGCAACACCAGCTCTCGGGAGACCCACTGAGGACCTCCCTCCTCCCTCCTCCTGCAACACCAGCTCTCGGGAGACCCACTGAGGACCTCCCTCCTCCCTCCTCCTGCAACACCAGCTCTCGGGAGACCCACTGAGGACCTCCCTCCTCCTGCAACACCAGCTCTCGGGAGACCCACTGAGGACCTCCCTCCTCCTGCAACACTAGCTCTCGGGAGACCCACTGAGGACCTCCCTCCTTCTGCAACACTAGCTCTCGGGAGATCCACTGCAGTAAGCTGGGTGCTTCACTGCCTCGTTCTCAACACACGTCTGGCCTATGGGGAGAGAAGAAGTCACGGATGTACGTATGGTGGTGAAAGTCTTTCATTGGAAGCCCTCCCTG
>NC_092226.1:63590290-63607790 GCF_036320965.1 Panulirus ornatus
CAGAGCTGTAGCGTCTTCTCCCAACCTATGATTCACTTCAGCTCCCATGGTTCCATCTGCTGTTTATGTTCACTGCTTGGTACCTTAAGCACTCCACATCCTCTAAGTCTTCCCGTCTCAAACTTTCTCTCAATCACTGCTTTCTCTCTCATTCCCCCGCTGCACCTCATTACCATACTTTGGTTCACGTGCATTCTCGATTTTCCACTTTCATACTTCTAACTCTGTCACCAGCATCTGGATTCTCTCTCTCTCTCTCTCTCTCTCTCTCTCTCTCTCTCTCTCTCTCTCTCTCTCTCTCTCTCTCTCTCTCTCTCTCTCTCTCTCTCTGCAGTCTGCTACCAGAAATGTGTCATCCGCAGACATCAACTGATTCACCTCATGCCACACACCCCCAGCGCCACGACCAGCACCCACACTGCTACTGTAGACCTTAGCTCTCAGACCCTTGCAGTTACCTCCCACCTCACCTTGTCCATGAACAGATCAAGCCTTAACCATATTGACGTCACGTATCCTTGAACTAGACGCACCTTCACCAAGAACCACCCACCCTCTACCCTCTCTCCTCACATACATGTCTTGCTCACCTGGTAAACACTTCTCACTACATTGTTTGACTTTCCATTTACCCCATACATTCGTAGCACCTTCCACAAGGCCTTTGTGTCTACTCCATCATATCCTTCC
Source organism: Panulirus ornatus (assembly GCF_036320965.1). NCBI lineage: Eukaryota > Metazoa > Arthropoda > Malacostraca > Decapoda > Palinuridae > Panulirus > Panulirus ornatus. The sequence goes on from NC_092226.1 coordinate 63,590,981, forward strand.
TCCAAATCCATAAATGGTATATACAATCCCCCTCTCTTTCTACGAGTATTTCTCAGGCAAATTCTTCAAGCAAAAACATGGTCCACACATCCTGGTCCACACATCCAGGAGCCACATCCTTTCTTCCCAATTAGAAGCTTTGTATTCGTTACCACCTGTTCAATCACCACTCTCCCATACAAATACCAGGTATATTCAACAAGCTTATAGTTCTGTAATTCGAGTGTTCATATGCATTGTCAGTCTTTTTGGCCCACCTTAGGCCATGAAAATGTTGTACAGCCTGACTAACCAGTCAGCAACACCTTGATCTCTTCATTTTTTTGAGCAACTATGCTGCATTCCCATCCATTTCCACCGCTGTGTCACACATCCTCTTCCACAAGGCTTTCGCTACCTCCACTCTTTTCACTAAACCATTCGCCATGATTCACTCCTTCCACATACCACCTCGTCTAAAACACACCACATTCGCCCCTCTGTCAAGTGACACAATCAGCAGTCCTTCAAAATACTTAGTCCATCTCTTTTTCAGTTTTTGTTTACCTTGTTACCAATTCCCCGTCTCCTCTGGTCACTATAGCTTCCATTGCTTCTCTTTTCCTCCTCACATTGTTCACTTCCATCCTTATCTTTTTCTTATTTTCGCTGACATCTGTTGATATTCTATCATCTTATCTCTTATTTTCCCTTTTTCTCAGCTCCTGTACATTTTTTTCTTGACTTTCTGCCGCTTCCTCTTGTACACCTCCCTATCACTCGAACTCTATCCCTGCAGATACCGCTTGTATACCTCTTCTCCCCCCCCACTTTCACTAACAATATAACAACCTGATTCCACTTCTCACGTCCCGATTTAATAAGCCTGCATCCTACCTTCCACGTGCCACGCACATCACTCGCCTATGTCGGCACTGCTTATTAAATACCTTCATTTCATCTCTCTCATTCCTCTTCTCTCATTTACCCTAACCCAATGCCGGTGCGCATTCAGTCTCTCTCTTGGTATCCGTGTCCACACACGCCTGTTTCCCAAGCTCATTCACGTTCAACATTTTCCTTTTCCAGACACGTCGTCAACTTTTTTCTGAACCAAAAAAAAAAAAAAAAATCACTATAAATTTCCACATTCGCTTCCACCACGGAACGATATTAACAGAAATATATAAAAAAACCCCGGAAAGCAATATGAATTTTGTCCCTAATTTCCCTGTGTGGAAAAAAAATAGAAAATTCACCAATTTTACGAAGTCCGTAGCGTGACCCAGGATAATATCCCGCTGTAGCGGAGAGGAAACTGGATATGGGTGGCACCGATAGGTGATAGTACTTCTGTTGGTGGCAAGGGACATGGGGAGAAGAGGTCCAGGGCATTGGGTAGGACGTGGGGAGGAGACACCCAGGACTCTGGGCAAGACATGGGGAGAAGACACACACATACACACGCATACACACACACACACACACACACACACACACACACACACACACACACACACGCACACAGTTTGGTCACCTCAGCGTGACGTACTTACCAGGAGGGTGAAGTAGACGAAGGAGAATATGTTGAGGGATGTGACGGTGGTGACGGAAGTGACGGTCATGTGGTGACGGTGGTGTGGTGAGGGTGGTGATTGTGGTACCTTGGCCTACCACCATTCCAACACCCTCGGGTCTGTATGTGTGTGTGTGTGTGTGTGTGTGTGTGTGTGTGCTATTAGTTACAAGCTTGACAGCATAATGTGGTGGCATCTTGACAACATCATGTGGAGGCAACATGACTGACACGATGACCTCATACCTCAAATGATGACCTCATTGACCTAATTCACAGAGACATCCGCCACGAGGAGAGAGAGAGAGAGAGAGAGAGAGAGAGAGAGAGAGAGAGAGAGAGAGAGAGAGAGAGAGAGAGAGTCAGAATCGTATGAGAGAATTGTGAGCGTGTTAGGGACAAATGAGGGACATTATAGGAGTTATGGGTCAATATTGCACCTAAGTTCCTGCTTGAGCGTGATGACCAATATCCGCTTGAATGCAGTGGCCTATCACTTGGGTGGATCATTACAACACTGCATGACTCCGTTTATTGGCCAGTACCTGAGTTCATGACCATATTCTCATGACAGTGAGGTGGGGCGGGGATGGAACACGAGGGAGTATGTTTACCATGTTTACCATGTTTACCATGTTTACCATGTTTACCATGGAGGTGTGGGAGGGGCAACATGCTCTGGGACCCTCAGCTCGAGGTTATGGAAGCTGTATATGCTTGAGGACGAAAGAAGATCTGTGAGTACGAAAAGAGGGACCCTCAGCTCGAGGTTATGGAAACTGTATAAGCTTGAGGACGAAAGAAGATCTGTGAGTACGAAAAGAAGGAAGGAGGTGGCTCAGCTAACGGGGGAACCTGGGAGTCATAACATGGTGAATGGGAGGTTGTCCATACGTGGTTTTAGACTTCATTTTATACACTGTGGGAGGGAGTGAGGGCCATGTCTCCCACGTATTGTGGTGGTAGAATAGAGGTGGAGCTTCCACCCATAGTCTTAAGGCGAGGATCAGGCCCTTCGAAGGCAACGGGTATTGTCCCCTCGTTCATAGACTCTCTTGGCTTTAGGGAGGCCTTTGGGGTTGAGAGGTGAGTGAGGGAGTGGAAGATGAGGATGAAGTTTGATGATGAGGAGGAGGAGGAGGAGGAGGGAGGAGGGAGGGAGGAATGAACTGGTCATCTCTCGCTTGGCATTTCACACGTGTCAATCACCATCTCGTCACCTTCACAGATATGACCAGTGAAGACACTCTGGTTTCTATGTACACTCTGGTTTCTATGCACACTCAGGTTTTTATGTACACTCTGGTTTCTATGTACACTCAGGTTTCTATGTACACTCAGGTTTCTATGTACACTCAGGTTTCAATATTAGAGTTATTCATTTATCGTTATCTCACCATCGTACACTCCTCAGACATGTGTAAGCGATAGACCAATTTACGTAAATGTCTCCTGTAAGTCACACGTTCTCCTGAAATTGAGTCTGTTGGTCCCTCCTGTTAACAGGTGAGAGTCTGTTGGTGTTGGTGCCTTCTGTTAACAGGTGAGAATCTGTTGGTGTTGGTCCCTCCTGTTAACAGGTGAGAGTCTGTTGGTTTTGGTGCTTTCTGTTAACAGGTGAGAGTCTGTTTCGGTGCCTCCTGCTAACAGGTGCGAGTCTGTTGGTGTTGGTCCCTCCTGTTAACAGGTGAGAGTTTGTTGGTTTTGGTGCTTTCTGTTAACAGGTGAGAGTCTGTCTCGGTGCCTCCTGCTAACAGGTGCGAGTCTGTTGGTTTTGATGCCTCCTGTTAACAGGTGAGAGTCTGTTGGTGTTGGTCCACTCCTGTTAGCAGGTGACTGAAACTGAAGGACAGAGCGACAGTGAGAATGGATGCAGACGATCTCTTTAGAAGGGGACAGATTGCACCCTGGGGCCGCTCCACACTCCCTCGCCCCCCTTCACCTCCACGTCCCGCGCTTACGACGTGAGGTGTGCAGCGCTCGCCCTCACGGCGGCACGTCGCAAGCAAGCGAGGGCGGCTTCGCTCTCATGGTTATAGCCATGAACCTAAGCTCTGGTGAGGGAAGGAGTGGCGCTAGGTCGGGGGCAAGGGAACACCAGTCACATCCATGTGGTCTGTGGGATCCATGTGGTCTGTGGGATCCATGCGGTCTGTGTGCTCCATGTGGTCTGTGGGATCCACGTGGTCTGTGGGATCCATGTGGTCTGTGGGATCCACGTGGTCTGTGGGATCCATGTGGTCTGTGGGATCCACGTGGTCTGTGGGATCCATGTGGTCTGTGGGATCCACGTGGTCTGTGGGATCCATGTGGTCTGTGGGATCCATGTGGTATGTGTGATCCATGTGGTCTGTGTGATCCATGTGGTCTGTGGGATGCATGTGGTCTGTGTGATCCATGTGGTCTGTGGGATCCATGTGGTCTGTGTGATCCATGTGGTCTGTGGGATCCATGTGGTCTGTGTGATCCATGTGGTCTGTGGGATGCATGTGGTCTGTGTGCTCCATGTGGTCTGTGTGATCCATGTGGTCTGTGTGATTCATGTGGTCTGTGGTCTGTCGTCCAAACAGCCATACATTTTAACTTCTTATTGACCATTAAGATAGATATGGTATACACCTTTTATTGACCATTAAGACAGATATGGTATACCACCCTTCACTCACACACAGTTGCCAGAAGAGTGTGCCATCTTTCTGATCACTGATATACAGTTTGGTATTGTGTTGTCCTACGGGATCATAACTGTTGACAATGTCGGTTTCCTGTAAGAGGAGTGTTGTGAGAGGACTCATCCCAGCCTCCCTGGGTCAAGGGTCGTCCAGAAAGGTATGTTCAGTGGAATGTTTGTCAGGTGTTTCAAGAAATGGGGCCCAAGACTACATGTGAGGCGATGTTCTATATCGAGAGAGGTTGTTAATAAGATGTGGCCATGGTTGTGCTAGTGTGGCCACGTGTCTGTGGTGTGTAGGTTTCTAAGTAAAGGTGTTATTGTGGCCTGTTATTGTATGGCTAGTTGGAGTTCTGACTGTCTCCCGTGTATGGCCACTTCAGATTGCTGTGTGACACTCCAGGTGTGTATGTGTGTATGTGTGTGTGTGTATGTGTGTGTGTGTGTGTGTGTGTGTGTGTGTGTGTGTGTGTGTAGCCCTCAGGTTTGAAGATCCGTCTGTGTAGCCTCCTTTTTTGCCGGTGAAAATATGCTTCTATGGGTGTAGACAGTTGCACACACACACACACACACACACACACACGCACACACACACACACACACACACACACACGCACACACACACACACACCTGTGCTGCCCAGTATCACTGTTGACATCCCACCATTAAGCGCCCATTAACATTCTTCTTGCCCAGGTCAACTACCTTAAGGAGAGTAAACTTGAGCTGAACGACAGCGGGAACACGGGCGAGGGAGGGGCAGGTGATGACGGCGTCGTCGTCTCTCTCGCCTCAATTAACCTGAGTGTCGTTGCCAAGTAATAACGCTGCTGGGGGAGGGAAGCGTTATTTTCATTGATAACGACCTCTCTTGCTTGACTTCACTACCACACAATGGCGTCTTAACTTTTTTTTCTTTCCTTCGTGTTTGTTGGTGTTGGCCAGGACTGAATGTGTTGGAAATTGAGTCTTCCTGAGAGTATATATGTATATATATATATATATATATATATATATATATATATATATATATATACCTGGGGATAGGGGAGAAAAAATACTTCCCACGTATTCCCTGCGTGTCGTAGAAGGCGACTAAAAGGTGAGGGAGCGGGGGGCTGGAATCCTCCCCTCCCGTTTTTGATTTCCTAAAACAAAGAACAGAGAAGGGGGCCAAGTGAGGATATTACCTCGAAGGCTCAGTCTTCTGTTCTTAACACCACCTCGCTAACGCGGGAAATGGCGAATATGTATATATATATATATATATATATATATATATATATATATATATATATATATATATATATATGTGTGTGTGTGTGTGTGTGTGTGTGTTCCCGGACTCCGCCTGCGTTAGGTTACAACACGAGTGAAAAGCACTCACCTTCAGCGACCTTTATATCATATATAACAAAGTCTCGTCATACAACTTCTTACTTTACAGGAGTCCATCATTTCCCTGCCACTGGAAGTAGCGCACCTCTGGGCTTGGAGAGGAGGCAGGCCCTGGGTCATGCCTGGACCCCCCTCCCCTCCTCCCCCAGAGAGGGATCCTGGATGGGTGTAGCTCCATACCTAGACGTATGATGTGGGATACCTCCCTTTTGCCCCTGGTAGGCTGGCTTTTCCCCCAGTACACTTTGGGAAGCTGAAGGAAAGATCCAGAATGTTAGTCGAGGGGCGTAACAGCAACATGTCCTCCCTCCCAGAGGGTCTGTCAAGTGTAAACAGAAAGTCCGAGTGTTCTCACAGCTGTAGTCCCCCAACACACACACACACACACACACACACACACACACACACACACACACACACACACACAAGGAGACCTTGGTCGACTATTATTTCCCAGTTCATAGCTGTAGCGCTCTGCTCTCTGCTGAACCTCAGGAGAAGATATCTTATCTGCCTTAAGGTCACTGGGTTGGGTCGGGTCGGTCGGCTCTGTCCTGTCAAAGGGCTCGGACCAAGATAAAAGGAACCCCCCTCCATTCTCCTCCCTCGCCCTCACCCCCATCTTCTCTCTCTCTCTCTCTCTCTCTCTCTCTCTCTCTCTCTCTCTCTCTCTCTCTCTCTCTCTCTCTCTCTCCTATATATATCAGTCTATCTCTCTACCGTCTATTTATCTACCTATCTACATATCTAAGTATCTCTTATCTATCTCTTATCTATCTACAAATTCAACTATCTCCATCTCTCCACATTATATGAAAACTCCTCTCTCTCTCTCTCTCTCTCTCTCTCTCTCTCTCTCTCTCTCTCTCTCTCTCTCTCTCTCTCTCTCTCTCTCTCTCTCTCTCTCTCTCTCTCGTGGGGTAGGCAGCATCATCATCATCATATTGGACTGATGACCTTCGTAGGGTCATGTGGTGACGTGGTGGATGGTAATGATGAGCGTCATAAGTACAGTAACGCAGTGTACGCATCATGCGTAACAATGGATCATCAAACTTGCGTTACGGACTCTTTATAGAGTGCATCGACGCTGTTTGGTGACGCCACTAGTTGAGAATACTAGTTTACAAAAGGCCACTGTAGAGGAGGAGAGAGGTTTACTCAGTGGATTTAGTGTCGAAGGAAGAGGTTTACTAAGTGCCTTAGGTGTTGAAGGAAGAAGTTTACTTAGTGCCTTTAATTGTGAAGGAAGGAGTATACTAAGTGCCTTTGGTGGTGAAGGAAGGAGTTTACTTAGTGCCTTTGGTGACGAATGAAGGTTACTAAGTGCCTTTAGTAGTGAAGGGACGGGTTTACCAAATGCCTTTGGTAGTGAAGGAGCTGGTTTACCGTGTGTCTTTCGTGGTGAAGGAATGGGTTTACCAATTGCCTTTGGTGACGAATTAAGGAGTTTACCAGAAGCCTTTGGTGATGAAGGTAGGAGGTCGGGGCGGGGTATGAAATCAATTCTTACTCTCAAAAACCTGTTTCCTTTACATTCTACAGCCGGTGCCTGTTTCCCAACTTGCTTTATCTTATCATTTCTACACTCACTTGTGGCATCAAGTCTTTTTCTATCATTACTGCCCATGGTCTGGGCTGTGACTCTCAGTCATAGGCCCAATGAACCTCCCAGCCGTGCGTATGTCTATCCTGGGACATGGCCCACCTCACTAACAGGTGGTGAAGGACATGGCCCCCTTCACCGACAGGCCCCCAGCGTGCTCACCGGGGGATGATGATAATGATAATCAACATTACTTTTCCCGCTCCAAAGTAAAGCGTCAGGCCAGCTTTAAGAGGAGCATTTTGGTGAATCTTTGAGCAGCCTCCAGTAACGCAGCCGGAGATGACGCGCTCTTAATCTCCGCTTTTCGTTAAGGGAAGGAATTCGTCGCGTTGCTCCAGCTTGGGGGGGGAGCGGACCAGTGGCAGCGTCTGTTGAACGTGGTGAGGGAGGGAGGGAGGCGTGCGTGGTGTGTGAGGCAGACTGACGCCAGGGAGGGAGGGAGGCGTGCGTGGTGTATGAGGCAGACTGACGCCAGGGAGGGAGGAAGAAGTAGTGGAAAATGAGTTGGTGATGATTGGTTAATGAGGCTGGCGGTGGATAGGGAGTGGTCCATGAGGGATAGGAAGTATAATGAAGTCATGGGTAGGATCAGGATCCCCGTCCCGTACGATTAACTGTAGTGAGTCTCATCCTTAGTGTCTTCATAACTGGAGGGTGTGAGGTGCGTTCATCTCATCCTCCACTGTATATCAGGGGTTACTCTCCTTTGTAACACGTAGTCTTTCATCTCGCTTTTTTTTCATTACATTACAGAAATCTTTAACCCAGATCTGAGTTCCTATTTCTACTCGTAAGCATCATTTTTCTTAACGTAATTTTCTTCCCCTCAACAAAACTAAACCTTTTGATAAGACATAACCGAGACAAAGGGACGACCGAGAATATCTACTTTGCTTCGGTTTATAAGAATGTTAAGCGATGGTGAAGGACCATTCTTCCCCTGTAGTTAATATTCTGGAAATTACAGAGAACGTAGCGTCGTCATTTTTTCCTCCCTTTTTTATATCCGACCGACACGAACGCTTGTAAGCGTTAGTGATACGCCCTGGTGTCTGTACGACTTCGTGTCTACGCGGAGTCCAGCATGGTGCTCAGGTCTACATCACAGGAAGTTAAAGATGAAGATATACGGTGAAGGGTTGTATATGAAGAACGTAAATAAAGGATTTGACAAAGGATATCATCAGATGTATTTTCTTTTTCAGGCAAGTTTATTTGACATATCTCTCTTCTCATAAGACTAGACCAAAAGTATGAATAACACTCTGTTAACACTGTTAGCATGAAAGAAGAACATGATCAGACTAGGAGTATTAGGGATCCTTAGACTCGCTGAAGAACAGTTAGAACGACTGTACCTCACTGTCTCCTGGCGAGCCGAAGGTGACAGATGAGATGGATATGGTCTGAGGGAAGAACGAATTTTTCATATGAGATCAACAGTGTGTTTTACCATGGTGACATATGGGGAAGAGGTGACGAAGGAAACTTGAGAGCAATGAACTTCAGATCTTTACTTTCTGTTTTCGTTGCTGCCTCTTAACCTTTGAGGTCAGGTCATCTGGGTGTCATGTCATATTGACTTGTGCAGAGAGGTACATGAAGGTGTGGCCTTACCCTTTAGGAAGGGGTGGAGGGATTTAGGTACCGTGCAAATGGGATAAAGCCATCACACCTTTTTCTAAAAGGGATTCAGTTCAAGGACCTTTAAAATCAAAAGGGGTAAAGCTAATGGATTTCATGGTTGCCACTGCAGGGAAGCACTGCAGGGAGACACTGCAGGGAAGCACCGCAGGGAGGCACTGCAGGGAACCATGAGACATAACACCTGCGATATCCAGGACCAAAGACAATTCAACACACTGCCTGGAATGTACACTGTGGAAACCTACGAATTTCCTGGAAAAGTATGTGTAAACCGTGCCAGACCAGCATGGCCTGCGGTGGTGACGAGGGCCTGTGGGCCGCGACCATCAACAGCTTGGTCGACCAACGACACACAGTACAGCAGTCTCTGGACTCAGCCCTGGTTATTGGGGGTTGGAAGACCTCCCCAACACCCGTCGTGAGGCACGGTCACCATGAAGCAACATGACTGAAATGGACGGCCGGATCTTTCCTGCCGTTATGAGAGCTTGCCAAACACAAGTCAGGAGGGTTTCTGATTCTCCTCACTTGAAGTGAATGACCTTACTTAAGGTTGTCATCTGACTCGTACCCATGATATGAGCAGGACGTCTTGTGTATGCCGAGGGCGAAGGTTCAGGGCATCCTGCTCCCTCAGGGGGGACATCAACATGGCCACCCATGAATATATTGCCTTCATTATCATACTCATGAATGTTGACGGAGTCGCGGGTTCCTTTAGGACATTGGAACGACAATATCCCGACTGGAGGGATCTTGTTGGTGAATTATTAACGGCAGTTGAGGCCCTCCAAGCACACACACACACACACTAACACCCCTCTTGGGTGTGCAAACAAGAGAGTGGTGGGTAAGGGACTTCCTGGTGGTGTTGTATTCATGGTCGACGCACGAAGCTTGAGGAGGGAAGACGCGGTAGCTCTCAGGGGCGAGAATTTAAGATTTCCTGTCGCAGATGTTTAGGTAAAAGGATTTGGAGGTGTGGAGGTTGCGTTCCGGGAGAAGAGGAGGTGTTGAGTACTGGATTAGTATAGCAGCTTCGTGAAGGATGATTGTGACTGTCTTCTCAAGAGAGTGAAGGAAGGTGGGAATGTATTATATACAGTCGCGGACAAAAGTCTAGGGACGCGTCTGGTCCAGCCCTTCTGACCGGACAGGGAGAGACGAGGGGCTTTGGGCACGGCTGGAGGGAAAATTGTGCCGATCCTTTGTTTCTCGACAGGCAGAGAGAGAGAGAGAGAGAGAGAGAGAGAGAGAGAGAGAGAGAGAGAGAGAGAGAGAGAGAGAGAGAGAGGTCCTTGGACACGCCTGGTCGAAGCTATACCGAGACATCTGTCTCGACGGGCAACGACAGAAGGCTCGGCATAGCTCTGACTAGGAGCGTCTCGGGGTGGGGCTTCTGGCGTGTTCCTAGACTTCCCCAGCCACTTACCCAGTGTAGACGTTCGTTAGGTGTGAGACGATGGCGATAATCGTTTTGTTTCAGACTACAGACTTAAGATCAGGCAGGCCACTCGAAAGATAACGTAGTGGTCATAAAGTAAACTAATTATCAAAACATTTTGCTCTCGTTTCCCAAAGACGACGACGCGAAGACTGAGTTAAAAAAAAAAAAATAAAACCTTAAGTAAAACATGGAAAGTCCTTATCTCAGTACAAAGTTATGCTATTTGGCCTCCCAGTTTTCAGGACGAGCTCGTAAAACTGTTGTTGGATGTAATGGCCATCAACAGCTAATGGTCATTAGTCCAGTCTCATAAAACTAGATGCCCAACTTTGCTACATCAGTGAGGCACTAGTCAAGGAAACGTAGGCTCACCCTTTGCATATTTTAAGCCGCGAATTCTGTGTTTAAAGCTGTCAAGAGGACAACTGGACGAGGCGCCTCGTGAGAAAGGCCCGTTTGTCCTGGGAAAGAATAGCGGTGAAATTATTCTCTGTTGACATCCGGGCTTTTCACTCTCGTTGTCATGACGACACATTGCGATTCTAAACACATTCAAGAACGCCCGGCCAACTTAATCTAACGGGATCGCGACTTGAAGACCTCCACACGTACATATGATGGCGTACATATTGGAGTACTTCCAGACTCTCCCTCAGGTTAAAGAGCTGTACTTGGAAACACATGGATTAAGATGGATTGTCAGTTGTTGGGTTTAACATGTCGCTTTGTTCGGTGCACTGCTGGCCCAGCTCATCGCAGCTAGCACCATGGAGTGTTAGCCGTCAGTGGGCATGTCTTTGTGAATACTGAACTTCGGTTACACCGCCAGTGAAAAGTCACCTTTGACGGAGTTGCATCACTGGAAGTACAGTCTCGTCAATGAACGTCTCGCTCCAAGGGAGTACACATTTCCCTGTTACTGGAAGCGCCGCAGCCTTGGGGTGGAGGAGCCATTAAAAAGGTCCTGGGTAAACACCAGGACTCTTACATGGAGATTGGAGATAGGACTTGTTATCTGGTTGTGGCGATCCCGTTTCCCACTCTCTGGACAGCGGTCCGAGTCTTGCTGATGGTATTGAGTACATATGTGAAGTACCTTAACTTATATTATTACCTTGTCTGCCAAAGGACCTCCTTCTGCAAGGCTCTTACATTGCGTAGAAAGCCATCGGGCGAGACCACAGGTCAAAAAGTGCGATGTTGTGCGTCTGTCTTTGAAGAATTACTGAAGGACATTTAGGAAATAGATTTACAATTTCTTCAGCCTTGGTTGTTGCTTCTTGGGCGCATGATACGTTGGATCAATGTTAGTAACGCTTGAGAGATAGATGGGGCCTTGAAAGGTGAGGAGAAGGTTTCACTCGTTCATTTTCTGGGGAGTGTAACTACACAGTCTGGGTCCTGGCTAGTTTATCTGATCACACTCCCATGAATGTATCTGTTCTAACGGCACCTTCCCCTCCAGCAGCCCTTTCTAAGCGTAAATATTAGACCCCTCATCAAAGCTGACTGGAATAACTGATGAAGATTCTATTTTGACTTTCCTTGGGCTAATTATTCTTGCTGGAATGGAAGCATTTATTTCCTGCAAGACGACCGCTTTGTCCAATCTATGGTTCAACCTTTCCTGTTCTGAGGCCATTTAGGCAAGGGATCGTGCATATTGGGCTTGCAAAAACTCCTGCCTCCGACTCTCATTCAGCTTTTATCACTGCTCGTAATCACTACAAGCACGTTATCCGTGAGGCAAAGCGTTCCTTTATTCAGAGGAAGTGCGATAACCTCTCCTCGTCACCCAGTGGTAGATCTTTAGCTAAGGGTATCTCTAACAGCTTCTGTCGCTTTACCTTTCCTTCACTTTTATTTTCTAATGGTACTATAGCTGTCACTCTTTGGTTCTCGTTTCTTCTCTAACTCCACCTTGCATGACTCTAACATTCCTTCACCCCTTGATGCTCCTCTTACTAAACCTATGCCTCTTCCCATAATCTCCTTTCGGATTGCCCGAAAACCGTCTCTTTCTCTGGACTCAAGCAAGGCGTATGGTCCTGATGGCATCCATCCTCGTGTACTGAAAGAATATACCTCTGAACTTGCACCTGTGCTTGCTCGTCTATTCCATTTCTGTTCAAAAGCTAAAACTTTCCCGTCTTCTTGGAAGCATACGTTGGTACATCCCATCCCTAAGAAGGGTGACCATTCTAACCCCTCTTACTATTGTCCTATTGCTTTGACATCTACTATTTCCAAAGTCTTTGAATCCATCCTCAACTCCCATATCCTTGAATATCTTGAGTCTCTCAGTCTCCTTTGTGATTACTTGTATGGCTTCCTGAAGGCAAGATCCACTGGTGATATTTTTTTCTTATCTTACTAATGTCTGGTCATCATCCTTGAAAGATTTTAGGGAGTCATATGTAGTTGCCTTTGGAACATCCAAAGCTTTTGACAGGGTGTGGCATCGGGGTCTCATCTCTAAGCTCTCTTCTCTTGGCTTCTTTCCCTCACTTTGCTTCCTCTGATTTAGCTTCCTCTCTGGCCGATCTATCTCCGTTGTTGTTAAGAGCCTCACCTCTTTCTCCATCATCAGCGGTGTTCCTCAAGATTCTGTCCTGTCTCCTACACTTTTTCTCCTTTTTATCAACGATTTTCTTTCCTCCAACAATGACCAAATGCACGCATGCGCTGACGAATCAACATTGCATTTCTCCACATCCTTGCATTCTGCTCACTCTTTTCTCAATCAATCTACATCTCGTCTTGAGTACAGCTTCCTCAGTAAAGTCAGACTTGGACAGGATATCTCAGTGAGGTAGACGAAATCTGGTGAAGTTTAATACCTCTTTTAATGCCTCTTAAGACTTTGTTTCCACCCATCTCTCCATCGAGAATTCCTCAAAAATTTCTGCTTTCCTTTGACGGTTCTGTAATTCCAAATTCCACTTCTTAATTCATTGAATAAACTTGGTATTGCTGTAATATCCATTTGAAAATTCCACATTACATAGATAGGTAAGTCTGCCTCTAAGAACCTGGGAGTCCTGTACAGATATTGAGATTTCTCTTCTTCTGAATAGTTGCTCCGTTTATACAAAGGATTGACTGGTCCTTGTATGGAGGACTGCTCTCACACCTGGGATGGTTCTAGCTCTGCATCCTTACTTGACAGAGTTGAATCGAAAGCTGTCAGACCTATAAGATCTCCAATGTTGGTTCACTTTCCCTCTACTATGCGTATTACTTTGGTTTTACTTGCGAGAGCTGGCTGCTTTTGTGTAGACCACGCAGTACCAAGCAAACTGCTGCGTCACGTGATTACTGTGTGGCTAACGGTAACTCAAGGGTGGGCCGTTTTGATAACTGTTTCTCACCTAACACCTCGAAGCTTTGGGACTCTGTCCTCTTATATCTTCCCCAACAACTATAACCTGGCACTTTGTGAACAACAGGTTTTTGATTCCTCCAAAATTTGTAAATACTTTCCCTAGTCTCTTCTTTTTCCCTTTCGTTGACCTCTTTATAATTCAATTAAGGCCCGGCCTTGATGTGGTGGATTTTTGTCCGTGACTGAAGCCTCCAACGTAAAAGATAAAAGACTGGAGTGAGTTTAAAGCTATGTTGGGTCGGGGGGAGGAGGAGAGATGTGCAGTTGCAGGGTGCAAGTGAGAGGCGGGGATGAGTTTTTGTATGTGCTTAGGGGTCGATGTTTGGTTATGAAGTGGTCTGTGTGTTTGGGAGTCTAGTGCTATTGTAGGGGACAGATGGCTAATCATATTGAGGTGGAATTGCATTTCAGTTGTTTTGTTTTGTTGTGCAGATAATGAATGGTTGTTGTTGTCAGGCAGCCGTTGATTGTTCTAAAGTACTCTGTTCTTCGCTGTGATTTGAATTTCTCTTATGTTTGCTTTTAAAGAAGTAGATGACCGTGCAGGTTTGGCGAAGTTTAAGGTGCAGTAGATAGATTGTTTATAGGAGAAACTGAGGGAGTCTTTTTCGTGTTCGAAGCTGATGCAAGTCAGTGTTCTGAGGGCGTTAACTTCGTTAGTGACTTTTGTGTCTATGGTTTGTAGTGTGGGGGAGTAAATGGCATGTATGTGTCGTATGTGATACCCGGTAAGGTTAATGTTTTGACTGGATGTGGTTAATCACTCAAGGTTATGGATTCATGGCTGTCGAAGATGAAGAGAGGGGTGATGGTAGACTTCTCTGGGAATGTAGATGTTCTGTTACGCCAGTGTTCTAATTGCACGATGCATTGGTATATCTTTGTTCTTCCTTTGGTACAGTGAGTGCCAGGGTGATGTACTGCATTTGCGAAATTGTCTGCATACGACGGAATTTACACCCTGTGGTGTGTGAGGGTTGAAGGGGACTGGGGAAAGAACTGCTTTCAGGAGTACTTCACTGTAGAGTTTGAAGATACTGGAGATGAAGCCTTTGTAAATGATTCTGGCATGGTGGCTGACTGTTAACTCTTCCTAGCGTTATTTCTTTTTCTTCATATTTGTAGAGGATGATGTGGAGTATCTCTCGTGGGAGGACGTGTTAGGAGAGCGTGTTGAAAATTGTGTTGATGTCTATTGTCACCAGAACTGTGCAGGAGGGCGACCAAGGTTTGCTGAAGCACCCCGGGTTGTGTCGTGGGAGGTTTGTGTGCAGTGTGGTGATGGCGGAGTGAATGGATCTAAAGCCGTATTATGTAGGTGAGAGTGGAATATATTGCCTGACTCTGTTGTGGATCAGGTTCTCGTGGAGACTGAATATGAGCGACAGCAGGAGGTGGTGGAAGGGGAGAGTGGTAGAGGCGGAGGGGGAAGCGAGGGGTTTGGTTGATTGTAGGTTGGGTATTATGCTGGCAAGTCTCCTGGTGTTGTGTATCGTGTTGTGTAACCGGGAGTGGCTGATGTCTGGAAGTACTTGGGTTCATATTGGGCTAAATGTCTTTTACGTGGAAGTTTGATGTGTTGTCAGGGGTGTGTTTGCTGGGGCGTTGTTTATGGTGTAAATTGAGCTGCGCGTGTCAGCAGGAGTGAAAGACTGGAGGGCAATTGCGTCAGGGTGTATCTGGTGTAATTTTTTTTTTCGTGTTGGTACAATTGGTTTATGGCTGATTGGTGAGTCGTGTGTTTCGTGAGCATGTTTGTTGTGTTCTCTGGGGGAAAGAGATGCTGTTTTTTTGTGTATGTGGGTTTGAATTGCTTAGTAGGTAGTACCAGTTTTTAGTAATTAGATCGTTAATGATGGTGTTTCGAGTGTGTCTTTGTTGTGTGGTATCCGTGGCTGGTTTTATCTGAGCGTGTATCGTGACAGCACCTGTCCTCAGCACGGCTCTCACCTGCCACCAGCGGGACACGAACCCTCGGCTTCGGGAATGACTGATCTGCACGACCCTTAGATCGTATGACGGAATCGTCACACTCCTCTCTCTCTCTCTCTCTCTCTCTCTCTCTCTCTCTCTCTCTCTCTCTCTCTCTCTCTCTCTCTCTCTCTCTCTCTCTCTCGTACATACTCACATGCATCACTATCCTCAACTCCCTCATCATCATATTTTGAGTTTCCCTCTTTGGTCTTTTTTTTTTTCTTCTTTTCATCGGATGAAACTTCGTTTTTCGCTCTCGTACTTTCTTCAACACGACCGTCCGACCCTTGATAACGACGGTACGACCCATGAGCACGACGGCACGACCCTGGAACACAGTGTAACGACCCTTGAACGCGACTCTACTACCCTTTAGGTAAGAAGGCTTAACCTTTCACCAAATCCTTTAAGGTTAGAGGTCAAATTCCCGGTCCATCATACAGAAGGGTCGTCCCATCATCCCACCAACGGAGGCTAAACCACGTAAAGATGAGGGTGGTGTATTGGACGCGGTCATAGGGAGAGGATCCGATCCCTTTCCTTCCTTAAGGACTGGATCCAAGCGCTTCTTTGCACCGGTGAGCAGGTGTGTCCTGGAACCTCTGTACAGACGGGATCAAAACCCCTTCACACACACACACACACACACACACACACACACACACACACACACACACACACACACTTGCTTTAGGGCTCGTCTTGGTAAAACTCACCCTCGTCTTCTCTCTTGCCTCAATAGATTTTGTCTATATCTATTTTCCTATTTTCCTTTTTCTTCGCTTTTTATTTTTTGGTCATGTTTATTACTTCTCTTGTTCGTGTGGCTGTTATTCTTTCTACAAATGGTGGTTCATTTATCTTCAGGTCGTCTAAATCTAATTTCGTCTCTGTATTTGGTATATCTGTTATCTCTTCATAGGCTAACCTGACCGTAAGTTTGAAGAGTTGTGTGGGCCAACACCGTGTACAAGATCCGTATTATATGATAACCGAGATAGTATACAGCGAAGTTCGTATTATCTGCTAGCGAAGTCCGTATTCTCTGCTAGCCAACACAGTATAGAGAGAAGTCCGTATTATGTGGCAATCAACACCGTATAGAGCTGAGTCCGTATTATCT
>NC_092226.1:63612790-63670290 GCF_036320965.1 Panulirus ornatus
TTTAGTGATGGGTGATTTGAATGCGAAGGTGAGTAATGTGGCAGTTGAGGGTATAATTCGTGTACATGGGGTGTTCAGTGTTGTGAATGGAAATGGTGAAGAGCTTGAGGTTTTGTGTGCTGAAAAAAGACTGGTGATTGAGAATATATGGTTTAAAAAGAGATATGCATAAGTATACATATATGAGTTGGAGAGATGGTCAGAGGGCATTATCGGATTATGTGTTAATTGATAGGCGTGTAAAAGAGAGACTTTTGGATGTTTCTGTGCTGAGAGGGGCAACTGGAGGGATGTCTGATCATTATCTTGTGGAGGCGAAGGTGAAGACTTGTAGAAGTTTTCAGAAAAGAAGAGAGAATGTTGGAGTAAAGAGAGTGGTGAGAGTAAGTGAGCTTGGAAAGAAGACTTGTGTGAGGAAGTACCAACAGAGATTGAGTATATATCTTTCTTTCTTTCATACTATTCGCCATTTCCTGGGTTAGCGAGGGAGCGTTAAGAACAAAGGACTGGGCCTTTGAGGGAATATCCTCACCTGGCCCCCTTCTCTGTTCCTTCTTTTGGAAAATAAAAAAATAAGAGAGGGGAGGATTTCCAGTCCCCGCTCCCTTCCCTTTTAGTCGCCTTCTACGACACGCAGGGAATACGTGGGAGGTATTCTTTCTCCCCCATCCCCAGGGATACGAGTATATATATATATATATATATATATATATATATATATATATATATATATATATATATATATATATATATATATATGCCAATTTTGAGCAAGATAATTTAATGGGGAGTTCTGACAGTTCCCTACACATCTTGTGTTCCATTTCCATTCTTACAATATTCAGGGATGCGATCGCTCAGCAGCTGCACCTGTGAACCAGATGATTCCCTCATTAAAGTAAACACTGGGAGTCTGAGCTTCTAGTCTGGGTAATATTTGCCCTTGGAATGTAGGAAATATTTCTGCACACAGTATATGTTCGTTTGTGTGAGTATGTCTCTCTATCTGTCTATCCATCTATCCAACTGTCTATCTATTTATCTATCTATCTACCATGTAATCATCGTCACTGCAAACACTATCATGGGAATAGTACCATATAAACCACCGTTCGGACACTACAAATGAACCACTACCATGGTTTAATACCATGTGAGCATTACCATAGAAACACTACAGTAGTAATCCCCTTCTTCCACCCCGTGTGATAACCTCCTTCCTGCACCCCGTGTGGTAACCTCCTTCCTGCATCCCGTATGATAACCCCCTTCTTCCACCCCGTGTGATAACCCCCTTCTTCCACCCCGTGTGGTAACCTTCCTGCACCCCGTGTGATAACCCCCTTCTCCCACCCCGTGTGGTAACCTCCCTCCTGCACCCCGTGTGATAACCAGGTCAGGAGAGGCGGTTTAAGAAGCAGACGACGTCCTTAAGGCTTCGAATCTTGATGAGTGGCTGGGGGCTGAGAGTGGGCGGGCCACCTCCTCAACTGAGGTAAGGTAATTCACCACCCCAGTTATCTCCCATTTGGAGGAGACATTTGAAGTACTGCGGGGAGATGAGCCCCGGCAGAGAGAGAGAGAGAGAGAGAGAGAGAGAGAGAGAGAGAGAGAGAGAGAGAGAGAGGCCCTTGAAGAACCTCCCTGGATTGGGAGGAGGGTGGCATGGAGGGAAAGACGAAGGAGGAGGAGGAAGAGCAGGAGAGAGAGAGAGAGAGAGAGAGAGAGAGAGAGAGAGAGAGAGAGAGAGAGAGAGAGAGAGAGAGAGAGAGAGAGAGGCCCTTGAGAAAAAGCCATGTGATGGGAGGAGGGACAGACGAAGGAATGGATGGGAGAGGTGCGGAAGGAGGGGGGAAGGGGGAAGAGGGAGGAGAGAGAGAGAGAGGGAGTTGGTCGGGCCTTAATCGATCGTCATTTGTTGGACTAGTGTGTGTGTGGAGCAGGGAGGGGCCCCGTTCGATCCACTAGTGGACCCGTCCGCTCCCGTCAAGACGCTGGAAGTGGACTGTCTTGGCTGGAGGCGACCCATGTCGACGGCGGGGGAGGAGGAGGGACGGACGACATGTTGACGCATCTAGGTCGTCGTAATAGACATTAAAAGACTCAAAACTGAGACGAATCGTTGACAGATATTGAGTACGATGTAAGTGGCGGGGGTTTAGATGGTGTGGAAGTGCCATTCAAACCAATTGGAGTTGACTGAGGTGTCCTTGGAGACGCAAGCGAAGCTCAGATGCCAAGTAGACGACTTAGAAACGACGTACATGACAGGTCAGTGAGACTTGTGGACGTAGATGGTTTGTGGGTTAAACTGGGAGTGACTTAATAACCTTGATCGGGAATATATAGAGGTTTGGTGTGACTTAATGAGAATGTAAGTTTCGTAAACGAACTGACGGTTGACTTAGACAACAGGGAAGGATTAACTTAGAGGAAGTCGAGTCGAGAGAGGTTAGATAACAAGAGGAAGAGGAGGTCGAGTCGAGAGAGGTTAGATAACAAGAGGAAGAGGAGGTCGAGTCGAGAGAGGTTAGATAACAAGAGGAACACTAGTAGTGACGTTGATGTAGCTAATGGTCGTTAACAGAAAGTATTCTGTCGCCGGCAGATAACGCACAAGCCAACATTCTGGCTCGTGGGGCTTAGACTATGCAATTACTGTCCCATCCCTTCGTTAAGGGTCAACTGCAGTCTTCTTGGGCTGTTCAGTCAGACTGAGTGAAAAAAGAAAAAAAAACAGGGGATGTGTGGCGGCCCTTGTGATGAGTGGGGGAGAGAGAGATGGACTCCTTAAGACGAGCTAGGAAAGAATTCCTTCGCTGAGAGAGATGAGGGAGCCTGAAATGACACACGCGAACTGGAAGACGTGGGGGAAATGGAGATGAGGAAGTGTAGGTGGGTCGAAGAACTTCGAGGGACTTAGGTTTAAGGTAAATGAATACTGCATTGGGAACGAAACTGGGTGAACGTGTTCTTGTGTTAGTGGAGCATGGGTAGGAAGGGCCGTAGACTTTACTGATGCTGAAGTATTCGTAGGTTCATACGTTACGAGAATCATTGTTAAGTAACTTAAATCTATAATAGTCTTCTGGTGTCATACTGAACTGTCTGGGGTTTATACATTTTTTGCTATGATGCTCAAACTTGCGTTAGATAAATATGTAGATTATTTCATTGTTACTTAAATGTGGGATTAAGGGGTTTAAACTCTCCGTTGTGTTTGGCGAAAGGTGGTTAAGAAAATCAGTAGAATTTTCTTCCCTTCGTTAAAAATGTGACTTGAAAGTTGATTGTCGTCATAGAGGAACGTGGGTTGGTTAATCTCATTCTTGTTAAAAATTGGACTCTGGTTCATCTGTTGGATCTGTTTTACATCCAGGGTTTCTTAAGTCATACCTGTTGGCTACCGTTTAGGGCCAAGGGAATCCATGGTCCTCTTGTTCAACTCTATTATAGGTAGAATTAGCTTTGACTTTCTTGTTACACTGTTAAGCTCTATTTTTACCACTGGTCAGCCATGAGAACACCCAGTCGTCGCCAGACAGCGTCCAGTGAAGGTGAAGAAAAGTGTGTGGCGTTTATTCTCGTCAAATAGGGTTTTTTTTTTCTTTATTTGAATGGCTCCCAACGTGGGTTGCTTGTTGGTTGAGTTATGCTCTCTCTCTCTCTCTCTCTCTCTCTCTCTCTTTCTCCCTCCCCCCGACAAACGGACCCTCAGCTGATGCAGGCCGGCCCACCTCGCCTATCACCGAGCTTCATCTCAGAGTACGTTGTGATCCAGGCCGTTTGCATGCGCGCCTCAGCGCGTGTTGTTCCCCCCGAGGCCTTGAATTAAACTAGCGTTCATCTTGTCCAGCGACCGACTTCGTCGTCCCTGCCAGTCATACCTCGGCGCTCGAAACCACCCCTCCTCCTCCCCAAGCTTAGCGAATAGACATGTTTGGGCAACATTGCCCCGTTCATGGAGAATCACTGTTGCCTGGATTATATACGAACAAAGATTTATTGACTATAGAGTTTTCGAACCATTTCTTTTTTTTTTGGTAATTCATGCATTGATATCGAACGACCATCGCTAAATGAACACGTACATCCGTTCGTAAGGGAATTTCTTCTTTAACTCCGCTGCAGAGCTGTGATCTGTACTTTAAGGGGCTCTCGAGGTCAAAGGTCAAATGAGTGTACCTTAAATTGAATAATGAAACAACGGCGTAATAACACTCCCATGAAGAAGTACATATTTTTGTTTTGTTTTGTTACTGGAATTTAGTGTAGTGTACAAAAATATCATTTGAATTATAGAATAGATATCATTATTACTATTTTTCTTTTTTGCTTTTGAGCTATTTTTAAGTTTGCAATATGTCGTGTGGGGTAGCGACAGGAATGGATGAAGGCAAGCATGTATGAATATGTATATACATATATATATATATATATATATATATATATATATATATATATATATATATATATATATATATATATATATATTCCTATGAGTCCACGGGGAACATGAAACACGATAAGTTCCCAAGTGCACTTTCGTGTAATAATCACATCATCAGGGGAGACACAAGAGAGAAATATAACAGTCAATTGATATACATCGAAGAGACGAAAGTGCACTTGGGAACTTATCGTGTTTCATTTTCCCCGTGGACTCAAAGGAATATCTTGATCACGCGCAAAATTGTGATCCTTTCCAATATATATATATATATATATATATATATATATATATATATACATATATATATATATATATATATATATATATATATATATATATATATATATATATATATATATATATATATACACTATTCATATTTTGTGAGGCATATTTATCGAAGATTAGAATTAATTGTATGTAAATGACTTTCACAATTAAGCTTATGAATAATTCATTGCTAATAATATCATTAGAATTAAACGTGTATGTGTTATTATCAGTTATATCATTATTCATTATATAGTTACTAAAACGAAAGTGGGAATACGTGGGAAGTATTCTTTCTCCCCTATCCCCAGGGATAATATATATATATATATATATATATATATATATATATATATATATATATATATATATATATATATATATATATATATAGATAGATGGATAGATAGATAGATAGATATGTACTCATTTATGTATTACATTATCTCGCTACACAAACGGGGTTAACGAACCTCGCAGTTATGAATGAATAATCATCAATAGATTCATATACATATTATGCATTGTGTCTTATTTATGTGTCTTAAAGTTGCTTGAGATAGATTAGAACAAGATTTAGATAAAGCGATTTGCAACCCCAGAGGCCGTTTTGTAGATGTATTTACAACCCCAGAGACTCATATGAATATATTTACAACCCCAGAGACTCATATGAATATATTTACAACCCCAGAGACTCATATGAATATATTTACAAAACCCAGAGAACTCATATGAATATATTCACAACCCCAGAGAACTCATATGAATATATTCACAACCCCAGAGACACTGTTGTAAATGTACTAAGAATCCTAGAGACCCTTATATAATTGTGTTTACAACCCCAGAGGTCCATATATGAATCCATTTACAACGCCAGAGACCCTTATATGAATCTATTTATAGCCCCAGAGACCCTTAAATGGTTGTATTTACAACCCCAGAGGTTCTTCTATAAATCTGTTTACAACCCCAGAGACCCTTATATAAATCTATTTATAACCCCAGAGACCCTTAAATGGATGTATTTACAACCCCAGAGATTCCTCTATAAATCTGTTTACAACCCCAGAGATCATTATATAAATCTATTTACAGCCCCAGAATCCCTTATATAAATCTATTTACAATCCCAGAGATGCTTATATGAATATATTTCTAACCCAAGAGACCATTATATGAATCTATTTGTAACCCCAGAGACCCTTATGTAAATATGTTCTCGGACCCCTAGAGACCCTGACATAATTCATGACATCGAACGAAATGCATCTGAAGGAAGATTGTGGCACCGTTTCTGAGGAAAGCCACAATCTGGACCAGTGACCAAGCAAGCATGTCCTCATACCAATCTGTTAACTTGCTCAGGTAATGTTCCACATACAGACGGAGGTGTTAGCGAAGCCCGTTGCAAGGTTCTTGTAAACATAACGTTCTCATTTTTCGTGACAATGTCTCCAGTGGAAGGTAAACACAAGGTTTTTCCCCTGGAAGTTAGGCCCTAATGAAAAGTGGGGAGGAAGCGGAAAAAAAGAAGAAATGAAACGTTTTGGCTGTGGTAAATAGTCTGTGAAGAGAATAAATGTGGGAAGGTGAGAAAGAGAAGGAGAGAGAAAAGAAGAGAAGGATAGGAGTGTGGTGTGTGAAAGAGAGAGAGAGATATTTGGACGAGACTGGTTTGGACGAGCTTAGGTTTGTTTGAGGCACAACGTAAGGCCAGCAGTCCTGACACGTAGGGTGTAAGGTGGTTCCAGACCTCACTTCAACACTCCTACGTCAGGAGGATAGCACTTCCCTGGACGGCGACCGTCTTCTACAACCTACCGACACGGAGGATGTAAGATGGTTCCGACCATCGCTTCCGTAACACCGTCATTTGTCTCTCCTGCAACCTGATATATGCAGTTGAAACTCATCGCAGGCCTTTCAAAACGACTTCAACTCCTTTTGGAGTGGGATTCCCGCCACTTGTGTCTACTGCAGACTCTGTTGCCACGGCAGCATCATCACCCTTATAACACTGTTTTTCTTAGATGATATCAAGAAGTGTTGGGGCAAGCACGTCCAGACATATTCCAGTTTTCGAAACCAATTCTCTGATCCGTAAGGACAAACAGATCTACAATCCATCCTCGTCCTTCTAGTAATGACAGAGCCATTGAGAATGCCTTCCAGGGACTATTCTATTTCCCTTTTTCCAGTTCCTCCAAGAGAAATATAGAGTTTCGCGTGGCGCCCAGACAGCATATGTACTGTTCCTTCACCTTTAGCTGATATCTGATGCTCAGGATAGCATCCGTAATGGCTGGCTGTACCGTGCACCACCCACACATGTACCCTCACAGGGAGCAAGAGGAACTCATCTGGAATTCCACCTGGATTCTCTGGAGGTTATATTGACGTAAAAACCTTACGTGGACAGATACAAGAATGTCCGCTTCTTCATGTTTACTTAAGTAACCGAGAAACGTTTCCCTTGCTAAACTGGATCATATATATATATATATATATATATATATATATATATATATATATATATATATATATATATATATATTCCGGGTCGGCAAATCCTCCTGCCTTGGTTGGCCTTGGAGGGCATCAGGTTGAAGACTCACTGAAGTCTTCGTTCATATCACTGACGTCCCCGCGGTCTTGTATCAGTTTGGACGTATGTTGAGAGAGAGAGAGAGAGAGAGAGAGAGAGAGAGAGAGAGAGAGAGAGAGAGAGAGAGAGAGGAAAGTGTGAAATGTCCTTTAAAGATGGACAGCTAATTAGGGGTGTGTGTGTGTGTGTGTGTGTGTGTGTGTGTTTGAAAAGCAAGATATGGTTTGAGGTGGTACAATCGAGTAAGTAATGAAAGGGTAAGAGAGATGTGTGGTAATGAGTGTGGTTGAGCAACCTGCAGAGGGCGTGCTGAAATGGTTTGGGCATATGGAGAGAATGAGTGAGGAAAGGTTGACAAAAAGGATATATATATGTCAAAGGTGGAGGGAACAAGGAGAAGCGGGAGACCAAATTCGAGATGGAATGATGAAATGAAAAAGATTTTGATTAATCGAAGCCTGAACATGCAGAAGGGTGAAAGGCGTGCACGGAATAGAATGAACTGGAACGTTGTGGTATATTGGGGTCGACGTGCCTTCAGTGGACTGAACCAGGGTGTGTGAAACGTCCTGGGTAATCCATGGAATGATCTGTAGGGCCTGAATGTGGATAGGGAGCTATGATTTCGGTGCATCACACATCACAGCTAGAAAATGGATGTGAACGGGTGCTGCCTTTCATCGTCTGTCTCTGGTTCTGCCTCGCTGTCGAGGGGAAACGGCGATCGAGTATAAAAGAAAGGAAATATACATCTTGTCTCTTAAACACAGTCACTATCTGTCCTCTTTCCATTCTTCTGCTGTTGACAGCAGGCCCTGTGCAGCGTCTCGTGCTGCCGGAGATATGATCTCTGAATGGCTGGTCGGGGCGTCGAGTGCATCCTGTGAGCGCCTCTCGTCTGGCTTGGGAAGCTGGTGATGTACCTGACGACATCCAGAACAGCCAAGTGTTTCATCATCATCATCATCTCCGTTTTCTGCTGCTTCTTATCCTAACTTTGGTCATGAGGGAAGGAACGTTATTATCTGGTTGGAAGGAATATATCTTCCTCCTCCTCCTCCTCCTCCTCCTCCTCTTCATCATCTTCATCCTCATATTCTTCTTCTTCTTCTTCTTCTTCTTCTTCTTCTTCTTCTTCTTCTTCTTTTTCTTCTCCTTCTTCTTCTTCTTCTTCTTCTTTTTCTTCTCCTTCTTCTTCTTCTTCGTCTTCTTCTTCTTCTTCTTCTTCTTCTTCTTCTTCTTCGTCTTCTTCTTCTTCGTCTTCTTCTTCTTCTTCTTCTTCTTCTTCTTCTTCTTCTTCTTCTTCTTCTTCTTCTTCTTCGTGAAGAAGACGATCCTAGCGTCTTATTCTCATGATCTTAGTCTCTGATCCAGTTGCTTGGGGTCAGGTCGAGCCAAGAGGCAATCTCGTGGAAGAATATGTCCAAGTGTTGCCCGGGATATTACCTCATCACCACACTCTCCCCAGAGTCTACACATCAGGGAGAACATCTTCTTTAAACCTTGTGGTGGAACGGTTCTGGCGGAACGGAACATGGAGTTCCTTGCCGTGGAACGGAACATTGACTTTCTTGCGTGTAGAACGAAACATGGAGTTCCTTACGGTGGAACGGAGCATGGACGTTCTTGTGTGTGGAACGAAACATGGAGTTCCTTACGGTGGAACGGAACATGGACTTCCGTGTGTGTGGAACGGAACATGGAGTTCCTTACAGTGGAACGGAACATGGACTTCCGTGTGTATGGAACGGAACATGGACTTCCGTGTGTGTGGAAGGGAACATGGAGTTCCTTCAACCATTTGCATAACTTGTGTAAGAATGGGTCTCATGACTTGAGCACAGTGGTTCAGGCGAGATTGTTCATACATCCCGTTTTTTTCCCCACCTTTTTTTCTTTCTCTCTTCGAGAAAATAGCCTCCTGTGTGTGAATAAATCAGATAAAAGTTTCTTCTGATGTCTTCCAAGAAAGGGAAATAGTAAGCGATGACCCGTTCATTTCCTTTCTCTTCTTAAAACGGAGTTTCTTTCAAACTTGTCATTTCTGGAATGTCTCTGGATTTCCCTAATCTCTTCCCAGGTTCCGATTCTTTTGGCGCGCTGGCTATTTCTCCTTCCTTATATACCGAACACCAGGTCGAAAGGTCAGACTGATCGGTACAGACCCAAAGCTTGCACTGACGTGAATAAATCACTTGTTTGGTATAAATCTATTCATTAAATTGTTTATGATTTATCGTGACACATTTGAATACTTGATGATAACTGAATACAAAATGATTGAGTCATTAATGTATGATCGAGATGGAGTCTTTTCATCATCCATTGTTTACGTATAGTTTGATATATTTTATGTATATCGCATATATCTTACATTAACCTGATGGAAAACATTGAAGCGCAATGAATATGACAACTGGAAACTGAAAATGAATATGACACACGAAGCTTCTGTGACCTTCAAACTATTGTGATGGTGCAGTATTATATCAATTTTTACCCTTTGAACTTTGACCTCAGCGTAACCTGATGTCACATCATTGTTATTACTTGTTTGTCAGTTTCGTCTTACGTCCTTATTTTCCTACGAGTATCAGTAAAGAAACTATAGAGGAGGTTTCCATAGGAGTCTTATCTTTACCAGAAAGCCCTTAAGGTTAAGTTAGCTTGAGAAGCCAGATGACCAGGGCGTGAAACATGGTCAGCAACGCTATGCAATTCCCTGTCTGTAAACGCCTATTTGTACTATATGGGGAGGGACCTTTTCTTCCCCATTTTCCTGAATTTCTTCAACCATCACACAACCTTTGTGAGGTGTGTTTGCTGTCAACAATGATCTCTTTCCTAACAAGTTTCTTTCTTGAGCATCATATTGTGGTCTCTGGTTGGTCTAGTTCTCCATCTCCCGAAGAACTGTTCAGTCTCTCTGTCATCAAGCTGATTAAAAAGCTTAAAAGGTCATCCCTCACTCTTCTCTCGACCTTAGTGGGCAGATATAAGGCTTCAAGCCTTACACTGTAACTCAGCTTTTTCAGTTCTAATATCATTTTTTGTTGCTCTCTTCTGGACCTTCTCTTTTAGCTCTTTGTCCCCATTTTTTGAGGTGGGGAACCAAACCTGAGAAGTAGATTCTGATCTTCGTCTTATATAGGATATAGACAGCTTGTTGTAAATGTCCTTATCAGACTACTTGAATGTTATTATAAAGTTTGCCGACTGATAGTTTGTCTCGTTTACTATACTCTTAATACGTGTGTGTGTGTGTGTGTGTGTGTGTGTGTGTGTGTGTTTGCGCGTGCGCAATCACAATCATCTCCACAATCAACGAAATTACGAAAATGTAGACCACGGCTCAGACTAACGCAATACACGCACACACACACAACATAAACCTTTTACTGCCCTGATTTACAGAATTAAATAGAGTCTCTCTCGTGTTCATTAACATCGTGGTTAATTAGGTCAAATACTGGTGCCACTTGGGCAGTAAAATGAACCATCATCATATTTTTGTACCCCAGGGAATTTGGGTGGTGGGGCTTAGTCTTAGGTTGTGTGTGTGTGTGTGTGTGTGTGTGTGTGTGTGTGTGTGTGTGTGTGTGTGTGTGTGTGCGTGTAGGTAGGGCAAGGAAACAGACGAAAGAATGGCTCAACTCACCCACATACACATGTATATACATAAACGCCCACACACGCACATATGCATACATATACATTTCAACGTATACATGCATATACATACACAGACATATACATATATACGTGTGTACATATTCATACATGCTGCCTTCATCCATTCTCGCTACCAACCCACCATACATGAAATGGAACCCCCCTCCCCCCGCGTGCACGCGAGGTAGTGCTAGGAAAAGACAACAAAGGCCACATTCGTCCACACTCAGTCTCTAGCTGTCATGTGTAATGTACCGAAACCACAGCTCCCTTTCCACATCCAGCTGTCCACATCCACATACTATCTGCTGGCTGTGTGAGCCTGATGGGAAATGACCGGTGTAGACCCCGTAGCTCACCAACGTGAGACGAAGGGTATTCGAGTACATAGTATTCGAATAATAATTTTTTCTAGCAGTAGCGCTCCCGCCTGTTGCACAAGGGTCCCTGGTTCGATCAAGGCTGTTGGAGGTTTATATGATATATATATATATATATATATATATATATATATATATATATATATATATATATATATATATATATATATGTATCCCTGGGGATAGGGGAGAAAGAATACTTCCCACGTATTCCCTGCGTGTCGTAGAAGGCGACTAAAAGGGAAGGGAGCGGGGGACTGGAAATCCTCCCCTCTCGTTTTTTTTTTTCTTAATTTTCCAAAAGAAGGAACAGAGAAGGGGGCCAGGTGAGGATATTCCCTCAAAGGCCCACTCCCCTGTTCTTAACGCTTCCTCGCTATCGCGGGAAATGGCGAATACTATGAAAGAAAGATATATATACCGATTTCCCAAATCTGTTAGCAGTTCCTGCTGCCTCATTCCACTCGGTCGACACGTCTAGTGTTCTGTTGCCGTAGAAGCGTTTCCACCGATCGTCTCAACGCTTCCGTTTTCTGTTCTTCGTACATTTCTCTCGTCTCCCAGAACTGGCCTCCTGATATCATCATGACCCTCCAGGAACTCCGGGTTGGTTCTGCCTCTCCCTTCACCGACCCAAATCTCCTTTTGCACCTAGTGTGAAGGCGATTCGAGAGAGAGAGAGAGAGAGAGAGAGAGAGAGAGAGAGAGAGAGAGAGAGAGAGAGAGAGAGAGAGAGAGAGAGGCAGTCTTAAACATATCCATCCTCCCCCACCTTCCAAAACCTTTGACACTTTCTCTTTAGTCATTTCTGTGTTTTGAAATCGTCCCAGAGGTGGAAACATGCGTCGTAAAGTCTTCCTCCTTCAGCACGTCCTCCACCATGGAGTTGAAGCTGGATCTTAACACTAAGGTATATAGTTCCCCCTTCCCTTAAGACCTCTACTATAGTGAGTTTATCAGGATAGGTAAGGCCCTAAGGGGGAAGGGGTCGATTGTCCTCTGTAGTCAGTAGTGAATTACTGTTGCCTCTTCCTGATACACGACGTGTGGTCTGCTGCCACTCTATCTCTGTTGCTGTGACTCTGGGTTGAATCACAGCGTTTGAGTGATAAGTTGACTGTTGCATTTGATTCATGTCGTCGTTGCATAGCGTCGTGCACCCTCGTGTTCGGTACGGCTACCACTACTTCAGCATCATCTGCAAAACATAATTGTACTTCTGTGGTTGATTACGACTTAAAAGTTTGTCTTTGCTTCTTTAATATCTTCACCAGTAGCTTGTGTGTGTGTGTGTGTGTGTGTGTGTGTGTGTGTGTGTGTGTGTGTGTGTCTGTGTGTGTGTCATCGTCATCATCATCATACCAATAATAGTAGTAATAATGATAATAATAGTAATGATGATAATAATGAAAGCTCCGCTGAATTAACTGTAGGCAACTGTCTGAAAATATATAGAGAAAATACAATCAGTTGGACTTGATGTGGTTTGTGGTGTCGAACTGCAACTTCGGGAGGAGGGATCTCAATTAACACGAAGTGACGGTGGCGGGAGTGGCGGTGTTATAGCTTCTTCCAGAAATGGAGATGAGGTTCAGGTGATGACTGGAGAAAATCGGTGGCAGGGTGAGGGGGACTGACGTATTTTAACCTCGTATACCCTTTCCTGGACGGTTTCTAGCACCTCCAACTGTGTGATGTACAGGGAGGAAGACGAGGCGCGCGAGGCATAAGACAAGTTTGGGAAACATTAAAGTTGTGTAGAAGTTCTTGAGTTCAGGCGCAGGGGAGTCCAAGTGTCTTGACTGTACGGGGAACAGAGAGGCGATAGCTGGAGGATTGGACGATGATGTGACGTGTTTCCTTCCAGCTTAGCTGATCGTCCAGAGTGACGCCGAGAAGTTTAGTGGACTGGACACCCTGGAGGGGACTGGGGCCTAGTGAGACAGTAGGGGATGGGACAGGGTTGGAAGCTTGGTGGACTGGACACCCTGGAGGGGACTGGGGTCTAGTGAGACAGTAGGGGATGGGACAGGGTTGAAAGCTTGGTGGACTGGACACCCTGGAGGGGACTGGGGTCTAGTGAGACAGTAGGGGCTGGGACAGGGTTGGAAGCTCGGTGGACTGGACACCCTGGAGGGGACTGAGGTCTAGTGAGACAGTAGAGGGTGGGGACAGGGTTGGAAGCTCGGTGGACTGGACACCCTGGAGGGGACTGAGGTCTAGTGAGACAGTAGAGGGTGGGGACAGGGTTGGAATTTCGGTGGACTGGACACCCTGGAGGGGACTGGGGTCTAGTGAGACAGTAGGGGGTGGGGACAGGGTTGAAAGCTAAGGTGATGGGCATAGCTGCTGTCTTAATTATGTTGATGATGACGTGTTTGGCGATGGTTCAGTACTGGAGGTTGTTAACGACGTTGTTGAAGACAATGTAGTTAGGTGAGAGCTGTTGCCCGACACCCATGGTGAAGATAAACCAGGCGGTTCTAATTAAACCAGGATGTTGTAGGTAAGCTAGGCTCTTGTCCTTAAACCAGGATGCTGTATTTGAACCGTAGCAGATAAACCATACTGTTGTAGGCGGGACTGACTGTTGTAGCTTAAATCATAACATTGTGGCTAAACCACACTGTTAAACCTAACCCATACTTATGAAGCTAAAGCATGCTGCTGAAGTTAAACCAGACCGTTGTAGCTAAACATTTCTGTTGTAGTTGAGCACACCTTATTAGTTAAATCATGCGATTGTAACTAAACCATAACGTTTGTAGTTAAACCATACAGTTGTAGCTAAACCATAGTGTCGTAGTTAAACCATAGTGTTGTAATTAAAAAATAGTGATGTAGTTAAACCATTCCTTGAAGTCAAACTGTAGGCTTGCAGTTCAACAGTAATGTTATAGTTAAACCATACTGCTGTAGGTAAACGATACTATGTAGTCAGACTATAGTCTTGTCGTTGAACAACAGTGTTGTATTATAACCAAAGTGTTGTAGGTAAATTGTAGCGTTGTAGTTAAACAATAATGTTGTATTATAACCAAAGTGTTGTAATTAAACTGTAGCGTTGTATTTAAACTGTAGTCTTGTCGTTAAACAATATATTGTATTATAACCAAAGTGTTGTAACTTAAACAGTAGCGTTGTAGTTAAACAATAATGTTGTATTATAACCAAAGTGTTGTAGTTAAGCTGTAGCGTTGTAGTTAAACAATAATGTTGCATTATAACCAAAGTGTTGTAGGCAAACTGTAGTCTTGTCGTTAA
This sequence comes from Panulirus ornatus, assembly GCF_036320965.1. Lineage (NCBI taxonomy): Eukaryota > Metazoa > Arthropoda > Malacostraca > Decapoda > Palinuridae > Panulirus > Panulirus ornatus. The sequence continues at coordinate 63,627,441 of NC_092226.1, forward strand.
ACAATAATGTTGTATTAAAACCAAAGTATTGTAGGTAAACTGTAGCGTTGTAGTTAAACTGTAGTCTTGTCGTTAAGCAATAATGTTGTATTATAACCAAAGTGTTGTAATTAAACAGTAGCGTTGTAGTTAAACAATACTATTGTAGTTAACAACCATTGCTTTCGTAGTTATACCACGTTGTTGTAGTCAAACTTTAGTGTTGTTGAGAATTTTAAAACCATATTGCTGTTGTTAAACCATGCCAGTGTATAACAAGGTCAGTAGTCAATAGAGGCGAGGCTCAGACATCAAATACATAAAGATGAGGGACGTGTCGGCAAGGTCTATTGGTGACGTTATTAACATAAACAAATGAAAACACAATTAGAAGGTCATTTGACCTTCCCTCTTATGACACTGTAATGAAAGTCTGGTCAGGACTCCGTGGCAGCCAATCAATGACCATGTTGTCGAGCTGCACTGAGTTGTCAGTTTGGTGTTATATTTCACTCGGTAGTGATTGGGCAATAGTTTCCCGCTCTGCCCATCCCTTCTGTCGAGCTCCTCTGAGGTGCCAGTTAGGCGTTATCTTCTCAGTCGTAATGATTGGTCAGGAGTTTCTCATCCTTTCTGTTGAAGTCTCTTCAGTTGCCAGTTTGGCGTTATATTTTCACTCATGATCAGGAAGGGAGTTTCCCCCAACCTTCCCTCCTCCCTCCTCCTTCCTATTTCTCTTGTGACGTAAGCAGTTATCACCGAAAACGTACATATAGCAAGAAGAACCCTCTCTCTCTCTCTCTCTCTCTCTCTCTCTCTCTCTCTCGAACTCATTCCCTCTCTTCCGTCACGCCTCTCACACGCCCAATGGACTCTCTCTCTCTCTCTCTCTCTCTCTCTCTCTCTCTCTCTCTCTCTCTCTCTCTCTCTCTCTCTGTAAATCGTGGGTTTGGTCGTGGGTTGCTGAGGTGCTAGTGGGCCATTGTGTTGACATCATCATCTTCATTTGATGCCATTGATGGTGTTAACCCCCTCCTCCCACTTAACTGACCTTTGTTTACAGTGATGGTGGGTTCTATTTGATTCCATTGATAATGTAACTTCAGTGATTTCGTTGATTCCTTTGATTCCATTGATGATCTCACACCTTTGATTTTATTACTGTTGTATCCTTTTTTAATTACATTGATGCCATGACTGAAGCACCAGCGCTGAGTTCGTAAATAACCACTTTTGATTACATTGATTACGTACGCTTCCTTCGATTCCATTGATCATCCACTCCTTTGATTCTGTTGATGACATATTCCCTTTTCGATTCCATTAGTGATGCATTCCTTTTGGTTCCATTTCTGATGTTCCTCCTTTTGATGTCATTAATGATATGTCCATTTCGCTCTATTGATCGTTTGCCCCTTTTTGATTTCATTGATGGATTCCATTGATAACGAATTCCCTTTGATTACATTTCTGATGTGCGGCATTGATGCGCCTTTTTGGTTCTGTATATATACCACGAGTAATCTTATTGATGCTTTAGCCCTTTGATGTCATTGGTGATGTACCTTATTGATGCCATTGATGATGGACGACTTTGAAATTATTGATTATGCATTTCCTTTGGTTGCTTGGTTGATGTAATCCTTTGTTCTCAGTGATCGTGTCCTCCTTTGATTCCATTGATGATATACCATATACTCCTTGATTCCATTGATGATATACCATATACCTTTTTGATTCCATTGATGATATACCATATACCCCCTTGATTCCATTGATGATATACCATATACACCCTTGATTGCATTGATGATATACCATATACCCCCTTGATTCCATTGATGATATACCATATACCTCTTTGATTCCATTGATGATATACCATATACCTCTTTGATTCCATTGATGATATACCATATACCTCTTTGATTCCATTGATGATATACCATGTACCTCCTTGATTCCTTTGATGATACACCCTCTAACATTATGTCATTGATGTAATATCTGTGATGTCGTTGAACATGTGTCCCATTTAATTCCATTGATGATGTACCCTATCTAATTCCACAGATGATGTGGACTTGTCTAATTCCATTTAATACCACACTGAAATTACATCTACCTCCTTTGATTCCATTGATAATCCCTTTGATTACATTGAAGATGTACCCTACTTCAATTCCATTGCTAATGTAACCCCTCTTGTTTTCCCATTAACCCCTTAGCTTGAGTGACGTGTCCCCTTCCCAAGTCTTACCCCCAATAATTCAACCCCAGAACCCCACTTCTCTTCTTCCCAAGACAGATTTTGACGTGAACTGCTGTGATCTCTGCTGCCTTTACCCATAGAATCGCCCCTCCTGGCTCCCTGTAAAAGCCATCTTAATGAAGAATTTTCTGTGGCGAGTTTTTCCTCCTTTCCTTCTCTATCTTTTGGTGGTTGTGGTGGGGACTGTGGTGGTGGGGGTTGGTGATGGTGGTTGTGGTGGGGATGCTGTGGTGATGGTGGTGTTGGTGATAGGGACGGTGGTAGTGGTGGGGATAGTGATGGTGGATGTGGTGTTGCTGGTGATGATGATGACGGCAGTAGTGGAGATGTGAGGGTGGTGGAGATGCGATGGTGGTGGTGGTAGTGGTGGGGATGGTGATGGTGGTGGTGGAGATGTGGTGGTGGGTAGGAGAGGGAGAGTGTTGGGTTTTTAAGTTGTCATAAGCAGCAAAAGAGAGACTTGTGGACCGCTGGTGTATGTGGACTGGAGATGTTGTACATTCGTGTTGGTGTGTTATCTGTCATTGCCAGTGTACGTGGAGGGAGTTCCACCACTCATGGTTTGCCCATCCGTTGAGTATTATTTACAATCAACACAACTCTTTACACTTCTCTATTTTGGCTGCATTTAATATATCTTTTTCTTTTTTCATTGCTCAGTTTATTTCCTTCATTCGCTACTTTGATACTAAAGAAAATAAGATTTTTTTTTATATAGATTTCTTGTCTAAGTATCTTGTCATGGCGTCTGGTTGATCCATTGATGTATCTTGCGAAGATTTGTCCATTGTTAAAGTCATCACATCGGTATAGGATCTTAAAATTTATGATCAAGTCTCCGCTTACTCTTCCTCTAATCCATCGTGGACAAATTAACAGCCTTTCACCTCACATCGTTGCAACTGGAGTTCTTTTCATTCTGATGCCATCTTTTCGTCGCCTTCCTCCTGACCCTCTCCATTAAATCTTTGTGATTCTGGAGGCATTAAAACCTAACCTAACCTAACCTAACCTAACCTAACCTAACCTAACCTAACCTCACATCGTTGCAACTGGAGTTCTTTTCATTCTGATGCCATCTTTTTCGTTGCCTTCCTCCTGACCCTCTCCATTAAATCTTTGTGATTCTGGAGGCACTAAAGGCGGGTGGCAAAACTTGGAGAAGCTTATTTCAGTCTTATAAAAAAGAAAAAACAAGAGGCCCAATGTGAACACCCGCTTGAATATTTCTTGACCCTCGTCAGTAGCACGTTGTCTCCTTTAACCATTTTGTCTCACTTTGGTCTCCGAGGTCCCCCTGACACACCGACTCCGACAGAGGAATTCAGGCAGCAACAGACCACTGGGTTCTCTCGAGGCTGTTTCGTGATCGTGGAGGATATCGGAAACTCACAGATTTGTGTGGTATAAGTTAGGAGGTATAGGGGTAATTCAGAGAGAAGAACTTACAAAGTTTCAGTGTGATTAAGGAGGCGGAAATAATGTTCGTCGTGGACTTGAATAGGGAAAAATATATATATCAGTTCTATTCTTAAACGTATGTATAGCACTGCTTTCAACCACTCCTTGTGTTAATCAGTTCTGTTCTTAAACGTATGTATAGCACTGCTTTCAACCACTCCTTGTGTTAATCAGTTCTATTCTTAAATGTATGTATAGCACTGCTTTCAACCACTCCTTGTGTTAATCAATTCTATTCTTAAATGTATGTATAGCACTGCTTTCAACCACTCCTTGTGTTAATCAGTTCTGTTCTTAAACGTATGTATAGCACTGCTTTCAACCACTCCTTGTGTTAATCAGTTCTATTCTTAAACGTATGTATAGCACTGCCTTCAACCACTCCTTGTGTTAATCAGTTCTATTCTTAAATGTATGTATAGCACTGCTTTCAACCACTCCTTGTGTTAATCAATTCTATTCTTAAATGTATGTATAGCACTGCTTTCAACCACTTCTTCTGTTAATCAGTTCTATTCTTAAACGTATCTATAGTGCCACTTTCAACCACTCCTTATGTTAATGATCCTGGCGATTAGACGAATCAAGTCTTAAGTAGCTTGTTAGATGAAGATTATCAAAGCCTTTGATGATTATAGATACTTGTGACTGATCACCTCGTAATCTTTTCTTTTCTAAGCGAAATAGATTCAAGTCGTTCGATCGGTTCTCTTAGAATTAGATTCTCAGGGCGGGAATCATCTTGGTAGCTTGACGCTGTACACTCTCCATTCTATGTCTGTCTCTCGGTTAGGTTGACCAAAACTTAACACAATATTCAAGATTGGAACGAACCAATCCAATGAATTTACTGTAAAGAGTAAAGATAATTTCCCCAGGACTGAAATTCGAGAGCCATACCAATGAATCCAAGAGTTTAGCTCACTTTCTTCACTGCTTCTGTGCACCTGAGATTATTACACCCAAGTCTATTTCCTCATTTACCTTTTGCAGTTCAACAGACCTCATACTATAGCTTGCCTTTTCGTTTTGGCCACTGGCATACATAAAACTTTCCACTTCTCGATATTCAAGATTTATTGGCCACCTATGAGTTCAGTCCATCATTTTATCTATGTCAGATCTTCTTCCATCAATCGAATCCTTATTCCTAGCAACTTCTTTACCATCCTCGTGTGTGTGGGATAGTGTCAAATGCTTTCTGGCCGTCCAGACGTAGGCAATCCACCCAGCCATCTCACTTGTCTAGAATGAGGAAGACCACTGTCTCATATACGTCCATGAGGCTTGTTGTACACGACCTTCATCGCGCAGAATCCATGTTGTTGCTCACCCAGGGAGTTTCGTCTTTGTTGATAATCATCCATTACTATCTGATTATCTTTCCCAGTATTCCACAGACACTCGTCAGAGAGAGAGACTGGTCTGTACTTCAGCGTAAGTTCCCGGTTCTTAGAGTTACGTGGGTGTAACATTTGCCCTCTTCCATCCCCTTCCCATGTGTGTGTGTGTGTGTGTGTGTGTGTGTGTGTGTGTGTGTGTAATTATCTGTCTATACTTCACGGGGAGAGAATTTTTGTCCTGTTCAACTTTTCAACCATTTTCTATACCATCCACGTCCAGAATGAAGCCAAAAATCAGACTATGTTTCTCAAGTCTGGTCACGGTACGTAAGTCAAAGCGTGCAGGATTACACCAACTTAAAAAAAAAAGGGGACCTAGACAGCCTCCAAAGTTGTCCTAATTCCAAGGATGATGTAAGTCAACCCAAGTCAATGTACGATACTGAGAATGGGTCACAGCGAAAGAAGTCCTCGTTCTGATATAAGCAGTAGGAATACAAAGGACACACGCTGTCTTTTTTCCTATGTTAGATATGTCGGTACGGGCAGCTGAGGCCCTAATCAACGCCATCCCATTGACTTTGTATATATATATATATATATATATAACGTACTTAGTTGGATATATTCTTTTATATTCATAGTCTGTAAAGCGGAATAATGTTTAATTAAACACCTGATCCCGGATGATGAATATTGAGCCAAGTTAATTATTCACATTTCTTGAACTTATATTATCACAGTTACTTCTCTGTGGAACATATTTATCATCATTTATCATCTGTGAAGACGATACAAGTGCTATCTGGCCAAGATATCAGCTGGTGCCTTGTTCGAACACAGACAGGCAAGGTCATATATATATATATATATATATATATATATATATATATATATATATATATATATATATATATATATATATATATATATATTTTCAGGCTTCCCCTGTAAAATGAAACAGTAAAGAGGAGTATTAAACTAGCCCTTCAGTGCCATCTTATATCAGGGAGGAATTCTTAAAGTGTACCAGTAAAAATGAAGAGGGTGAAAGGGGATATATGCACGACGTATCCCACATCACCAGGTGATAAAGATCATGATATTCACCTTACCTTAAATAGGAAATGAGAGAGGAGAATTCAACAAGTAGATAGGTGGATAGATAGATAGACAGATAGATTAATAGAGAGATAGATAGATAGACGGGTACATGATAGATAGATAATGGATAGATGATTGGGTGATAGAAAGACAGACAGATAGATAGAGAGTGAGGAAGGGAGAGAGAGAGAGAGAGAGAGAGAGAGAGAGAGAGAGAGAGAGAGAGAGAGAGAGAGAGAGAGAGAGAGAGAGGTAATTCACGAAGACTTCACGAGTAAAATCAAAGGGACGACACATATGAACTCCCTCGAGAGGCTGAAAGGCCTTAGAGTTTACCACTTAAGGAAGAAAAAGAAGGAGGCAAGTGGCAATAAACTCAAGAGATAAACTGCACTGTTATGAACCTCCAGACCTCAGCAGGAAAGAAACAAAGTTATGAGACATTCAAAAGAAAACTTGACATATGGGTAAAGACAGTCCCAGATGAACCGAGGAATTAACAACTGAGCAACGAGTGTTAGAGCAGAGAGAAGCAGTAGTAGCCATTATGTTAAATGTGTGGGGGAGCGCTACGCGTTCTCTCGTCGTAGGTACTGGTAGGTAGGTATGTAGGGAGGTAGGTATATACGTATGTAGATAAGCCATTATGCTAAATGTGTGGGGGTGGGGAGCGCTACGTGTTCTCTCGTCGTAGGTACTGGTAGGTAGGTAGGCAGGTAGGTTGGTAGTGAGGTAGGTATATAGGTATATAGGTAGGTAGCTAATCTCTTACTATATGTGTCCTATCATGTACAATGATGTGCTCATCCCTCTCCCTTGGTCCTGCTGATATTACCTACTCATGTACGCAGACCGTCTAACTGTACAGCCATGTACTAAAGCATGTACAACTTATCACATCTGTACAGTACTAACCCTCTCCTCCTGTGTTGTCACAGATGCACGCTGGGCTGGTGAGCGTGAGTGATGGCAAGTCCAGACCACAACCTATGAAGCTCATCCTGACCTCAGACTCCCTCGTGCTACAGAGGGAACAGCTCGTCATCAGCACCAAGAACCTGGAGGCCAACGGCCCGGACGCCAGGGTGAGTACTGACTCCTGCGTGTGGGGAGGGTGAGGAGGAGGAGGAGTAGAAGGAGGAGGAGGAGGAGGAGGACTTCATTTAGGGTGAGGTTAGCGTGAAGAGGACCTCCTCTAGGGTGCGACAGGGTGAAGAGGTCCTCCTGCAGGGTGCGACAGGGTGAAGAGGACCTCCTTTAAGGTGTGACAGGATGAAGAGGTCCTCCCCTAGGGTGCGACAGGGTGAAGAGGACCTCCTCTAGGGTGCAACAGGGTGAAGAGGACCTCCTCTAGGGTGCGACAGGGTGAAGAGGACCTCCTCTAGGGTGCGACAGGGTGAAGCTGACCTCCTCTAGGGTGTGGGAGGTAAGGTGGACCTCTTGGTTATGGTAAGGTAGTGGGGAGGGGCTTCTTCCTTCCGTCGGCGTCGTTTACAAAGAAAAACAAAATTGTTTTACCGCACAATTCTGGGATTTACGTGCGTTTACACCACCTGTTTTACACCGGCATCAATACTGTAAGTAGCTTTAGGGTGTATTTTGTTCACTAGCACCGTAGTATCTTTTGTTAACATCCCATATAAAAGCTGTGTTTCATGCAGTTAAATTTTGTGAATGCGTCGGATGATCCGGAGCACATACGAAATCATTTCTCTGTGTGGGGGTGGATGTCAGCATTTCGTTGTATGATTGGACGTCAGCATGTTGTTGTATGAGTGGACGTCAGCATTTTGATGTATGGGTGGACGCCATCATTTCGTTGTATGGGTGGACGTCAACATTTAGTTGTGTGAGTAGACGTCAGCATTTCGTTGTATGTGTGGACGTCAGCATTTCGTTGTATGAGTGGAACGTCAGCATTTCGTTGTATGAGTGGACGTCATCATTTCGTTGTATGAGTGGACGTCATCATTTCGTTATATGAGTGGACGTCATCATTTCGTTGTCTGAGTGGACGGCATCATATCGTTGTTATACAACAAAATGTGGACGCCAACACTTCGTTATATAACGTTTATTGTACAACGTTCTCGAGCTGTGTAAAGCCTTTCAGTTTACACTGAAGTGTCATGCCTGGAGTTAAAGCTGTAATGGAATCTAGCCTTCATCTGTTTTAACATATATGTGGCATCACAGCTCATACAGATGTAGGCAGTACAAGGGATCCAAGTGGATTCGGGACGTCCCCATGTTGCTGGTGCTATAGCAGTACTTTATAGACACACACACACACACACACACATACACACACACACACACACACACACACACACACACACACACACACACACACACACACATGCACGCCTATGATTGGGAGATTGTCTCATTAGAGCCAGGGGTAAAAAAAGACTGGAAATAATATTTAGATTGAAAGTGGGGACTGTGCCATGTTTTTCTTTTCGTCTCGTCTCTCCTCTTTTTGAGCTTGCACTTTTGAAGATTTTTTGAGAGATTTTTTTTAAACGTTTAACATACTGAGCACGACGGTACGACCTTTGAGCATGTTGCACAGGGTACGACCTTTGAGTACGACGGTACGACCTTTTAAAAACGGCGGTACGACTCTTGAGCACGACGGCTGGAACCTTGCTTATGATGATGAGCTGGTCGTTGTGATAAGTCGTACCGTCGTGCTCAGTGGTCGCACCATCGTGCTCATTGGTCGTACCGCCGTGCTCAAAGGTCGTACTGTCGAGCTCAAAGGTCGTACCGTCATGCTCAACGGTCGTCCCGTCGTGCTCAAAAGGTCGTACAGTCGTGCTCAAAAGGTCGTACCGCCGTGCTCAAAAGGTCGTACCGTCGTGCTCAAAAGGTCGTACCGCCGTGCTCAAAAGGTCGTACCGTCGTGCTCAAAGGACGTACCACCGTGCTCAAAAGGTCGTGCCGTCGTGCTCAAAGGTCATACCGTCGTGCTCAAAGGTCTTACTGTCGAGCTCCAAGGTCGTACCGTCGTGCTCAAAGAGTCGTACCGTCATGCTCAAAAAGTCGTACCGTCGTGCTCAAAAGGTCGTACCGTCGTGCTCAAAGGTCGTACCGTCGTGCTCAAAGATTTGATATTCACATCTTCCTCTCCAACACAAGCCACAGGTAGCAAAAAAAGTTGACAATTTGTTATCCACCTGTTCTTTTGTTAATGTTCTGTTCTTTCATTGTTGTTCCAGTTTCCATTCATTATTATGATTATTTTATTGTTGTTCTCTTGTTCTTTTAGTATTACTCTGTTCCTTTATTGTTGTTCTCTTGTTCTTTTAGTATTAATCTGTTCCTTTATTTTTGTTCTCATGTTCTTTTATAATTGTTCTTTTGCTGTCTTATTGCTGTTCTGGACTTTTACAGTTGTTCTCCTCTTCTTTGGCTATTAGTCTGTTCTCTCCTTGTTCTATTCTTTCATGTTGTTCTATTTTGTTGTTTTTCTGTTCTTTTATTTCTGTTCTTTAATATCGTTCTCTTTTTTTTCACATTCTTTTCTTTTATTGTTGTTTCTGTTCTTTTGCTGTGCTCTCTTGTTCTTTTAGTATTGTTGTGTTCTTTTATTGTTGTTTCTGTTCTTTTACTCTGTTCTCTTGTTCTTTTCGAATTTTTCTGTTCTTTTATTGTTGTTCTGTTCTTTTACTTTGTTCTCTTGTTCTTTTATTATCATTTTATTCTCATATTTCATTCTGTTCATCCATTGTTGTTCTCTTGTTCTTCTACTGGGTTTACTAAGGGCTGCTTCTAAACAGAATAACTCACTAAGCAGTTTACTCACTAAGCACTTTACTCACTAAGCTCTTTACTCACTAAGCACTTTACTCACTAAGCACTTCATGCAAATTGAAGTTTAAAGGCAAGAGCACATGTGGATAAGCGGATTACTTCTTGCAAAAGACGTTGGAGGAAAAAAAAAAGGAAATGGCTAGATTAGAACCATTTTTTTTTTCTTATATATAAACCCCATTTTTTTGTCGGTAGACAGTGAAGGATGAGAGGGTCGCACTTCTGACTATAATACCTCTTAAATCTTCCAACTAAAGGGTTAGTACAAGTTGTTGTCTACAATCCTAAGGATGGGAAAAATGTTTTTTATTTGGGAGAGAGAGAGAGAGAAGGTAGTTAGATATGAACGTAATGGTGGTAGTGGAAATGGATGTCAGGTTTAAGGTTCAGCTAAAAATTTCTGTAACGTTTAAAAAAAATCTCGAGTAAAATGTCCCATCGCTGGAGGGATGTCCCACTCTGGGATAAGGTCTGGCCACCTGTGCTGGCTGGCTTGAATACCAACGGCCCCCCAGAGGGAAATGGTGGGAAGGGGGAGGAAGAGGAAGGGGGAAGAAGGGAAGGGTTGGATCTGGTTTGGAGGCAGGGAGGATGAAGAAAGAGGGGGAGGGGTGGATCTACTTTGGAGGCAGGGAGGATGGAGAAAGAGGGGGAGGGGTGGATCTACTTTGGAGGCAGGTCACTAGTCCAGGATTCAAAGGGAGGTGGAGGAGGAAGAGGAGGAGGAGGAGGGGATTTACAAATCCCCTGGGACGGGTAGGGATTAACCTCAGGTCACTGGGAATGCCATTCTCTCCTGGATTACACACAGCTGGTGCCTCTCTCTCTCTCTCTCTCTCTCTCTCTCTCTCTCTCTCTCTCTCTCTCTCTCTCTCTCTCTCTCTCTCTCTCTCTGGGAAAGATATTCACGGAGGGGAAACATCATGAAATATTTATCCATCTTGGAATATTAACCCGAGGAAGACCACTAGAATATTCAGGAAAATATTTGGTATAAAACTATTTTGATAAAGAGTTTGAGTCTGAAGTAGTTATACCAACGTTAAAGGTATATGTAAGTATTTATATGTGGAGTTTATATAAACTAGTCATAGTAGAGGTAGAATATATATATATATATATATATATATATATATATATATATATATATATATATATATATATATATATATTCCTATGAGTCCACAGGGAAAATGAAACACTTTTCGTGTTTCATTTTCCCCGTGGACTCATAGGAATATCTTGATCACGCGCAAAATTGTGATCCTTTCAATATATATATATATATATATATATATATATATATATATATATATATATATATATATATATATATATATATATATATATATATATAGCTGATGTACACATATACCATATACCGTTTTGGTCTAATATTTACTCCTATGTTGTACACACGTTTTCTAACAGGTAATCATATACTTCTGAAGCGTTTTGTGTACATATGTACATACAGATGGTTGATGTACAAGTAATATTATTGTAACATCTCGTACAGCTGTACCTTGCGCCTGGGACCTATGGATGTCCAGATAAGAACATATACACCCGTAAAGGTCATCGTGGGAGAAGGTTACATACGTATGTGACCTTTAGATTCCTGGCCTTCCATATGTCAGCCAGAGAGAGAGACTGTGCCTCACAGGGAATCATTGATGACAATTAATCCCTAAAATGTACTTGATCAAACCTGTGATGAATTCTGATCATATTGGTCGGTCTTTTCGTTCTCGTTGATCCATTTTATATATATATATATATATATATATATATATATATATATATATATATATATATATATATATATATATATATATATATGTATATAGATGTTTGAGGACAATGTGTGGTGTGAGGTGGTTTGATCGAGTAAGTAACGTAAGGGTAAGAGAGATGTGTGGAAATAAAAAGAGCGTGGTTGAGAGAGCAGAAGAGGGTGTTTTGAAATGGTTTGGGCACATGGAGAGAATGAGTGAGGAAAGATTGACCAAGAGGATATATGTGTCAGAGGTGGAGGTAACGAGGAGAAGTGGGAGACCAAATTGGAGGTGGAAAGATGGAGTGAAAAAGATTTTGAGTGATCGGGGCCTGAACATGCAGGAGGGTGAAAGGCGTGCAAGGAATAGAGTGAATTGGAACGATGTGGTATACCGGGGTCGACGTGCTGTCAGTGGATTGAACCAGGGCATGTGAAGCGTCTGGGGTAAACCATGGAAAGTTCTGTAGGGCTTGGATGTGGAAAGGGAGCTGTGGTTTCGGTGCATGAGGGTATAACTCGTGGTCATGAGTTATACCCTCGTGGTCATGAGTTATACTCTCGTGATCATGAGTTATACCCTCGTGGTCATGAGGGTCAAGGGTCAAGGGTCGTGCCGTTGTGCTCGTGAATCTCTGGCGCTGGTCGCTCGAGCCGGGAGGATTCGAAGCACATTACGAACCACACGTGAAGCTTCAAATTCTCGACTCAGTCATGGCCAAAGTACTCTGGTAATTTCTTGTATCATCGGACGATTATGCAAATTGGTCATCATAACGACCAATTTCCCTATCATGAATAAAGCAATACTTGTTAAGTGTTATTCATGTTTCGATAAAGATGATGGAGCCTTTTATTGTAGGTCGGAGCCATTTTATGATATTTTTTTTTAGCGAATGCCTGAGGCCGTGACGTCACACCAGCGTCGGCCATATTTGATCCATATGACCAATGTAAACAATGTGTTTCATATGTTCTATTACCTCAGAGAATGTAATGCCGTTTTTTATATGCTATGGCGGATGGATCGCTTAACAGAGTGGACGTCATCATTTCGTTGTATGAGTGGACGTCATCATTTCGTTGTATGAGTGGACGTCATCATTTCGTTGTATGAGTGGACGTCATCATTTCGTTGTATGAGTGGACGTCATCATTTCGTTGTATGAGTGGACGTCATCATTTCGTTGTATGATTGGACGTCAGCATGTTGTTGTATGAGTGGACGTCATCATTTCGTTGTATGAGTGGACGTCATCATTTCGTTGTATGAGTGGACGTCATCATTTCGTTGTATGAGTGGACGTCATCATTTCGTTGTATGAGTGGACGTCATCATTTCGTTGTATGAGTGGACGTCATCATTTCGTTGTATGAGTGGACGTCATCATTTCGTTGTATGAGTGGACGTCATCATTTCGTTGTATGAGTGGACGTCATCATTTCGTTGTATGAGTGGACGTCATCATTTCGTTGTATGAGTGGACGTCATCATTTCGTTGTATGAGTGGACGTCATCATTTCGTTGTATGAGTGGACGTCATCATTTCGTTGTATGAGTGGACGTCATCATTTCGTTGTATGAGTGGACGTCATCATTTCGTTGTATGAGTGGACGTCATCATTTCGTTGTATGAGTGGACGTCATCATTTCGTTGTATGAGTGGACGTCATCATTTCGTTGTATGAGTGGACGTCATCATTTCGTTGTATGAGTGGACGTCATCATTTCGTTGTATGAGTGGACGTCATCATTTCGTTGTATGAGTGGACGTCATCATTTCGTTGTATGAGTGGACGTCATCATTTCGTTGTATGAGTGGACGTCATCATTTCGTTGTATGAGTGGACGTCATCATTTCGTTGTATGAGTGGACGTCATCATTTCGTTGTATGAGTGGACGTCATCATTTCGTTGTATGAGTGGACGTCATCATTTCGTTGTATGAGTGGACGTCATCATTTCGTTGTATGAGTGGACGTCATCATTTCGTTGTATGAGTGGACGTCATCATTTCGTTGTATGAGTGGACGTCATCATTTCGTTGTATGAGTGGACGTCATCATTTCGTTGTATGAGTGGACGTCATCATTTCGTTGTATGAGTGGACGTCATCATTTCGTTGTATGAGTGGACGTCATCATTTCGTTGTATGAGTGGACGTCATCATTTCGTTGTATGAGTGGACGTCATCATTTCGTTGTATGAGTGGACGTCATCATTTCGTTGTATGAGTGGACGTCATCATTTCGTTGTATGAGTGGACGTCATCATTTCGTTGTATGAGTGGACGTCATCATTTCGTTGTATGAGTGGACGTCATCATTTCGTTGTATGAGTGGACGTCATCATTTCGTTGTATGAGTGGACGTCATCATTTCGTTGTATGAGTGGACGTCATCATTTCGTTGTATGAGTGGACGTCATCATTTCGTTGTATGAGTGGACGTCATCATTTCGTTGTATGAGTGGACGTCAGCATTTCGTTGTATGAGTGGACGTCATCATTTCGTTGTATGAGTGGACGTCATCATTTCGTTGTATGAGTGGACGTCAGCATTTCGTTGTATGAGTGGACGTCATCATTTCGTTGTATGAGTGGACGTCATCATTTCGTTGTATGAGTGGACGTCATCATTTCGTTGTATGAGTGGACGTCAGCATTTCGTTGTATGAGTGGACGTCAGCATTTCGTTGTATGAGTGGACGTCATCATTTCGTTGTATGAGTGGACGTCATCATTTCGTTGTATGAGTGGACGTCATCATTTCGTTGTATGAGTGGACGTCATCATTTCGTTGTATGAGTGGACGTCATCATTTCGTTGTATGAGTGGACGTCATCATTTCGTTGTATGAGTGGACGTCATCATTTCGTTGTATGAGTGGACGTCATCATTTCGTTGTATGAGTGGACGTCATCATTTCGTTGTATGAGTGGACGTCATCATTTCGTTGTATGAGTGGACGTCATCATTTCGTTGTATGAGTGGACGTCAGCATTTCGTTGTATGAGTGGACGTCATCATTTCGTTGTATGTATGTTGTTCAAGCAGGCTGTTGTGACTACATAATGGTAAATAACTGAGTTATACATAGTTATTCATGCACGACATGGCGAAGAATCACACACACACACACACACACACACACACACACACACGAAATGGGGCCCCCACGAGTGAAAAGTCTAACCTCGTACAGTACAAACCGGTGGTTACAACCAGGTAATTAAGCACATACAAACAAGCAATTGGTAGTTGCAGGGTAAACAAGCCAGCCATTTCGAAACAATGGTACTCCCCCATGAAAACTCACTTCACCATGCAGGAGGTGTGAGGGGTGTGTTGTGGCAGATCTGGACGTGGCCCGTCATACTATGGGACGTTACCAGGTCACCAGCAGCAGCCCTGGACCTGCTGGGGTCTGTAGGTAGGATGGTCGCCCACCAACATCAACACTGTGGTCTTGTCAGACAGACCAGTTCTGTAGGGGTGGTGTACGTATTGCCCCGCCAACACAGCACTGGCTTAATACGAGCCGAACAGACAGACTCGGTCTCTCTCTCTCTCTCTCTCTCTCTCTCTCTCACACACGATAATCTAGTGATGCTGTAGGTTAACAACTAGATACAGTGGCGTTGGTGAGGGAGGTTCTCTCTCTCTCTCTCTCTCTCTCTCTCTCTCTCTCTCTCTCTCTCTCTCTCTCTCTCTCTCTCTCTCTCTCTCTCACGTCCACAGCTCCCCCCCGTCATTATGTGAGGAGGTCGTTGCTACCAGCTCACACTGGTGTGGGTGAGGAAGACCCTCCATCTCTAGGATGGTTTGCACTGTTCTCCCGCCAATCATTCCTAGTGGTCCAGAGTGCAGGAAATTCCATCATAACGAACATCAAAAGCGCCATCAACTGACGTAGTGAAGTCTGTGGCAGCCATGTTTGTTATGTGGAATGGGTCTCTGGTGTGCTGTCATCTGTGCATTTACCTGCCACTACGTGGCGCTTTGCCTCAGGGCTGGGAAACATTTCCCCCAGGATCAGACGTGGCTTCTTCTTTCTCACGACCACCAGCACCAGCGCACGTCCCTCATCTCTCACGACCACCAGCACCAACGCACGTCCCTCATCTCTCACGACCACCAGCACCAACGCACGTCCCTCATCTCTCACGACCACCAGCACCAGCGCACGTCCCTCATCTCTCACGACCACCAGCACCAGCGCACGTCCCTCATCTCCATCATCCAGCGGAAACCATTTTTAATCTCCGTGACAGAAGTAATCATCTTCAGCTTCCTCCACCCCAGCATCAGTGTAGACGTCTCCTCCAATCTCCCTACCAGCAGCCGAGAGAGAGAGAGAGAGAGAGAGAGAGAGAGAGAGAGAGAGAGAGAGAGAGAGAGAGAGAGAGAGAGAGAGCCGAGGACAGCATCAGTGATGATGACTGCGTGTCGTGTCGTGATGTTCGCTTAGAAACCGAACTGGTTCTGTCTTGTGGCGGAAGACCAGCGATATCTGAGCTCCGGCCACCGTGTCTGACTCCCAAGTTCAACTGGGAGGTGACCATGAGTGGGAGGGAGGAGGGAGGGAGGAGGAGGTCACCAAGAGTGGGAGGGAGGAGGGAGGGAGGAGGAGGTCATGAACACTCCCCTCGGTCACTGCTTTCCATGACAAAGGTGACCCCGAGGTTGGGGTCGAGGGTCCGGCTCTTGTGACACATGTACCGCTCTCCGTCTGACTGCTGAGGCTGAAGTAAGTCGTCCAACTTGACCAACCAACGATCAGCAGGAGCGGGACGAGTCCCCAAGGAAGCCTGGCCGCTCTCCTGCGTTCCACAGTCCTTGTGTTCCACGGTCTGCCCCCCTCTCTGTGTTCCACGGTCCTTGTGTTCCACGGTCTGCCCCCCTCTCTGTGTTCCACGGTCCTTGTGTTCCACGGTCTGTCCTCTCTGCGTTCAACAGTCCTTGTATTCCACTGTCTGTCCTCTCTCTGTTCCACAGTCCTTGTGTTTGCCTTTCTCTCCTCTCTGAGTTCTATAGTCCTTGTGTTCCACTGTCTGCCTTCTTTGTGTTCCACAGTCCTTGTGTTCCACGGTCTGCCCTCTCTGCGTTCCACATTCCTTGTGTTCTATTTTCTGCCTTCTTTGTGTTCCACAGTCCTTCTGATCCACTGTCTGTCCTCTCTGAGTTCCACAGTCCTTGTGTTTGCCTGTCTGTGCTCCATCGTCCTTATCATGTGTTTCAGCTCTCCTATCACTCTCTATGTCTGTTGTCCCCACCATCTTGCCTTCCATACACTCTAGCTTGTGTTCTGTATTCTCCTGTTCTTCTGTGCCATCGTCTTTCCCTTCCTTTGTTCCATAGTCACTCATCCCTATGCTCCGTGTTCCCCTTTCTGTGTTCTATAATATCTGTCCTGAAACTTATGTTCACTAGTTCCCCATCACTGTTCGCCCTGAAGTCTTTAACATCTTTTTTTTTTTTTCCTGAAGAATTCACCTCTTGATACGTCACCTGTGAAACACGAGGGGCTGGGACAGACTTCAGGACATGTATTCACAGGGTAACAGAAGCTGCCAGGGAAGTTAGAGAGGGAGAAAAGCCCTCTATGCAAATAAACCATCGAGAGGAGTCTCTGGGACCCGTTGAATGGAACTTGGTCCTATTGAGAGGAGTTAGGAGCCACTGGCAGTGGAGTCTAGACCCGCTGAAGAGGAACTTGTTAGAGCCAGTTAGAGGAGTCTGGACCCGTAAACAAGGAACTGAGAAACACTTAGAGGAGTCTGCTGAATGAAAGCCAAGACCTGCCTGATGGCGTGACTCCACTTGAGATGCCAGTACCTTCTGCGGATGATAATGACGTGGTTGAAATTGACAAATTCATCTGTCTTTGTTCATATATATTATCCCATGGGGACAGGGGAGAAGAAATATACTTCCCACGTATTCCCTGCGTGTCGTAGAAAGCGACTGAAAGGGGCGGAAGCGGGTGGCTTAAAATCCTCCCATCCTTTATTTTTTTTTCCAAAAGAAGGAAAAGAGTAAGGAGCCAAGTGAGGAATTTTCCCTCTAAGGCTCTATCATCTGTTCTTGACTTCTTGACGCTACCTCACTCACGCGGAAAATGGAGAGCATATATATATATATATATATATATATATATATATATATATATATATGTGAATATATATATATATATATATATATATATATATATATATATATATACATATATATATATATATATATATATATATATATATATATATATATATTTATCATACAAACCTCCAACAGCCAGGATCGAACCAGGGACCCCTATGCAACAGGCGGGAGCGCTACCGCTAGGCTGTGATCGCCCCTAATAGGGAAATGACTATTCGAATACTATGTGCTCGAAGACCCTACGTCTCACGTTGGTGCGCAACGGGGTCTACACCGGTCATTTCCCAACAGGCGCAATCACAGCCAGCAGATAGCATTTTACCGAACCTAACATTTCATTTCCAACATATCCACCCTCCTCCACATATCCTCATCTGTACTCCATTTCTCGCGTCCAGATAACATTGTTGGGTAGACAAAACCTTCAAGTATGCCCATTTTTGCCTCTCTTTCCACACACTCTTCAATGTTTCCAAAACCTTCGTCCCCCTTACCCACCCTATGACTCACTTCCTCTTCTGAGATTTCATTGACAGCCATTTCCACTCCTAGATATTTAAAACACCTCACTTAATCCATTTTTTCTCCGTACAAACTCACACCACAACTAAACTAAACATCTTATTCTCCTTAAAGTTTAATGACACTCGCTCATCCCAACTTTCATTTGCCCCCTTTTTCAACCCCTGCAGCTTCCTCTTGACCTCCTGCCGTTTTGTCTAATACGTCTTCCTTTATCCTGCACTCCTTCAGTGTAAGTACCGTCCATAAACCTTTCTTATTCCTCTCTGCGTGTCGTAGAAGGTGACTAAAAGGGAAGGGAGCGCGCGGGAGGGGGGGGGGGGGGGGGCGGAAATACTCTCCTCTCGTTTTTAATTTTCCAAAAGAAGTAACAGAGAAGGGGGCCAAGCGAGGATATACCCTCAAAGGCTCAGTCCTCTGTCCTCTGAACTCACACTACATATACAAAGCTTCACAGAAGTGTGAAGGAAATGAGGATTTTGAAGTTGCTAAGAAGTGCACGAGTGTGACACAAGAGAGGTTTGAACTAAACTGCCTGAAGAGGGATTTATGGGATTTAGTGGAAATAAGAATTAAGAAGCATCTAAATTTATTTGGTATTAGGGTACGACTTCATCATAGCCAGAGGCGCCCTTGAAGGCGTCAGTAGGGTAAGTCGTGTGTAGGATCGGGGTATTGGCTAATGGGTAGTATGACAATCTGTCTGTACTCTGCAGGGGCTGGAAATCCGTATATCACAACAATTTCTTTGCTATTCTTCAATATCGTGGACAGTCAAGTGACTGCTCTGTTGCGAGTAATAGAATTAGTTTTGCTGCTCTTCTGTGGATTTGTTCTAGTTCTTCATCATCTTTGATGAAGTGGAGGGACGGAGAACGGGAAGTATTGAGGTGAATCAGTCTATATGAGTCTATTCTCCTTCAAAAACCCTGTTCCAATTTCGTCCATCCTCTACATCGGAGTTTCCAGTTCAATCTTTGTTCTCTGTCCGACTCATTCTGTAACCCTAACACTCCATCTCTGTAGCAATCTCTCTACGTTGCAAGAAGTCACAGTGGCACACGCGATCCAGTATATGCTCATAGCCACGAGGAAAATGAAACACGATAAGTTCCCAAGTGCAATTTCGTGTGATGATCACATCGTCAGAGGAAATACAAGAAGGAGATAGAAGACGTAGAACAGTCAGTCGATATACAAGGAAGAGACGTAGCTAAGACGCCATTGGTAAACAAGCGTTACCGGATGGTGGTGTTCGGGTTGGTGATGGTTAGGTTAGGTTAGGTTAGGTTAGGTTAGGTTAGGTTAGGTTAGGTTAGGTTAGGTCTGGCATCATCCATATCATGAAAAGATTGTAATGTGAACAAGAAAGTGAACTGTTTACAAATTTTGCCAACAACCAAGCTATCCAGTTTGTGGAAACCTTCACCGATATCAACATTACAATTCTTTGTGTATTTAATGATAGAAGATTCAATGATATTTCTCATAGTAAAGGAGTTACAGTTATCAACTGAATTAGCGTTACTCCAGTCAGTACAATGATCGTAATGCTTAACATGATTAAACAAGGCATTGGATTCTTGTTGCTTAAGTCTAGCAGAAAGATCCTTACCACTCTGCCTATATAGATATCGTCTATCGTCTATCGTCTTTTTCTCCTCGTCTATCGTCTTTTCCTCCTCGTCTATCGTCTTTTTCTCCTCGTCTATCGTCTTTTCCTCCTCGTCTATCGTCTTCTCCTCCTCATCTATCGTCTTTTCCTCCTCGTCTATCGTCTTTTCCTCCTCGTATATCGTCTTTCCCTCCTCGTCTATCGTCTTTTTCTCCTCGTCTATCGTCTTTTCCTCCTCGTCTATCGTCTTTTTCCCCTCGTCTGTGTCCTTGGATTACATCCATCATCCCTTATCCTTGTCTATCTGATCCTCCACATCCACCTCACCTTCTCCTCCTCCTCACCACACACACACACACACAACATTGCCTCCTCAGACAATCTCCTCCTCGACCAGGACGCACCGGGAGGGTAGCACAACCAGACCCATTGCAACCTCAGCCAATACTAGATCTCACCTCCTCCTCCTCCACCAAAGGTATTCCCGCCACCTGGGCTTCCACAGCGGGGGGAAAACACCCCCATAACGAGGCGCAATCACCGCTTTAGACAACAACATGAGGAGGGCCGATTAACGCAGGGTAAAAATAGCTTATCTGGTTACCCCAGCAAGCAAGCACGCACGCTCCCTCCTCTCATCTCATGACTCGCAGGGGTGGAAGTCTCCTCACTTTATACTTCTTTTTTGAGGGTGTGGAATTAGAATGAAAATTCCAAAATGAAAGATTAGGTCCCGCGCTGCACAGTGGTCTTGTGTGTGTGTGTGTGCGTGTGTGCAATTACTTTGTTTTGATTGACTATTTGTACTTCTGTACGTGGAGGAAGTTTTCCATTCGCGTGCTTGTGTGTGTGCGTGTGTGTGTGTGTGTGTGTGTGTGTGTGTGTGTGTGTGTGTGTTTGTTTTCTGTAAGGCCATGTTTTAACCCTGTGATAAATGATATACAGTGCATCTGTATAGGTACACAACACACATACATAGGTATATGTAAAAGTCGTGAGTGTGTGTGTGTGTGTGTGTGTGTGTGTGTGTGTGTGTGTGTGTGTGTGTGTGTGTGTGTGAAGGGATGCTGGTGGCGTGGGTGTGTGTGTGTGTGTATGTGTGTGTGTGTGTGTGTGTGTGAAGGGATGCTGGTGGCGTGGGTGTGTGTGTGTGTGTGTGTGTGTGTGTGTTTGTGTGTGTGAAGGGATGCTAGTGGCATGGGTGATTTTCGTATAATGTGTTAAGTGTTACGATGACGCCCAGGTCACGGGGTAGGATCGGACATGTATATCCTGTACGTTTCCTTTATAAAGGTTTACCGTATGGTTATAAACTACATACTATGTATAGTTAGTGCCCATGTGTAACTATCTAGCTCTCTCTCTCTCTCCATGTATATATATATATATATATATATATATATATATATATATATATATATATATATATATATATATATATATATATATATATATAGCGTTTAAGACATGGCTTTGATTAGGGCCTGAGTTGCCGGTGTGTGTGTGTGTGTGTGTGTGTGTGTGTGTGTGTGTTTGTGGGTTATGCAGCTGCAACTTCATACATAAATGATCGTTTATTCCTTTACTGTTGTTTTAACTGTAACCTAAATCTCTTGGCCACAGTTGCTTTATAGAAATATTTTAATTTGAAAGTATTTTCCAGAGACTTTCCCTCGGGTTAATATTTTGGCTCAACATACGGCTCTCCCTGAGGTATAAATATTTTACAAACTTTTCTATTTTGAATAATTTTTTTTTTCAATATTCATAAGTTTCAAATCCTGAAAATGCGTGAGAGAGGCCGGCTGTGTATAATCCAGGTGAGTGTGGGACTCCCAGTGACCTGAGGTTAATCCCTCCCTCTCCCAGGGGATATATATATATATATATATATATATATATATATATATATATATATATATATATATATATATATGATTCCCCCCTCTCCCCTCCCCCCACACACACACACGAGTCCTGGCCCAGTGACCTGCCTCCAACAGAGCCTTCCTCCTCACCCACCCCGCTATCCACAGTTTTCCCCCAGCCTCTCCTGGGGGAAGGCGGGCGCTTTGGTATTCAGGCCAGAGAACCACAGGTGGAGAGGATCTAACCCTGAACCCCTTCTCCTGGGGTCATACAGGTGAAGCGGGTCTAACCCTTAAACCACCCCCCTGGGGTCATTATTCATTGGTTCGAAGTACTTCGGGTTTTCTAAGAACATGCGAATGGACGTGTGAAGATGAAAGGACACACACGCGAGAGAGTCCTCCCTCTGGGATGCGAGTGACTGGCCATCCTACCACAATGATTCTCACTCCTTCTTTACCTGCTCCCATCTGGAATTAGCAGATCAACAGCAGGGCCTTTTTAAAATCCCTTCCTTGATCACTGAAGGCATCACAACGTAGATCTGCATCGTATGGTCATTTCATGACGGAGTTCCTCTCCTGTGTTGATGTGGAATGTGACTGTGGCACCAGCATCTTGCAAGGGTCGGACCAGAACTGAGGGAGTGAGGGGCGGGGAGCTGTGTGGTATACCCGGCGGGAGAGAGAGAGAGAGAGAGAGAGAGAGAGAGAGAGAGAGAGAGAGAGAGAGAGAGAGAGAGAGAGAGAGAGAGAAAATGTATTTCTAGTTGAGTCAGTGAGGATCGTGGTGAGGGAGAGCGGTCACAACCACAGGTGCTACGGTGGCAAGTTGCATTGTCCCTTTAAACGTAATTCTTCTTTTTTTTTCTTTTCTCTCCAAATATTTTTGTGAAGGTCTCTTCCCTTATTGTGGAGGCCTCCTGTGATTGTGGAGATCTTCCCTTATTGTGGAGGCCTCCTGTTATTGTGGAGATCTTCCCTTATTGTGGAGGCCTCCCTCCATATTGTGGAGGCCCCCCATATTGTAGAAGCCCCATATTCTGTAGGCCCTTCCATATTGTAGAAGCCCCATATTGTGGAGGCTCCCCATATTGTGGAGGTCCTCCATATTGTTGAAGCCCCCATACTGCAGAGGCTCCCCATATTGTGGAGGTCCTCCATATTGTAGAAACCCCCATATTGTGGAGGCCCTTCCATATTGTAGAAGCCCCCATATTCTGGAGGCCCTTCCATATTGTAGAAGCCCCCATATTCTGGAGGCCCTTCCATATTGTAGAAGCCCCCATATTGTGAAGGTCCTTCATATTGTAGAAGCCCCCATATTGTGGAGGTCCTCCATATTGTAGAAGCCCCCATATTCTGGAGGCCCTTCCATGTTGTAGAAGCCCCCATATTGTGCAGGTCCTCCATATTGTAGAAGCCCCCATATTGTGAAGGTCCTCCATATTGTAGAAGCCCCCATATTGTAGAAGCCCCATATTGTGTAGGGCCCCTATTGGAAGCCCCCCATATCGTGGAAGCGCCTGCACCATTAAGCTTGTATTTAACTACATTTGTAGCTGTAGATCATTGGTTCTTGTCTCTTAAAGAGACTTTCTTTTTATCTTCTTCTTTTCCCGGGGTCGAACCCAGGAACTCGCGCCAACCTCCAGCAAGAGGATTTACCTCCCATGTGTAATGGGATTTCGCTCAGAAGTGCGACCCTGTCATCCTCCACCGTTGACCACCAGAGAATGGGGCTTAAAAAGCGGCCCTAATCTGGACATCCTATGATGAATGATTTTTTATTTTCTGAGAATTATTTATTATTCATTATTTATCATTTGTCTTTAGAATATCATGTGTGTCTGATTGCTTGATGCATATTGAGGACCTGTGTGAACAAGCGGTTTGGAACGGTCGAATGACGAGGCAAGAGAACAGGTAAACATTGGCTTCTGTTGCCTGAGGATGTGTTCAGGGGCCTTGAATATAAGCCCCTTGAACACGACGGTACGATCCTTGAACACGACGGTACGATCCTTGAAAACGATGGTACGATCCTTGAACAGACGGTACGATCCTTGAGCACGACGGTACGATCCTTGAACACGACGATACGATCCTTGAACACGACGGTACGATCCTTGAACAGACGATACGATCCTTGAACACGACGGTACGATCCTTGAGCACGACGGTACGATCCTTGAACACGACGGTACGATCCTCGAACACGACGGTACGATCCTCGAACACGACGGTACGATCCTTGAACACGACGGTACGATCCTTGAACAGACGGTACGATCCTTGAACACGACGGTACGATCCTTGAGCACGACGGTACGATCCTTGAACACGACGGTACGATTCTTGAGCACGACGGTACGATCCTTGAGCACGACGTTACGATCCTTGAACACGACGGTGCAATCCTTGAACACACGGTGCAATCCTTGAACACGACGGTACGATCCTTGAGCACGACGGTACGATCCTTGAACACGACGTTACGATCCTTAAGCGCGACGGTACGATCCTTGAACACGACCGTACGATCCTTGAGCACGATGGTACGATCCTTGAGCACGATCGTACGACCCGTCGAGCACAACGGTATATCTCTTGAGTACGACCCTTGATCCGTCACGCACAACAGTACATCCCTTGAGTACGACCCTTGATCCGTCGAGCACAACGGTACATCCCTTGAGTACGACCCTTGATCCGTCACGCACAACAGTACATCCCTTGAGTACGACCCTTGATCCGTCGAGCACAACGGTACATCCCTTGAGTACGACCCTTGATCCGTCGACCACAACGATACATCCCTTGAGTACGACCCTTGATCCGTCGACCACAACGATACATCCCTTGAGTACGACCCTTGATCCGTCGACCACAACGATACATCCCTTGAGTACGACCCTTGATCCGTCGAGCACAACGATACATCCCTTGAGTACGACCCTTGACGTAACGATACGAGCCTTAACCACGTTACTTGGAACCTTGAGTACGACGGTACGACTCATGAGCACGATAGGACGACGGCCCTTGAGCACAAGTGTTACGACCCTTGAACTTGAGCATGAGGGTACGACCACAGACGATTGCCAAGCCATCGTAACGCCAGGGTCGTGCTCTCAGGCTCGAGAATTCGAATATGAAAGAAAAAAAGAAGGTAAATCAGTGGACCAGAGAACTTAGAGGGAAGTAGAAAGAAGGAAAGAAATCTGACGTGTAATGAGGGCAAAAGCCCTCTCTCTGAGTCTACATGGTATTACCAGTGTTATCTCTGTTGTGGGGCAAATAGCCAACTACAGGTGTGTGTGTGTGTGTGTGTGTGTGTGTGTGTGTGTGTGTGTGTGTGTGTGTGTGTATGTGTGTGTGTGTGTGCAGAAAATACTACTAAAACATGACTTCTATGAAGGTTATCAGAATTCTCCTGAATCCTTTGCATTACCTATATATATATATATATATATATATATATATATATATATATATATATATATACATATATTTTTTTTTTTTTTCATACTATTCGCCATTTCCCGCGTTAGCGAGGTAACGTTAAGAACAGACGACTGAGCCTTTGAGGGAATATCCTCACTTGGCCCCCTTCTCAGTTCCTTCTTTTGGAAAATTCAAAACGAGAGGGGAGGATTTCCAGCCCCCCCGCTCCATCCCCTTTTAGTCGCCTTCTACGACACGCAGGGAGTACGTGGGAAGTATTCTTCCCACGTTTTTATATATCCCTATGAACCCTTTTGCCTGGCACCCATCATTTGGTCCAAGCTTCTTTCAGTGGTTCCAGACCCCTCACAGTGGGATCTAGACTCCTCTCAGTGGGATCCAGACTCCTCTCAGTGGGAACCAGACTCCTCTAAGTGGATCCAGTGAATCCAGACTCCTCTCAGTGGGATCCAGACTCCTCTCAGTGGGAACCAGACTCCTCTAAGTGGATCCAGTGCATCCAGACTCCTCTCAATGGATCCAGACTCCTCTCAGTGGGATCCAGACTCCTCTCAATGGATCCAGACTCCTCTCAGTGGGATCCAGACTCCTCTCAGTGGGAACCAGACTCCTCTAAGTGGATCCAGTGAATCCAGACTCCTCTCAGTGGGATCCAGACTCCTCTCAGTGGGAACCAGACTCCTCTAAGTGGATCCAGTGCATCCAGACTCCTCTCAATGGATCCAGACTCCTCTCAGTGGGATCCAGACTCCTCTCAATGGATCCAGACTCCTCTCAGTGGGATCCAGACTCCTCTCAGTGGGATCCAGACTCCTCTCAATGGATCCAGACTCCTCTCAGTGGGAACCAGACTCCTCTAAGTGGATCCAGTGAATCCAGACTCCTCTCAGTGCATCCAGACTCCTCTCAATGGATCCAGACTCCTCTCAGTGGGATCCAGACTCCTCTCAATGGATCCAGACTCCTCTCAGTGGGATCCAGACTCCTCTCAATGGATCTAGACTCCTCTCAATGGATCCAGACTCCTCTCAGTGGGAACCAGACTCCTCTCAGTGCATCCAGTGGATCCAGACTCCTCTCAGTGCATCCAGACTCCTCTCAGTGGGATCCAGACTCCTCTCAATGGATCTAGACTCCTCTCAATGGATCTAGACTCCTCTCAGTGGGAACCAGACTCCTCTCAATGGATCCAGACTCCTCTCAGTGCATCCAGTGGATCCAGACTCCTCTCAGTGGATCTAGACTCCTCTCAGTGGGAACCAGACTCCTCTCAATGGATCCAGACTCCTCTCAGTGGATCTAGACTCCTCTCAGTGGGAACCAGACTCCTCTCAGTGGGAACCAGACTCCTCTCAATGGATCCAGACTCCTCTCAGTGCATCCAGACTCCTCTCAGTGGGATCCAGACTCCTCTCAATGGATCCAGACTCCTCTCAATGGGATCCAGACTCCTCTCAATGGATCCAGACTCCTCTCAGTGGGAACCAGACTCCTCTAAGTGGATCCAGTGGATCCAGACTCCTCTCAGTGTGACCAGACTCCTCCCAGTAAGTCATGCGCTTACAGAAAGTCTCCCTCGGTAACTCCTCCTCCTCCTCCTCCTGCAGCTCCAGTTTCTCGTCGAATATTTGTCATCAAGTTTGTCGCATCGCTTCGATTTTTACAGGAGGCGGAGGAGTTTGAGCTGGCTGGGAAACGCGGGAATGAAAGAGATCGCGGGGGGAATAATGGTAGGAAAACTAGGAGACAAAGGCAGAGGGAATGAGGAGCAGAGAGGGAAGGGAATATCACACACGACATGACCCGGACTGTGGATGAGGGACTCTGGAACGGGGGAAGAGAGCTAAGGACTGTGGAACACAGAGAGGACAGACAGTGGAACACAAGGTCTGTGGAACGCAGAGAGGGTAGACCGATGAACACAAGGACTGTGGAACACAGAGAGGGCAGACATTGGAACACAAGGACTGTGGAACACAGAGAGGGCAGACCGTGGAACGCAGAGAGAGAGTAGACCGAGAAACACAAGGACTGTGGAACAGAGAGAGGACAGACACTGGAACACCAAGGACTGTGGAACGCAGAGAGGGTAGACCGAGAAACACAAGGACTGTGGAACAGAGAGAGGACAGACAGTAGATCACAAGGACTGTGGAACACAAAGAAGGCAGACCGTGGAACACAAGGACTGTGGAACACAAAGAAGGCAGACCGTGGAACACAAGGACTATGGAAGAGAGAGGACAGACAGTGGATGAGAAGGACTGTGGAACACAAAGAAAGCAGACAGTGGAACATAAGGACCGTGGAACACAGAGAGGGGGGCAGACCGTGGAACACAAGGACTGTGGAACGCAGGAGAGCGGCCAGGTTTCCTGGGGGCCTCGTCCCGCCCCTGCTGATCGTTGGTTGGTCAAGTTGGACGACTTACTTCAGCCTCAGCAGTCAGACGGAGAGCGGCACATGTGTCACAAGAGCCGGACCCTCGACCCCAACCTCGGGGTCACCTTTGTCATGGAAAGCAGTGACCGAGGGGGGTGTTCATGACCTCCTCCTCCCTCCCTCCTCCCTCCCACTCATGGTCACCTCCCAGTTGAACTTGGGAGTCAGACACGGTGGCCGGAGCTCAGATAGCGCTGGACTTCCGCCACAAGACAGAACCAGTTTCTCGGTTTCTCAGCGAACATCACGACACGACACACAAAGTCATCATCACTGATGCTGTCCTTGGCTCCCCTCTCTCTCTCTCTCTCTCTCTCTCTCTCTCTCTCTCTCTCTCTCTCTCTCTCTCTCTCTCTCTTTCTTTCTCTCTCTCTCTCTCTCTCTCTCTCTCTCTCTCTCTCTCTCTCTCTCTCTCTCTCGGCTGCTGGTAGGGAGATTGGAGGAGACGTCTACACTGATGCTGGGGTGGAGGAAGCTGAAGATGATTACTTCTGTCACGGAGATTAAAAATGGTTTCCGCTGGATGATGGAGACGAGGGACGTGCGCTGGTGCTGGTGGTCGTGAGAGATGAGGGACGTGCGCTGGTGCTGGTGGTCGTGAGAGATGAGGGACGTGCGCTGGTGCTGGTGGTCGTGAGAGATGAGGGACGTGCGCTGGTGCTGGTGGTCGTGAGAGATGAGGGACGTGCGCTGGTGCTGGTGGTCGTGAGAGATGAGGGACGTGCGCTGGTGCTGGTGGTCGTGAGAGATGAGGGACGTGCGCTGGTGCTGGTGGTCGTGAGAGAAGTTGTTCCTTCTGATCCTGGTGAATGTTTACATGTGTGACGCACGCAACTTCACACCCAGATAAAGATAATCGCCGTCTCCCGCGTTAACGAGTTAGCGCAGGGAAACAGACGAAAGAATGGCCCAACCCACTCACATACACATGTGTATATATATAAACGCCCACACACGCACCTGTACATACTTATACATTTCAGCTTATACATGCATATACATACACAAACATATACATATATACACATGTACATATTCATACTTGCTGCCTTCATCCATTTCCGTCGCCACCCCGCCACACATGAAATAGCATCCCCCCCCCTCGAGTTAGCGCCAGGAAAAGACAAAAAAGGCCACAATCGTTCACACTCAGTCTCTAGCTGTCATGTGTAATGTACCGAAACCACAGCTCCCTTCTCACATCCAGGCCCCACAAAACTTTCCATGGTTTACCCCAGACGCTTCACATGCCATGGTTCAATCCACTGACAGCACATCGACCCGGTATACCACATCGCTCCAATTCACTCTATTCCTTTCACGCTCTTCACCCTCTTGTATGTTCAGGCCCCGATCGCTCAAAATATTTTTCACTCCATCTTTCCACCTTCAATTTGGTCTCCCGCTCCTCCTCGTTCCCTCCACCTCTAACACATATATCCCCTTTGTAAATCTTTCCTCACTCATTCTCACCATATGACCAAACCACTTCAAAACACCCTCTTTTGCTCTCTCATCCATACTCATTACCAAACCTCACTCTTACCCTTTCATTGCTTACTCGATCAAACCAATTCACATCACATATTGTCCTCAAACATTTCACTGTCAACACATGCACCCTCCTCCGCACAACCCTATCTATAGCCCATGCTTCGCCACCATACAGCATTGTTGGAACCACTATTCCTTCAAACATACTCAGTTTTGCTTTCCAAGATAACGTTCTCTCCTTCCACACATTTTTCAGCGCTCCCAGAACCCTCGCCCCATCCCCCACCTTGTGACTCACTTCCGCTTCCATGGTTCCATCCGCTGCCAAATCCACTTCCAGATATCTAAAACACTTCACTTCCTCCAGTTTTTCTCCATTCAAACTTACCTCCCAATTGGCTTGTCCCTCAACCCTACTGTACCTAATAACCTTGCTCTTATTCACATTTACTCTCAACTTTCTTCTTTCACACACTTTACCAAACTCAGTCACCAACTTCTGCAATTTCTCACCCGAATCAGCCTCCAGCGCTGTATCATCAGCGAACAACAACTGATTCACTTCCCAAGCTCTCTCATCCCCCACAGACTGCATACTTGCCCCTCTCTCCAAAACTCTTGTGTTCACCTCGCTAACAACCCCATCCATAAACAAGTTAAACAACCATGGAGACATCACGCACCTCTGCCGCAAACCGACATTCACTGGAAACCAATAACTTTCCTCCCTTCCTACTTGTACACATGCTTTACAGCCTTGGTTAAAACTTTTCACTGCTTCTAGCAACTTACCATCCACACCATATACTCTTAATACCTTCCACAAAAGCATTTCTATCCACCTATCATATGCCTTCTCCACATCCATAAATGCTACATACAAATCCATCTGTTTCTTAAGCATTTCTCACATACGTTCTTCAAAGCAAACACCTGATCCACTTATCCTCTGCCACTTCTGAAACCACTCTGCTCTTCCCCAATCTGATGCTCTGTCCATGCCTTCACCCTTTCAATCAATACCCTCCCATACAATTTCCCATGAATACTCAACAAACTTATACCTCTGTTATTTGAACACTCACCTTTATCCCCTTTGCCTTTGTACAATGGCACTATGCATGCATTCCGCCAATCCTCAGGCACTTCATCATGATCCATACATACATTGAATATCCTTACCTACCAATCAACAACACAGTCACCCCCTTTTTTAATACGTTCCACTTTTATGTCACCGGCGCAAATACAGGAAAGGTATGATAAGGTTGTATTGTGTCCAGGGTAATTGTGAGGGAATCATTTGTTACAAGAATTAACGAAAATTATAACCTTTGTTCCTACACAGCTGACACTGGGGTTTAGACTAATATTGAATTTGCTGTTTTATATTTCCCGTCCCTTTGTCTTCATGTCTCTCGGTGAAGCGTTGCAGGTCTCAAACAGCGCGACAGTGAAGCACTGAAGTTAAGCACGTCACTCCCTGCAGTATTTCTTTCTTTTATACTTTTCCGCCGTTTCCCGCATTAGTGAGGTAGCGCTACAAGGAGAGGAAGACAAGACGCATTTTCTCTGATCCATTCTCTAGCTGTCATGTGCAATGCACTGAAGTAGCATTACTCTATCTCCAACCAGGCCTGACAGATCTTTCCATGGTTTACCTCGGACGTTTCACCTAACCTGGTTCAGTCCATTGATAGCACGTCGACCCCTGTATACCACATCGTTCCAGTTCACTCTACCTCGTGCACGCCTATCACCCTCTTGCATGTTCAGACCCCTCCCACTCAAATTGTTTTTCACTCCATCTTTCCACCTCCAATTTGGTCTCCTTGTTCTCCTTGTCCCCTCATTTCAGACACATATATGCTCTTTATCAACCTTACCTCACTCATTTTCGCCTTAGGGCCGGACCATTTCAGCACACCCTCATCTGCTGTCTCAACCACACTCTTTTCATTACCACACATCTCTCTTACCCTTTCATTACGTACTCGATCAAACCACCTCACACCATATATTGTCCTCAAACATTTCATTTCCAACTCCTCCACCCTCCTCTGCGTGCCTCTCATCCATACCACACGTTAGGACTGATATACCTTTAATCATATCCATTTTCGCCCTCCCAATAACAACCTGTCTTTTCATTGCTCCAAAAACCATCACCCCGTCAATCACCCACTGACTCTATCTCTATTCGCTGCAGGTATCGAAAACAATTTACTTTCTCCAAATTTTCTCCATTCAAACTCATACTCCAACTACCATGTCCCTCTACTTTACTAAACCTAAAAACCTTACTTCCTCCAGATTTTCTCCATTCAATCTCACACTTCAACTCGCATGTCCCTCTGCTTGACTAAACCTAAAAACCTTGTTTTTATTCACACACACCCTCAACTGCCTCCTGTCACACATCCCAGTCCTATTCACTATCCTCTGCAGGGACTCACGCGAATCTGCCACCAATACTGTGTTATCAGTAAACAGCAACTGACTCACTTCTCAGATCCCTTCCTCCCCCGTGCAGACTGTATACTCGCCCCGCTCTCCATTACCCTTGCCTTTACCTCCTTCACCACCCTATCCATAAACATACTTGTACACATGCCTTACACTCTTGATAAAACTTCTCACTGCTTCTAGTAGCTTACCTCCCACACCGTATATTTGTAAGACTTTCCACAAGGCATATGTATCAACCTTATCTTATGCTTTCTCCGAATTCTTTTTCTCTGAGTATTTCTCATACATTCTTCAAAACAAACACCTGATCCACACGTCCTTTACCACGTTTGAAACCACACAGCTCTTCCCCAGTCTGATGCTCTGTACATGCCTTCACCCTCTCAGTTACCACTCTGCCATACAGCTTGCCGGGTACACTCAACAAGCATATGCCTCTGTAATTTGAAGACTCACCTTTATCCCCCTTGCCTTTACACAGTGTTACTATACATGAATTTCACCAATCCTCAGGGACCTCACTATGATCCATATACGATAAAGCTCCAAATTAACCAATCAACAAGTCAGTCACCCCCTTTCTCAATGGATTTACTTGCAATACCACACACCCCATGCGCCATGCCACATTTCATCTTTCGTAAAGCTTTCACCACCTCTTCTCTCTTCACCAAACCACTCTCCACGATTCTCTCACTTCGCATACGAATTCCAACCCAACCACTTCTCATCTGCCACCTTATCCTCAAAGATATTCAACACCCATTAAAGATACTCACTCCATTTCCTCCTCGCTTCATCACTACCTGTTATCACCTCCAAATTTGCTCCTTCATCGAAGCTCCCATTTGTTCTTGTTTTCTTATACTATAACTTCCTTCCAAAACATTTTCTCATTCTCCCTGAAGTTTAGTGATACTCACTTACCCCAACCCTCATTCGCCTCCTTTTTCAATCCCTGCACCTTCCTTTTGACCTTCTGCCGCTTTTTCTTTACAATTTCCAATCATTTGCACTCCTTCCATGTAAGTACTACCCATACTCCTCTCTTTTTTTCTATCGCTGGCCACTTTACTTTGTTATTACACCACATACTACCCTTTCGCAACTGCTTATCTCCCACCTTCAGTATGCCATTCGCTTGTCTTGCACATGCCAGCACAGCTTCCTTAGATATCTCCCATTCCCCATTCTTTCCTCTTGCTTCATTTACTCCCTTTTTTATTCAACATTTTACATCCAGTCTCTACTGTATTTCTTCACACGCGTCTGTTTCCCAGACATACTTTCACTCCCCCTCTCCTCTCTCATGTAATTCCCTTTTCGTTCAAAATCTTTTACAAACCTTCACCCTCGCCTCCACCAGGTAATGGTCAGACATCTCACCAGCTGCCCCTCTCAACACATTCACATCCAAGAGTATCTCTTTTGCACGCCTGTCATTAACTTTTGACCATCTTTCTTTCTCACTCACGTGTACTTATGTATGTCTTTTTTTTCTTAATCCAAGTATTTCTAATTTCAATCCATTTCTTACGTCCACAAAATTATCCATTTCTAATGTTCACTAAATTGTCCATTTCTCAAGCAAAAATCACAATTTCGTGTGAATTTTCCTGTCGTCATTTCCCAGTGTTGCCGTACTTCTGATAACATTTAACATCTAATTATACTCGCCAGTTTACGCAATATTGAGTCAGGCGTGTGACGTATCGGGGGCATGTTGAACAGTGTATGTGTACAGACAGTGTATATGTACAGACAATTTATGTGTACAGACAGTGCATGTGTACAGACAGTGTATTTGTACAGACAGTGTATGTGCACAGACTGCGTATGTGCACAGACAGTTTATATTACAGACAGTGTATGTGTACAGACACTGTATGTGCACAGACTGTGTATGTGTACAGACAGTGTATGTGTACAGACTGTGTATGTGTACAGACTTTGTATGTTTACAGACAGTGTATGTGTACAGACTGTTTGTGTGTACAGACAGTGTAGGTGTAGACACAGTATATGTGTAGAGACAGTGTATGTGTACAGACTATTTGTGTGTACATACAGTGTATGCGTACAGACAGTGTAAGTGTACAGACAGTGTAAGTGTACAGACTGTGTATGTGTACAGACTGTATGTGTACAGACAATGTATGTGTACAGACAGTTTGTGTAGAGACAGTGTATGTATACAGACTCTGTGTGTGTGTGTGTGTGTGTGTGTGTGTGTGTGTGTGTGTGTGTGTGTGTGTGTACAGACAGTGTATGGCTCATCCTCGCCTGTAATAGCTTCAGTATTTGTGACATATGTATTTCTCTTTATTTTGAGCCAGTGCCTGCAGTTGATTCAGTTAACTGTTTATTGTTATTATTATTATTATAATTATTATTATTATTATTATTATTATTATTATTATTATTATTATCATTCATTATTGTTATTATCATAATGATAATGATGATTATTATTATTATCATGATCATCATTACTATCATCATTACTGTATTATTATTTTTTCATTTTTATTATTATTATTATCATTATTATTATTATTATTATTATATTATTATTATTATTATCATTATGATTATTATTGTCATTATTATTATACCTATATTTCTGTCATTGCCAGTGGTTTATATGTTGGTAATATCTGGTAATATTTCTCTCCTGTGATGGGAGGCATTCACACAGGAACGTAACCGAATACCATTAAAGAGAGTAACTATACATAGCCAGTGAATTATTACCATAGACAATATCTTATTTAGATTGAATATACAATATAGTGTGTGTGTGTGTGTGTGTGTGTGTGTGTGTGTGTGTGTCGTATGAACATAACCCTGTACAACTCAGTCATTTACCATTATACAACCATGTAAGTCTCCTTGAAGAATTTACACAAACCCCATCAAGTCATCCAGCCACCATTGTGTATAGAAAACGGCAATATTGTCCGTGGTGTAAATAACACGCGGGACACATTGTTTACATTGGTCGTACGGATCAAATATGGCCGACGCTTTTGTGACGTCACGGCCTCAGCTGACCCACCTCGCACAGTGTGGATGTTAAAAGTAAACAATGGCCCATGAAATCAGGCTCCGCCGTCTTCAACGAAACGCTGATGAAACTTAACAAGTATTGCTTTATTCATGACGGGGAAAAATGGTCGTTATGATGACCAATTTGCATAATCTGTGTATTGTGATATGAAAGGCCACCAGTGAGTGGCTCTGGCCATTCCTCCCTGCATGAGATGAGTCGAGAATTTGAAGCTTCACATGTGGTTCGTTATGTGCTTCGAATCCTCCCGGTTCGAGTAACCAGTGAAAGCGTTTTCCTTTGAGCACGACGGGACGACCCTTGAGCACGACGGTACGATCCTTGAGCACGACGATTACGAATCTTGAGCACGACGGTATGACCCTTGAATATCATAACCTGTCCTTTGCTGTGACCTCCAAGAATTAGGTCAAAGCCCTGTACGTCATGCCCAAGGGTCGTTCCGTCGTTCCTACGATGTTAATTAACACTCAGGGTAACAGCAGATCATTTCCTGTCGCACAGAAAACATGGACAGACTTCCCATAGAAGATAAATAAAAGAAAGATTAGAAAATTAAATCAGAGTTGCTTGAATTAATCACAGGTTTGATCAAGTACATTTTAGGGATTAATTGTCATCAATGATTCCCTGTGAGGCACAGTCTCTCTCTCTGGCTGACATATGGAAGGCCAGGAATCTAAAGATCACATACGTATGTAACCTTCTCCCACGATGACCTTTACGGGTGTATATGTTCTTATCTGGACATCCATAGGTCTCAGTCTCACCTGTCTAAGAGTCTTTGTACCGTCAGAGGAAAGATTGACCAAGAGGATATATGTGTCAGAGGTGGAGGGAACGAGGAGAAGTGGGAGACCAAATTGGAGGTGGAAAGATGGAGTGAAAAAGATTTTGTGTGATCGAGGCCTGAACATGCAGGAGGGTGAAAGGAGGGCAAGGAATAGAGTGAATTGGATCGATGTGGTATACCGCGGTTGAATTGATGTCAGTGGATTGAATCAGGGCATGTGAAGCGTCTGGGGTAAACCATGGAAAGCTGTGTAGGTATGTATATTTGCGTGTGTGGAAGTATGTATATACATGTGTATGGGGGTGGGTTGGGCCATTTCTTTCGTCTGTTTCCTTGCGCTACCTCGCAAACGCGGGAGACAGCGACAAAGCAAAAAAAAAAAAAAAAAAAATATATATATATATATATATATATATATATATATATATATATATATATATATCATACTTGATCGCCGTTTCCCCCGTCAGCGAAGTAGCGCCAGGAAACAAACGAAGTACGGCCCATCCATTCATATACACATAGATGTACATAAACGCCAATACACGCACATATTCTTGCATATTCATATCAACATATACACATATTGATACATATTCGCATACACAGACATATACATATATACACATGTACATGTTCATACTTGCTAGCCTTCATCCATTCCGGTGCTACCCCTCCGCACAGGAAACAGCATCGCTACCCATGCATTAGCGAGTTAGCATCAAGAATATATATATATATATATATATATATATATATATATATATATATATATATATATATATATATATATATATATATATATATATCCCTGGGGAGAGGGGAGAAAGAATACTTCCCACGTATTCCCTGCGTGTCGTAGAAGGCGACTAAAAGGGAAGGGAGCGGGGGGCTGGAAATCTTCCCCTCTCATTTTTTTTTTTTTTTTCCAAAGGAAAGAACAGAGAAGGGGGCCAGGTGAGGATGTTTCCTCAGAGGCCCAGTCCTCTGTTCTTAACGCTACCTCGCTGAGGCGGGAAGTGGCGAATAGTATGAAAGAAAAATATATATATATATATATATATATATATATATATATATATATATATATATATATATATATATATATATATATATATATATATATATATATTGCGGTAGAATTTATCAAAAAAGGGGGGTGACTGTGTTGTTGACTGGTTGGTGAGGATATTCGATGTATGTATGGATCATGGTGAAATGCCTGAGGATTGGCGGAATGCATGCATAGTGCCATTGTACAAAGGCGAAGAGGATAAAGGTGAGTGTTCAAATTACAGAGGTATAAGTTTGTTGAGTATTCCTGGTAAATTATATGGGAGGGTATTGATTGCGAGGGTGAAGGCATGTAAAGAGCATCAGACTGGGGAAGAGCAGTGTGGTTTCAGGAGTGGTAGAGGATGTGTGAATCAGGTGTTTGCTTTGAAGAATGTATGCGAGAAATACTTGGAAAATTAAATGGATTTGTATGTAGCATTTATGGATCTGGAGAAGGCATATAATAGAGCTGATTGAGATGCTCTGTGGAAGGTATTAAGAATATCTGGTGTGGGAGGCAAGTTGTTAGAAGCAGTGAAAAGTTTTTATCGAGGATGTAAGGCATGCGTACGAGTGGAAAGAAAGGAAAGTGACTGATTCTCAGTGAATGTTGGTGTACGGCAGGGGTGCGTGATGTCTCCATTGTTGTTTAATTTGTTTATGGATGTGGTTATTAGGGAGGTGAATGCAAGAGCTTTGGAGAGAGGGGCAAGTATGCAGTCTGTTATGGATGAGAGGGAAAGGGAAGTGAGTCAGTTGTTGTTTGCTGATCATACATCGCTGGTGGCTGATTCGGGTGAGAAACTGCAGAAGCTGGTGACAGGGTTTGGTAAAGTGTGTGAAAGAAGAAAGCTGAGAGTAAATGTGAATAAGAGCAAGGTTATTAGGTACATTAGGGTTGAGGGACAAGTCAATTGGGTGGTAAGTTTGAATGGAGAAAAACTAGAAGAAGTGAAGTGTTTTAGATATCTGGGAGTGGATTTGGCAGCGGATGGAACCATGGAAGTGGAAGTGAGTCACAGGGTGGGGGAGGGGGCGAAAGTTCTGGGAGCGTTGAAAAATGTGTGAAAGACGAGAACATTATCTCGGAAACCAATAAGAATATGTTTGAAGGAATAGTGGTTCCAACAATGTTATATGGTTGCGAGGCGTGGGCTATAGATAGGGTTGTGTGCAGGAGGGTGGATGTGTTGGAAATGAGATATTTGAGGACAATATGTGGTGTGAGATGGTTTGATCGATTAAGTAATGAAAGGGTGAGAGAGATGTGTGGTAATAAAAAGAGTGTGGTTGAGAGAGCAGAAGAGGGTGTATTGAAATGGTTTGGTCACATGGAGAGAATGAGACAAGAAAGGTTGACAAAGAGGCTATATGTGTCAGAGGTAGAGGAAACGAGAAGTGGGAAACCAAATTGGAGGTGGAAGGATAGAGTGAAAAAGATTTTGAGCTATCGGGGCCTGAACATGCAGGAGGGTGAAAGGCGTGCAAGGAATAGAGTGAATTGGAACGATGTGGTATACCGGGGTCGACGTGCTGTTAATGATTTGAACCAGGGCATGTGAAGCGTGTGGGGTAAACCATGGAAAGTTTTGTGGGGCCTGGATGTGGAAAAGGAGCTGTGGTTTCGGTGCATTACACATGACAGCTAGAGACTGAGTATGAACGAATGTGGACTTTGTTGTCTTTTCC
Source organism: Panulirus ornatus (assembly GCF_036320965.1). Classification (NCBI taxonomy): domain Eukaryota; kingdom Metazoa; phylum Arthropoda; class Malacostraca; order Decapoda; family Palinuridae; genus Panulirus; species Panulirus ornatus. The sequence goes on from NC_092226.1 coordinate 63,665,843, forward strand.
TAGCGCTACCTCGCGGGAGGGGGTTGCCATTTCATGTGTGGCAGCGTGGCGACGGGAATGAATAAAGGCAGCAAGTATGAATAATGTACATGTGTATATATGTATATGTCTGTGTATGTATATATTGAAATGTATTGGTTAGTATATATGCGTGTGTAGACGTGTATATATAAACATGTGTATGTGGGTATTTTGTCGCGGAAGACAGCGACAAAGTATAATAAATTAGAATAAGTAATATATATATATATATATATATATATATATATATATATATATATATATATATCATTATCATTATTATACTTTGTCGCTGTCTCCCGCGTTAGCGAGGTAGCGCAAGGAAACAGACGAAAGAGTTGCCCAACCCACCCACATACACATGTATATACATACACGTCCACACACGCAAATATACATACCTATACATCTCAATGTATACGTATTACACACACAGACATATACATACATACACATGTACATAATTCATACTGTCTGCCCTTATTCATTCCCGTTGCCACCCCGCCACACATGAAATGACAACCATCTCCCCCCGCATGTGCGCGAGGTAGCGCTGGGAAAAGACAACAAAGGTCACATTCGTTCAGACTCAGTCTCTAGCTGTCATGTATAATGCACCGAAACCACAGCTCCCTTTCCACATCCAGGCCCCACAGAACTTTCCATGGTTTACCCCAGACGTTTCACATGCCCTTGTTCAGTTCAATCCAATGACAGCAAGTCGACCCCGGTATACCACATCGTTCCAATACACTTATACATCTTCCACCAGATACACGTACATATGTACTGTTATTGGATTAGATACATATATGCACCCCTCCTGGGTACATAAACATGGGCGCCCTCCCCGGATACACACATATGTGCACCCTCCCTGGATACATACATATGTGAACCCTCCCTGGATACATACATATGTGCTTCCTCCCTGGATACATACATGTGTGCACCCTCCCTGGATACATACATGTGTGAACCCTCCCTGGATACATACATATGTGCACGCTCCCTGGATACATACATATGTGCACCTCCCTGGATACATACATATGTGCACCCTCCCTGGATACATACATATGTGCACCCTCCCTGGATACATACATATGTGCACCCTCCCTGGATACATACATATGTGCACTCTCCCTGGATACATACATATGTGCACCTCCCTGGATACATACACTCGCATCTCTCGCACTCCATTAAAAGCAGTGAACATAATCCTCTGCAACACAAATGACTGTTTCAGAAGCTTTTAACCCATTTTAAAATAACGCTCTTACGAAAATTATTTTTCCACACCAGTTCGATTCGCGTGTGTGTGTGTGTGTGTGTGTGTGTGTGTGTGGGTGTGTGATATAGATGAGGTTTCCCAGAAAATATCGAATCGGAGGGGATTTTGGATAAGATTCTGATACTTCAAAGATAAGGCAAGATGATGCAATACGTTGCATTGCTCTTGGAGGGGAAATTGTGGGAGATGGTGTGAGGAGGACGTGTGGGGGCTGTGGGAGAGAGAGAGAGAGAGAGAGAGAGGGGTGGGAGCGAGAGAGAGACAGGGAGAGAGAGAGAGAGAGGTTGAGAGAGAGAGAGAGAGAGAGAGAGAGAGAGAGAGAGAGAGAGAGAGAGAGAGAGAGAGAGAGAGGGGGAGAGAACACCAGAGCGTGGATGTTAAGTGCAAATTGCTGCTGTGGGCGAGTTTAAAATGCGCGAAGAAAAAAAGAATTTTCTCCCGGTCTGAGCGAGAGAGAGGCATTTGTGTCACCCATCATCAAAGTATGACCAGTTTTCTTGAGCCATATCCATATGTCTGTTGCTCTGAGCACTTATGGATGATACTTTATTATAAGTAAAGGGGGCTACGAGCGGATGGATACTTTATAAGTAACTATGGCCACAAGGGGGTAGTTCATTCTGATTAATTTGGGCTACAGTGGGGTCGTACATGATAAGTAACTTAGGCTACAAGTGGATGATGCTGTATAAGTAACAGTAGCTTTAAGTGGACTGTCTACTTTTTAAGTAACTAGGCCTTGAAGTGGAGGGTACTTTATGAAAAAAAAGAAGCAGGGTTTTTAGTGGTCGATACTTTATAAGTAACCAGGTCTTCTAGTAGACCAGGGCTTGGACCTGTGACTTGCGTCTGGCTTCCTTTTCCCATAGTTCATGTGTGACGACCAGGCACACGAGGATGGACCGTTATATGATATCTCCTACATAACCCCGGACAGCTGACAGTGGAACTCAGTGCCTTCTCTCACCCTCTCCTCCTCCTACAACCTTCGTACATTTGATAGCCACATCTGCAAAGACCTGAGGACCTGTGAATAATTCCATTATCATTTTCCTTACTCAGTTATCCTCAGTTATCCTCTGGCTATTAGTGGGTATATCATGACCGTGTCACAGTGATCGTTGTGATATACACCAGGGCTTCAGGTGAACGATAAGCTGTATAAGCCTTATGCAAATGTTGATTTTCATCGAGTATTACGACGTCAACATGTGTATCGTGTATTTTCCTAATTACATTTCATCTGTACTTTAACCTCCACTCCAAGTCTGTCATTACTATTTCAATTACGTCTATGTCTTTCTATTATGTGATAACTTGTTCAACATTAGTCCTGTCGAATAATTCCCATAATTAGTTTTGATTACCAGTGTCTTAATCATCTCCCCGTTGTCCTCATTATCATTAACCCTTTTGACTTCAATGAATTATTCCTCAGCCATGCGAACGTAAGGTAAGGCAATCATAGCTTCCTAGTCCGTAAATCATCAATAGCCTTCCTGGTCACGGGTGTGTGTGGTGACACTCTGGCATAACCTCTGTGTTGTTGGGGGGGAAATAAAAAAGCCACAAATGTGGCCAGACTTCACATGAAATATGAGGTGTGAAAATGAGACTCTACTGATACGGGGAGGAAATTAAACTGAATTTAACACCATTATATCGTAATGGAGTGTAGTATTGAATCATAGCAAATGCAATTATTTTAGAGGATATATATATATATATATATATATATATATATATATATATATATATATATATATATATATATATATATATGTATATATGTTGAGTATTCCTGGTAAATTATATGGGTGGATATTGATTGAGAGGGTGAAGGCATGTACAGAGCATCAGATTGGGGAAGAGCAGTGTGGTTACAGAAGTGGTAGAGGATGTGTGGATCAGGTGTTTGCTTGGAAGAAAGTATGTGAGAAATACTTAGAAAAACAGATGGATTTGTATGTAGCATTTATGGATCTGGAGAAGGCATATGATAGGGTGGATAGAGATGCTTTGTGGAATGTTTTAAAAGTATATGGTGTGGGAGGGAAGTTGCTAGAGGCAGTGAATAGTTTTTACCAAGGATATAAGGCATGTGTACGAGTAGAAAGAGAGGAGAGTGATTGGTTCTCAGTGAATGTCGGTTTGCGGCAGGTGTATGTGATGTCCCCATGGTTGTTTAATTTGTTTATGGATGGGGTTTGGAGGGAGGGACAAGTATGCAGTCTGTTCGGGATGAGAGGGCCTGGGAAGTGAGTCAGTTGTTGTTCGCTGATGATACAGAGCTGGTGGCTGATTTGAGTGAGAAACTGCAGAAGCTGGTGACTGAGTTTGGGAAAGTGCGTGAGAGGAGAAAGTTGAGAGTAAATATGAAGAAGAGCAAGGTTATTAGGTTCAGTATGGTTAAGGGACAAGTAAATTGGGATGTAAGTTTGAAAGGAAAAAAATTGGAGGAAGTGAAGTATTTTAGATATCTGGGAGTGGACTTAGCAACAGATGGAACCATAGAAGCGGAAGTGAGTCACAGGGTGGGGGAGGGGGCGAAGGTTATGGGAGCGATAAAGAATGTGTGGAAGGAGAGAACGTTATCTCGGAGAGCAAAATTGGGTATGTTTGAAGGCATGGGCTATAGATAGGGTTGTACACATGAGGGTGGATGTGTTGGAAATGAGATGTTTGAGGACAATGTGATAGAGTAAGTAAGTAAGTAAGGGTAAGAGAGATGTGTGGTACCAAAAAGAGTGTGGTTAAGAGAGCAGAAGAGGGTGTATTGAAATGGCTTGGACACATGGAGAGAATGAGAAAGTAAAGATTGACAAAGAGTATATATGTGCCAGAGGTGGAGGGAACAAGGAAAAGCAGACCAAATTGGAGGTGGAAGGATGGAGTGAAAAAGATTTTGAATGATCGGGGCCTGAACATGGTTGAGGGTGAAAGGCGTGCAAGGAATAGAGTGAATTGGAACGATGCGGTATACCGGGGTCGCTGTGCTGTCAATGGAGTGAACCAGGGCATGTGAAGCGTCTGGGTAAACCATGGAAAGGTCTGTGGGGCCTGGATGTGGATAAGGAGCTGTAGTTTTGGTGCAATACACATGACAGATAGAGGGGGTAGTTATGCTATT
>NC_092226.1:63685290-63717790 GCF_036320965.1 Panulirus ornatus
TGATGATGATGATGATGATGATGATGATGATGATGATGATGATGATGATGATGATGATGATGATGATGATGATGATGATGATGATGATGATGATGATGATGATGATGATGATGATGATGATGATGATGATGATGATGATGATGATGATGATGATGATGATGATGATGATGATGATGATGATGATGATGATGATGATGATGATGATGATGATGATGATGATGATGATGATGATGATGATGATGATGATGATGATGATGATGATGATGATGATGATGATGATGATGATGATGATGATGATGATGATGATGATGATGATGATGATGATGATGATGATGATGATGATGATGATGATGATGATGATGATGATGATGATGATGATGATGATGATGATGATGATGATGATGATGATGATGATGATGATGATGATGATGATGATGATGATGATGATGATGATGATGATGATGATGATGATGATGATGATGATGATGATGATGATGATGATGATGATGATGATGATGATGATGATGATGATGATGATGATGATGATGATGATGATGATGATGATGATGATGATGATGATGATGATGATGATGATGATGATGATGATGATGATGATGATGATGATGATGATGATGATGATGATGATGATGATGATGATGATGATGATGATGATGATGATGATGATGATGATGATGATGATGATGATGATGATGATGATGATGATGATGATGATGATGATGATGATGATGATGATGATGATGATGATGATGATGATGATGATGATGATGATGATGATGATGATGATGATGATGATGATGATGATGATGATGATGATGATGATGATGATGATGATGATGATGATGATGATGATGATGATGATGATGATGATGATGATGATGATGATGATGATGATGATGATGATGATGATGATGATGATGATGATGATGATGATGATGATGATGATGATGATGATGATGATGATGATGATGATGATGATGATGATGATGATGATGATGATGATGATGATGATGATGATGATGATGATGATGATGATGATGATGATGATGATGATGATGATGATGATGATGATGATGATGATGATGATGATGATGATGATGATGATGATGATGATGATGATGATGATGATGATGATGATGATGATGATGATGATGATGATGATGATGATGATGATGATGATGATGATGATGATGATGATGATGATGATGATGATGATGATGATGATGATGATGATGATGATGATGATGATGATGATGATGATGATGATGATGATGATGATGATGATGATGATGATGATGATGATGATGATGATGATGATGATGATGATGATGATGATGATGATGATGATGATGATGATGATGATGATGATGATGATGATGATGATGATGATGATGATGATGATGATGATGATGATGATGATGATGATGATGATGATGATGATGATGATGATGATGATGATGATGATGATGATGATGATGATGATGATGATGATGATGATGATGATGATGATGATGATGATGATGATGATGATGATGATGATGATGATGATGATGATGATGATGATGATGATGATGATGATGATGATGATGATGATGATGATGATGATGATGATGATGATGATGATGATGATGATGATGATGATGATGATGATGATGATGATGATGATGATGATGATGATGATGATGATGATGATGATGATGATGATGATGATGATGATGATGATGATGATGATGATGATGATGATGATGATGATGATGATGATGATGATGATGATGATGATGATGATGATGATGATGATGATGATGATGATGATGATGATGATGATGATGATGATGATGATGATGATGATGATGATGATGATGATGATGATGATGATGATGATGATGATGATGATGATGATGATGATGATGATGATGATGATGATGATGATGATGATGATGATGATGATGATGATGATGATGATGATGATGATGATGATGATGATGATGATGATGATGATGATGATGATGATGATGATGATGATGATGATGATGATGATGATGATGATGATGATGATGATGATGATGATGATGATGATGATGATGATGATGATGATGATGATGATGATGATGATGATGATGATGATGATGATGATGATGATGATGATGATGATGATGATGATGATGATGATGATGATGATGATGATGATGATGATGATGATGATGATGATGATGATGATGATGATGATGATGATGATGATGATGATGATGATGATGATGATGATGATGATGATGATGATGATGATGATGATGATGATGATGATGATGATGATGATGATGATGATGATGATGATGATGATGATGATGATGATGATGATGATGATGATGATGATGATGATGATGATGATGATGATGATGATGATGATGATGATGATGATGATGATGATGATGATGATGATGATGATGATGATGATGATGATGATGATGATGATGATGATGATGATGATGATGATGATGATGATGATGATGATGATGATGATGATGATGGGTACAGTTGTGTTTGGTGAGTATATTAGTGTTGTAAGGAGTAAGTCAGTCTTTTGCGGATTCATTTTAATGCTCTAAGGAATATATTTATACTGTAGTATGTATGAGACTGTTGTGGTGAGTCTATTATTGTTGTATGAAATGTATTTGTCATGTGTGGTGTTTACTTGTGTTGTTGGAAGCATATTACTTCTGTGCGGAGTATATCAGTGTTGTATGGAGTACCTTACATATGTGTTGTGGAGATTGCATTAGTGTTGCAGAGAGTCTATCAGTCTTGTAAGAAGTATGTTAATGTTGTATAAAATATATTAATGTTATGGATAGTTTGTGACGTTTGGTGGGGAGTATGTCAGTGTTCCGTGGATTACGTATAACAGCGAAGAGTATATTTGCGCTGCATGGGAATATATTAGTGTTATTAGGAGTATTTAGTGTTGTGGGGATTATATCAGTGTAGCAAGGGAGATATTAGTATTGGATGGTGTACAAAAGTGTTGTGGCAAGTATGCAAGTATGGATGGAGTACGAGTGTTGGGAAGTATATTTGTGCTCTCGGAGTATATGAGTGTTAGTAGGTAGTCCAGTGGGGAGTATACTAGTGTTGGAGAATTTTTTTTTAGACTTTTAGGAGGTATATCAGTGTTTCTAGGAGTATACTAGTATTGTGGGGCGTGCATCAGCGTTGCAGCTGTCATATTATTATTAATAGTATATTAGTGTGGTATGGAGTATATCAGTCATGTGGTAAAAACAATGGTGTAGTCAGTGAACTAACAATGCATTAGTAGTGAGGGAGATACATGGTGTTGTTGTGAATATATTAGTGTTTCAAGGAGTATATTATTGTTGCAAGGATATATTAGTGTTTCAAGGAGTATATTAGTGTTGCAAGGATATATTAGTGTTTCAAGGAGTATGTTAGTGTTGCAAGGATATATTAGTGTTTCAAGGAGTATATTAGTGTTGTAAGGATATATTAGTGTTTCAAGGAGCATGTTAGTGTTGCAAGGATATATTAGTGTTTCAAGGAGTATGTTAAAGTTGTAAGGAGTATATTTGTGATGTTTGCAGTATATTAGTGCAGTAGGAGGTATATCAGTCCTTTTGCGAGTATATCAGCAATAAGGGGAGTATATAAGCGTTGTATGGACTACATAAGTGCTTTAGGGAGCATGACAGTGTTCTTAGGCGTAGAATAGTTTTTATATGGTATACTAGTTTTATAGCGGATATATCATTGTTCTAGCACGTATGTTAATTAGTATTGGCTGGAGTATAATTGTTTTTATGAGTGTGTGAATGATTTAGTGAGTATAAGAGTATCGTAAGGAGTATATTAGTGTTATGGCGAGTATGATAGCGTTGTGAGAGTATATCAGTAACGTGGTGATTTTACTAATGTTATGGGAGTATAATTGTACTGTGATGACTAGTGTTACAAAGAGTATGCCAGTGTTGTGGAGAGTATGTCAGTGTTGTGGAGAGTATGTCAGTGTTGTAGAGAGTATGTCAGTGTTGCGGAGAGTATGTCAGTGTTGTGGAGAGTATGTCAGTGTTGTGGAGAGTATGATAGTGTTGTGGAGAGTATGTCAGTGTTGTGGAGAGTATGATAGTGTTGTGGAGGGTATGTCAGTGTTGTGGAGAGTATGATAGTGTTGTGGAGAGTATGTCAGTGTTGTGGAGAGTATATCAGTGTTGTAAAGAGTATTTTAGTGTTGTAAAGAGTATGTTAGTGTTGTAAAGAGTATGTTAGTGTTGTAAAGAGTTTGTTAGTGTTTTGGGAAGCATGTTGTTATCTTGGGAGTATATTAATGTTGTGGGAAATATGTAAATGTTGTGAGAAAGTGATTTTTGTGGGAGTATGATATTGTTTTGTGGAAATTGTTTAAGTTCTAGGGAGCATGAGAGTGTTATAAGGTTTAATGTAACTGTGGGAAGTATGTCACTGCTGTGGCGATTATTTGGTCTTGTGGCGAAGTACATTTGTGTTGTTATAAGTGATCAAGATACTGATACTATTTCCTGCCCAATTAGACACGCACACATCCACTCCATGCTCTTAATAAAGGCAGATCTGCACTCCATGTCCATGATAGCCTCGCATATCCACTCCCTGCTGATGATAAAAGCGCATATCCCCTTGATGCTCATGTTAAGTGCACATATCCACTCCCTGCCCATGATAAAAGCGCATATCCCCTTGATGCTCTTGATAAACGCACGTATCCACTCCCTGCCCACAATAAACCCAGGGAAAATTAATTGAACGGCTTCCGTTTCATCACACCATCATTAACACTCACGTACCTAACACACACACACACACACACACACACACACACACACCATACACACACACACACACACACGCACACACACACACACACACACACTCAAACACACACACACCAACACACACACACACGCTCATAGATATGAGATGGGAAAAAATGACTCATATACGTTTACCACACACTGGGAGGGGAACAGAATGTAACGTATGTTTAACTCGCTTTTTATGCCGTAAATATCAGATGGCGTACGTAGAAGTAGCAATAAGTAGTAGTAGTAGTAGTAGTAGTAGTAGTAACTTTGTTTTCTTTGCCATTCGAAGTTACACTAAGTCTAGTCCGGTTAGTTACTTACGAATATTGATAGTGCTATAGGTTATTTTCCACTCGGTCATAGTTACCTTAGTCAGTGCTATTTAACTAGCAATGTTGATATTAGTAGTATAACCGCTTTTTAAGTATGGAGCACAACTGCTATCTTATTAAGCATCTAACCCCACCTACCTTCCCTTGAGTCTCTCGCTCGTCTCCACTTAACCCCCTGTGGCTCTGTCTTATAAATCCATCCAAATCTCTTGTAATAACTTCATTTTGTATCCTCGGGCTTAGCGTCACTCTTCCTCGTCGCCAATTAGTGCAGATTTCCAGCATGCTAAATGAGAGGAGTGTGCCTGATTTGCATACTCGTACCCCTGACTCTGGGGGTGTGGTTAATGTATGCACGATGACACAGCGGTGTGGGGAAGTTTGGAATATAAGAGGGAGTGCAAGTTGTGTGAGAGGATCGCATGGCTTTTACGTACCTCTCCCTCTGTGTGTGTGTGTGTGTGTGTGTGTGTGTGTGTGTGTGTGTGTCTATACGGGTGACTGTGTGTGTGTGTGTGTGTGTGTGTTAGTGTTTATACGGGTGACTGTGTGTGTGTGTGTGTGTGTGTGTGTGTGTGTGTGTGTGTGTGTGTGTGTGTGTGTGTATGTGTGTGTAACTTTTTGTATTGATAACTTTGTATGTGATTGCGTATTTGTTCTGCTGGGATTGGAGGTATGTATATTCTTAGGGCCCTGTCTTGTGACCTTCCCTTCCATCATACAACATTTTAAAACTTCTGTATTCTGACCATATTGGTAACTGTTATCTCCTATTTTATTTTCCTCCATCCTTCCGCTAACCCTGTACTATTAAATATACATCTTATCATCATATTGAACAAGTTTGTTGCTTATTTTCACATCATGACCTCAGTGTGTTGTCCCATCGTATCATCAAAACAAGTCTTGAAATTCAAAGGCTGTGATCAGGTCACCCCTGACTCTTCTTTCTTCCACAGTGGACAAATCTAAGTCGCCAAACCTTTTCCCTGTAAGTCACCTTTGATTCTGGTATCGTCCTTGTTGCCCGACCTCTGGCTGTCCCTCCTGTAGAAGGGATGACCAACCTTCAGGATCATATTCTCCTTCTGGCCTCATGTAGCATGTGAACACCTCACGGAATATTACCTTACACCAATATACTTTACCACTCCAATAGCCGTCAGAACGACTCGTTGCTCTTCTCCTCACCCTCTCTCTCTCTCATGGAGAGTAGTGTACCCCTCCAACACCCGAAATACGATGACAGAGGGCGCCGCCGTCTGGTCTAGGATGTGAAGGCAACGGTCTGTTGAGCTTGAAAGCGACGGAGTGAACTTTCAAGTATTTGCCAGTTGACGATTTGTCTTATCTCCTCCTCACCTCACGTGGGAGTCTGGTCACAGGTTATAGGGACCAGGTGTACATCCACGTCCCTCTCACTCTTGAGATTTCTGCTGGTCATTTCATGAGGGATGATAGACATATCAAGGGGTCGGCCTTCTTTCACTGTGTCTTGTCCGCATTACTTTGCATTTACACGGGTTGACTGCTGTCATCTGTGTGTGTGTGTGTGTGTGTGTGTGTGTGTGTGTACATGGCCATGTGTTTGTTTAGCGTTGGTGTGAGTGTGATTAATTGTGTGAGTGTGAGTATGTGTTGGGTGTATGATCGTGAGTGGGTGACGAGCTCTGTATTATGGCTACACACACACCTGTCTGTTCTCATCGCGTCTCATATATTTTTTCATGATGGGGTTTTATGAGCACAGCTCACATGAGCGTGTTTGGTTCCATTGGTTAATGTGATAATTTTTTGGTAACTTTTTATGATTGTATTGAGTTTAGGTTAGGGTAAGTGAGGTGAAGTTAGGATTAGAGTAGATGAGGTGAAGTTAGGGTTTGGGTAGGGTAGGTGAGGTTAGGTGAAGATTAGGTTAAGTTAGGACTAGGGTAGGTAAGATTAGGGTTGGGGTTGGTGAGGTGATAATTCAAATTAATTCGGATTAGGGTTAAGTTAGACTATGTTAGTTTTGATTAGGTTGGGGTATGATAGGACTAAGCATTGTTAGGTTAGACTACGGTACATTAGATCAGATAAGATTATGAAAAGGCTTAGGTTAGATGGAGTTAGGGTCAACTGAAGCTGAATTAGATTCAGATAGTTTGGGTTAGGTCTCGTTCTGGTTAGGTCAAGTAAGTCTGGGATACGATTACGTTAGGTTAGGTTAGGTTAGGTTAGGTTAGGTTAGGTTAGGTTAGGTTAGGTTAGGTTAGGTTAGGTTGGGTTAGTTTCGTTAAGGAATACGTGGGGTCAGGTTACTTTAGGTTAACTTTGATATGAAAGCTACTACGTTCAGCTCACGTAAAGGGTAGATTTGAAGTTAGATTTAACAAAACAAGAAAAAAGATATTAACTTTAAGATATGGTTATGTTGTCCTTTGTTATCTTTGTTTGCTATAGACACAAACAACGTAGGAACACGCAGACAAATTTACCACGTAGACAACATTATTCCCACAAAACATGCCATGTGGGATTTATATCCTTATCTTTGCTGGCGAAAACATTTTCTTCTTTTTGCTTTATTTCTCCTGAAAAGGTTAAGAAGACTTCGAAATGTTATCACCTGGTGACAGAGATGTACCAGGTGTCATTAAGTGTGGGGTATGTAGGGGTGGTGTGGGGTATGTAGGGGGTGGTGTGGGGTATGTAGGGGTGGTGTGGGGTATGTAGGGGGTGGTGTGGGGTATGTAGGGGTGGTGTGGGGTATGTAGGGGTGGTGTGGGGTATGTAGGGGTGGTGTGGGGTATGTAGGGGTGGTGTGGGGTATGTAGGGGTGGTGTGGGGTATGTAGGGGGTGGTGTGGGGTATGTAGGGGTGGTGTGGGGTATGTAGGGGTGGTGTGGGGTATGTAGGGGTGGTGTGGGGTATGTAGGGGTGGTGTGGGGTATGTAGGGGGTGGTGTGGGGTATGTAGGAGTGGTGTGGGGTATGTAGGGGTGGTGTGGGGTATGTGGGGTGGTGTGGGGTATGTAGGGGTGGTGGGGGTATGTAGGAGTGGTGTGGGGTATGTAGGGTGGTGTGGGGTATGTAGGGGTGGTGTGGGGTATGTAGGGGTGGTGTGGGGTATGTAGGGGTGGTGTGGGGTATGTAGGGGTGGTGTGGGGTATGTAGGGGTGGTGTGGGGTATGTAGGGGGTGGTGTGGGGTATGTAGGGGGTGGTGTGGGTATGTAGGGGTGGTGTGGGGTATGTAGGGGTGGTGTGGGGTATGTAGGGGGTGGTGTGGGGTATGTAGGGGGTGGTGTGGAGTATGTAGGGGGTGGCGTGGGGTATGTAGGGGGTGGTGTGGGGTATGTAGGGGGTGGTGTGGGGTATGTAGGGGTGGTGTGGGGTATGTAGGGGTGGTGTGGGGTATGTAGGGGTGGTGTGGGGTATGTAGGGGGTGGTGTGGGGTATGTAGGGGTGGTGTGGGGTATGTAGGGGGTGGTGTGGGGTATGTAGGGGGTGGTGTGGGGTATGTAGGGGTGGTGTGGGGTATGTAGGGGGTGGTGTGGGGTATGTAGGGGTGGTGTGGGGTATGTAGGGGTGGTGTGGGGTATGTAGGGGGTGGTGTGGGGTATGTAGGGGTGGTGTGGGGTATGTAGGGGGTGGTGTGGGGTATGTAGGGGTGGTGTGGGGTATGTAGGGGTGGTGTGGGGTATGTAGGGGTGGTGTGGGGTATGTAGGGGTGGTGTGGGGTATGTAGGGGGTGGTGTGGGGTATGTAGGGGTGGTGTGGGGTATGTAGGGGTGGTGTGGGGTATGTAGGGGGTGGTGTGGGGTATGTAGGGGTGGTGTGGGGTATGTAGGGGGTGGTGTGGGGTATGTAGGGGTGGTGTGGGGTATGTAGGGGTGGTGTGGGGTATGTAGGGGTGGTGTGGGGTATGTAGGGGTGGTGTGGGTATGTAGGGGGTGGTGTGGGTATGTAGGGGGTGGTGTGGGGTATGTAGGGGGTGGTGTGGGGTATGTAAGGGGTGGTGTGGGGTATGTAGGGGTGGTGTGGGGTATGTAGGGGGTGGTGTGGGTATGTAGGGGTGGTGTGGGGTATGTAGGGGTGTGTGGGGTATGTAGGGGTGGTGTGGGGTATGTAGGGGTGGTGTGGGTATGTAGGGGTGGTGTGGGGTATGTAGGGGTGGTGTGGGGGTATGTAGGGGGTGGTGTGGGGTATGTAGGGGGTGGTGTGGGGTATGTAGGGGTGGTGTGGGGTATGTAGGGGGTGGTGTGGGGTATGTAGGGGGTGGTGTGGGGTATGTAGGGGTGGTGTGGGGTATGTAGGGGTGGTGTGGGGTATGTAGGGGTGGTGTGGGGTATGTAGGGGGTGGTGTGGGGTATGTAGGGGGTGGTGTGGGGTATGTAGGGGGTGGTGTGGGGTATGTAGGGGTGGTGTGGGGTATGTAGGGGTGGTGTGGGGTATGTAGGGGGTGGTGTGGGTATGTAGGGGTGGTGTGGGGATGTAGGGGTGGTGTGGGGTATGTAGGGGTGGTGTGGGGTATGTAGGGGTGGTGTGGGGTATGTAGGGGGTGGTGTGGGGTATGTAGGGGTGGCGTGGGGATGTAGGGGGTGCTGTGGGGTATCTGGAGTGGTGTGGGGTATGTAGGGGTGGTGTGGGGTATCTGGAGTGGTGTGGGGTATGTAGGGGTGGTGTGGGGTATGTAGGGGTGGTGTGGGGTATTTAGGGGGTGGTGTGGGGTATGTAGGGGGTGGTGTGGGGTATGTAGGGGTGGTGTGGGGTATTTAGGGGGTGCTGTGGGGTATGTAGGGGGTGCTGTGGGGTATGTAGGGGATGGTGTGGGGGATGGTGGGTGGTCGGTGTAGTACAAGAGAGTGGTGTTGTTACGATGGTTCGAGGAGAGGATCTGGGGTGTGGGTGGTGTGTGTTGTCACGGTGAAGTGTACGTAAGTAGGAAAAGGCTTAGAGTGGGCGTTGATCCCGACGTCTTGTTGGTGGGTGGTGTGTCCGCGGCGGATGGGGGAGAGAGAGAGAGAGAGAGAGAGAGAGAGAGAGAGAGAGAGAGAGAGAGAGAGAGAGAGAAGGAAGGCCTTTGATCCCAAAGGAAAAATCAAAGAAATATAATAAAAGCTAAAAAAAAACCATGTCAGTTCCATCTTTCATTCATCAGAGCTGGGAGAGAGAGAGAGATAGAGAGAGAGAGAGAGAGAGAGAGAGAGAGAGAGAGAGAGAGAGAGAGAGAGAGAGAGAGAGAGAGAGAGACCCACATCATCTCCCAGATCTGTGATTATAGACTGAGCTTCTTCTCAAGTGTGTCGTGTGCTGGTCTTGCAAGCACAGGAGATGAAGGGAGAATAGCTTTCTCATCGGTTGCAGATATATATATATATATTTTTTTCCCCACGCCTCTTGACATAACCGTCTTCATTTTTCCCGTTTCCATTATCCAGACGCTCCACACACACACACACACACACACACACACACACACACACAGCTGTTGCTGCTGGCAACGTCTGGCGTCTATACTATGTACAACTCCTTGGATCAGTGTAGTAATTCCTTTCTTTCTTGCGTTAGCTAAGACGGCACGGGGCAACGGAGGCCCTAATCAAGGCCATTTCACTATGTTTACCAAATGGCGTCCTAGCTTCGTCTCTTCGATGTATATCAACTGACTGTTATATTCGTCTCTTGTGTCTCCCCTGATGATGTGATTATTACACGAAAGTGCACTTGGGAACTTTTCGTGTTTCATCTTCCCCGTGGACTCATAGGAATATATATATATATATATATATATATATATATATATATATATATATATATATATATATATATATATATATATATATATTTTCCCCACGCCTCTTGACATAACCGTCTTCATTTTTCCCGTTTCCATTATCCAGACGCTCCACACACACACACACACACACACACACACACACACACACAGCTGTTGCTGCTGGCAACGTCTGGCGTCTATACTATGTATGTTTGAAGGAATAGTGGTTCCAACAATGTTGTATGGTTGCGAGGCGTGGGCTATGGATAGAGTTGTGCGCAGGAGGATGGACGTGCTGGAAATGAGATGTTTGAGGAAAATGTGTGGTGTGAGGTGGTTTGATCGAGTAAGTAACGTAAGGGTAAGAGAGATGTGTGGAAATAAAAAGAGCGTGGTTGAGAGAGCAGAAGAGGGTGTTTTGAAATGGTTTGGGCACATGGAGAGAATGAGTGAGGAAAGATTGACCAAGAGAATATATGTGTCGGAGGTGGAGGGAACGAGGAGAAGAGGGAGACCAAATTGGAGGTGGAAAGATGGAGTGAAAAAGATTTTGTGTGATCGGGGCCTGAACATGCAGGAGGGTGAAAGGAGGGCAAGGAATAGAGTGAATTGGAGCGATGTGGTATACAGGGGTTGACGTGCTGTCAGTGGATTGAATCAAGGCATGTGAAGCGTCTGGGGTAAACCATGGAAAGCTGTGTAGGTATGTATGTTTGCGTGTGTGGACGTGTGTATGTACATGTGTACGGGGGGGGGGGTTGGGCCATTTCTTTCGTCTGTTTCCTTGCGCTACCTCGCAAACGCGGGAGACAGCGACAAAGTATAAAAAAAAAAAAAAAAAATATATATATATATATATATATATATATATATATATATATATATATATATATATATATATATATATATGCCGTAACCTGAGCCAGGTACCCATTTCATCGACCAACCCCTAAAGGTGGATGAACACTTGGGTTGATTGTGGACCGACTGCCGTAACCAGGATTCGAACCAGTACACTGGACCATGGCCGGCCTGTGAATGCGCCATTGTCAGGAATGCTGACCGCCCACACCATTGCTTTTTGGTTACAGTGAACCGGTGTCACTACAGTGATTCGAAATTTGTTTCATTTCGTCACTGGTTGATGATTACAGTGTTCCACTGCCGTCACAGGGGGAGTGGGATTTCAACACTGCTTCATTACATTCGTCTCGAGTCAGTGACCAGAGTTCTCTGTAATCGTGGCACTGATTCGAAGCTCTGGTCTGTGGTGTCACTGTTTTCTCACTGTCGTTACAGTGATTTCACCTCTGGTTTACTTCCATCTTCGACTTTCCTTTTTTTTTTAAGATGTGTTGCGTCTCTTGACGCCTGCCACCCTGAAAGCGAGGCCAGACAGGGACAAGCGTCCGCACTGGTAGCCATTCAAGATGATAGCAGCAGCAGCTGTTGATGAGGGGGAGGGGATCCCACGTTCGGGACATTAAATCGTATGCAATCGTCCCAAACTCCTTCAAAACCCTTTTCTCCCCTCCCGCTCCCTCGCGCGCGCCACCCATCCCACACAGGCGAACCAAACTCCTTATATATATATATATTCCTGGTAAATTATATGGGAGGGTATTGATTGAGAGGGTGAAGGCATGTACAGAGCATCAGATTGGGGAAGAGCAGTGTGGTTTCAGAAGTGGTAGAGGATGTGTGGATCAGGTGTTTGCTTTGAAGAATGTATGTGAGAAATACTTAGAAAAGCAAATGGATTTGTATGTAGCATTTATGGATCTGGAGAAGGCATATGATAGAGTTGATAGAGATGCTCTGTGGAAGGTATTAAGAATATATGGTGTGGGAGGAAAGTTGTTAGAAGCAGTGAAAAGTTTTTATCGAGGATGTAAGGCATGTGTACGTGTAGGAAGAGAGGAAAGTGATTGGTTCTCAGTGAATGTAGGTTTGCGGCAGGGGTGTGTGATGTCTCCATGGTTGTTTAATTTGTTTATGGATTGGGTTGTTAGGGAGGTAAATGCAAGAGTTTTGGAAAGAGGGGCAAGTATGAAGTCTGTTGGGGATGAGAGAGCTTGGGAAGTGAGTCAGTTGTTGTTCGCTGATGATACAGCGCTGGTGGCTGATTCATGTGAGAAACTGCAGAAGCTGGTGACTGAGTTTGGAAAAGTGTGTGGAAGAAGAAAGTTAAGAGTAAATGTGAATAAGAGCAAGGTTATTAGGTACAGTAGGGTTGAGGGTCAAGTCAATTGGGAGGTGAGTTTGAATGGAGAAAAACTGGAGGAAGTGAAGTGTTTTAGATATCTGGGAGTGGATCTGGCAGCGGATGGAACCATGGAAGCGGAAGTGGATCATAGGGTGGGGGAGGGGGCGAAAATCCTGGGGGCCTTGAAAAATGTGTGGAAGTCGAGAACATTATCTCGGAAAGCAAAAATGGGTATGTTTGAAGGAATAGTGGTTCCAACAATGTTGTATGGTTGCGAGGCGTGGGCTATGGATAGAGTTGTGCGCAGGAGGATGGATGTGCTGGAAATGAGATGTTTGAGGACAATGTGTGGTGTGAGGTGGTTTGATTGAGTGAGTAACGTAAGGGTAAGAGAGATGTGTGGAAATAAAAAGAGCGTGGTTGAGAGAGCAGAAGAGGGTGTTTTGAAGTGGTTTGGGCACATGGAGAGGATGAGTGAGGAAAGATTGACCAAGAGGATATATGTGTCGGATGTGGAGGGAACAAGGAGAAGAGGGAGACCAAATTGGAGGTGGAAAGATGGAGTGAAAAAGATTTTGTGTGATCGGGGCCTGAACAGGCAGGAGGGTGAAAGGAGGGCAAGGAATAGAGTGAATTGGAGCGATGTGGTATACCGGGGTTGACGTGCTGTCAGTGGATTGAAGCAAGGTATGTGAAGCGTCTGGGGTAAACCATGGAAAGCTGTGTAGGTATGTATATTTGCGTGTGTGGACGTATGTATATACATGTGTATGGGGGGGGGGGGGCCATTTCTTTCGTCTGTTTCCTTGCGCTACCTCGCAAACGCGGGAGACAGCGACAAAGTATAATAATAATAAAAAAAAAAAAAAAAAATATATATATATATATATATATATATATATATATATATATATATATATATATATATAAATATATATATATATATATATATATATATATATATATATATATATATATATATATATATATATATATATATATATATATCATACTATTCACCATTTCCCGCATTAGCAAGGTAGCGCTAGGAACAGAGGACCGGGCCTTTGAGGGAATATCCTCACCTGGCCCCCTTCTCTGTCCCTTCTTTTGGAAAATTAAAAAAAACCGAGAGGGGAGGATTTCCAGCCCCACGCTCCCTCCCCTTTTAGTCGCCTTCTACGACACGGAAATAATACGTGGGAAGTATTCTTTCTCCCCTGTCCCCAGGGATAATATATATATATATATATATATATATATATATATATATATATATATATATATATATATTTATATATATATATATATATATATATATATATATCCCGTTTGTGGATCAAGAGGCAATGTAGTTGAGGCCCCAAGAGAGGATGATGTATTTCCAGACGAAAGACGCTTTTCCTTTTGTGTGCTTCGACCCCTGGCGAGTGCTGGGGGGGGCGCGGATATGCATATGTTTTACTCCTCTGAAGAACCATGTACATTCTGACTAGGCTAAAGTAGTTTCATCTGGTCCATGAACTGGATTCTGAATACGTTGTTCGTTACCCTGGTAACTACTGTGAGGGAGGAGATGACACTCTGTAGTTTGAGAATCTGTGGAAGACGAAGGCAACAGCTTGATAAACCACGGAGGAGGAGGAGGAGGTGATAATGGTGGTAGCTGTATATTCCTTTGATAACGACCCAATCAGGTCTGCCATTGTCTGCTTGCTTCCACCTTCTTAATCACAACCCTTTTTCACTCCGTTATGGTCACCTTGGTTTGTATTGATATATATATATATATATATATATATATATATATATATATATATATATATATATATATATATATATATATATATATATATTCATTATACTTTGTCGCTGTCTCCCGCGTTAGCGACGTAGCACAAGGAAACAGACGGAAGAGTGGTCCAACCCACCCACATACACTTGTATATACATACGTCTACACACCAACATATACATACCTATACATTTCAACGTATACATACATATATATTCACAGACATATACATGAATACACATATAGATATTCATACTTGCTGCCCTTATCCATCTCGTCGTCACCCCGCCACGCATGAAATGGCACCCCCCTCCCCCTCCTGCGCGCTCGCGAGGTAGCGCTAGGAAAAGACAACAAAGGCCACATTCGCTCACACTCAGTCTCTAGCTGTCATGTGTAATGCACTAAAACCACAGCTCCCTTTCCACATCCAGGCCCCACAAAACTTTCCATGGTTTACCCCAGACGCTTCACATGCCCTGGTTCAATCCATTGACAGCACGTCGACCCCGGTATACCACATCTTTCCAATTCACTCTATTCCTTGCACGCCTTTCACCTTCCTGCATGTTCAGGCCCCGATCGCTCACAATCTTTTTCACTCCATCTTTCCACCTCCAATTTGGTCTCCCACTTCTCCTCGTTCCCTCCACCTCTGACACATATATCCTCTTTGTCAATCTTTCCGCACTCATTCTCTCCATGTGACCAAACCATTTCAATACACTCTTCTGCTCTCTCGAACTTATTCTTTTTATTACCGCACATCTCTCTTACCCTTTCATTACTTACTCGAATCAAACCACCTCACACCACATATTGTCCTCAAACATCTCATGACCAAATGGCGTCCTCGCTTCGTCCCTTCGATGTATATCAACTGACTGTTATATTTCTCTCTTGTGTCTCCCCTGATGATGTGATTGTTACACGAAAGTGCACTTGGAAACTTCTCGTGTTTCATTTTCCCCGTGGACTCATAGGAATATCATCACGCGCAAAATTGTGATCCTTTCCAATATATATATATATATATATATATATATATATATATATATATATATATATATATATATATATATATATGATCGAAAATAAGCCATATGATCAGAGGTCATCCTGGTGAAAACGTCCTTTTTTGTGCTGTGTACAGTTGCCCCCAGTGTGTACACAGAGCATCCAGCGGAAACACTGCGATTGGCCATGCAGGAAGGGGTGGGTTGGGGGGGATTTGGAAGGTGGGAGGGTGGAATAGGATGGAAGAGTGTTGGGGGAAAGAACAAGTGGGAGGGGAAGAGAGAAGGGGGAAGAAGGCAAGAAGTGGGAAGGGAGAAGAACTAGGGCAATAAGGGAGAGTAGGTGGGAGTGGAGGGGTATTGCAAGGGAAAGAGAAGCGGGATGGAGAAGCGGGATGGAGAAGAAGTGGGAGAGGAGCAGGTGCCGAGCACCGGCGACCATCCTCCATGATTTATGACACGATTGACAAAACTCTTGACTGATGGTTGATTACACACACACACACACACACACACACACACACACACACACACACACACACACATACATACACATACACATACATACATACATACATACACACACACACACATACACATACATACACACACACACACACACACACACACACACACACACACACACACACACACACACACACATACATACACATACACATACATACATACATACACACACACACACATACACATACATACACACACACACACACACACACGAGAGAGAGAGAGAGAGAGAGAGAGAGAGAGAGAGAGAGAGAGAGAGAGAGAGAGAGAGAAGGGCTGTTTATGATCACTACCTGCGGTAATTACCACATGCAAATGCGTTTCCCTTGTCGTGGCCAGAGAGCCAGCGACAGTAGGCAGTTCTTAATGTGGTGTTCCGTTCCAGCAGTGTCTGGCGGGTAGTGTGTTTCGTTTCAGTACTCTCTGGTGAGTAGTGTGTTTCGTTTTAGCAGTGTCTGGAGGGTAGAGTGTGTTTCGTTCTAGCAGTGTCTATAGGGTAGAGTGTGTTTTGTTCTAGCAGTGTCTATAGGGTAGAGTGTGTTTCGTTCTAGCAGTGTCTGGAGGGTAGAGTGTGTTTCGTTCTAGCAGTGTCTATAGGGTAGAGTGTGTTTCGTGCTAGCAGTGTCTATAGGGTAGAGTGTGTTTCGTTCTAGCAGTGTCTGGAGGGTAGAGTGTGTTTCGTTCCAACAGTGTCTGGAGGGTAGAGTGTGTTTCGTTCCACCAGTGCCTGGGGGATGTGTTTCATTCCAGCAGTGTGCAAAGCATGGCAAACATGGCCAAGATAAGAGAGAGAGCCAAGGTTGGGACGAGTACTGCATTCGCAAAACTAGTTTATGACAAAGCCGAATGTTTTTTCTTCTTCTTTCATTTCCCTCACAATCGCCCGTTCATATATGAACACACCCGGTACAAAAACTCCCCCATTTCCAGGAGAGCTGTGTTCATTATGGAGTCCTGGACTCAACTCCCTCCCCCCGACACCCTTCCAGATATTTCCAGAAGAGCTGTGTTCATTATGGAATCCTGGACTCAACTCCCTCCCCACGACACCCTTCCAGATATTTCCAGGAGAGCTGTGTTCATTATGGAGTCCTGGACTCACTTCCCGTCAGATCCCGGGCTTGGGCACCCGAACCAAGCCAGCACACACGGCGGCGTCTCAGGGTCGATCATTTAACCCAGCCGACTGTAAGTAGGATTATAGTGGAGTCAGATGGATCAGAGGGTGAGGAGGTTTGCTGTCTTGGGGGGGGGAGGGAGCCTTCTGCTGTGGCCGCTCGCCATGGAAGCCCTTCCTTCCAGGATGTCCGTTAGTTGGGGATCCTCAAGGACGTCCGCTTCACTGGGGATAGTCAAGGACGTCCGCTTCACAAGGGATCTTCAAGGACGTCCGCTTCACTGGGGATAGTCAAGGACGTCCATTTGATTGGGATCCTCAAGGACGTCCGCTTCTTTTGGGGACCCTCATGGACATCTACTTCACTAGGGACCCTCAAGGATCTCCGCTTCGTTGGGGACCCTCAAGGACGTCCACATCTTTGGAAGCCCTCAAATACACCGTTTACTGTAAATCCTGAAGGTCGTCCACTCATTACGACCTCTCGAAATCATTCGCTCGTGACGACCTCTCGAGGTCGTTCGCTCATTACAACCCCTCGAAATCATTCGATCGTGACGACTTCTCGAGGTCGTTCGCTCATTACGACCCCTCGAGGTCATCCGCTCACTACGACCCCTCGAGATCGTTCGCTCACTACGACTCCTCGAGGTCGTCCGCTCACTACGACCCCTCGAGGTCGTTCGCTCATTACGACCCTTCACAAGGAAACCCTCGAAGTCATGCGTTTTCTGGGACCCCTCAGAGACGTCAGGTGAAGGGCGTCCCTCAGGGCTTGCATGACCCGCTACCTCGACTGTTTGCGCTGAGATGCGCTGGAACGCAGCCAGAGCGCCACACACTAGAAGATGTTATGGAATAAGAATTGTGTATTCTGGATGTGGCAGCAGACCCCAGCCGCGGTCTGCTGGGCCCAGAAGATGACCTGGCTTGACCTTCACTTTGTTTACGGTCGCTGGTCAAGTGGTGTTGTTGTTGTTGTGGTGTTAGATTAGATTTTTACAACAGGTTTTTGGAGCTTCTCTCTCTCTCTCTCTCTCTCTCTCTCTCTCTCTCTCTCTCTCTCTCTCTCTCTCTCTCTCTCTCTCTCTCTCTCTCTCTCTATGTGTGTGCGTGTATATGTATATATAGGGAGAGAGAGAGAGAGAGAGAGAGAGAGAGAGAGAGAGAGAGAGAGAGAGAGAGAGAGGTGTACATTCATTGCAACATTCATCATTAAATCAATCTGCTGTTTACAGCCTTTGATCCGTCGGTGCGATTGAGTTGGTAAAACAGTTGGTGATTGGAAAAATTGAGCAGTAGGCGCAAACATGTGGTTATCTTTTATATATATACATATATATATATATATATATATATATATATATATATATATATATATATATATATAATGATATAGGAACGCCCATGAGAGCCAATAATCAATGGAGAGTGCAGCTACTGTCTGTCTCTCTCTCTCTCTCTCTCTCTCTCTCTCTCTCTCTCTCTCTCTCTCTCTCTCTCTCTCTCTCTCTCTCCCCCTGCGAGAGAGTCAGAGAAGGATGAGAAGACATCACCCTCTGAGATATAAGATTGGCTCATCACTTGGGTGTTTGTGTATTTTGGAATACCATTCACGCAGTTGACAGTTCCCTGAAACTATAGAGCCACAGCCACTCTTAAAGAAAAAAAAAAGGGAGGGGATAATGTAGATAAACCCTGGCATATGCAAATAAAGCCCCCTGTGTACACTCATTTCCCGAGCATTCGACACTGATAAAGTACATTTGACAATTAACCCCGCGCTCCGCTCCCTCCCCCACACCACCCAGATGCTGGACACATTAGATGTAATTAGGTTAAAGCCAATGAGTTGGGTTTCAGGGGTAAGTGATCCCCCTGGTGTACAGCGAGGATGTTGATGTGATTGTGTTGTGTACATGGCTGAGTTCAGTCATGGGATTAAGGGTGTAGGTGTCATGGTTTGTTGTATCATGGGTGTTGTTGATTACACTACTGTTGTGTATGAGTGTATATGTGATACAGTACTGTATCAGAGACGCACCTAACCCCAGTGATATACCCAGGATGACCCAGTGTTGTATTGTACAGCAATATTGTAGCGACGGTACAGATGTAGTACTGTAGTACAGTATTGGAAACGATGTTGATTACAGTACTGTATGAAAGTGTAGGTGTAATACAATATTGTATTAAGCACAATGCTGTTCCCAGTTATCTAGGGAAGATGTTAGTTGTAATACAGTATTGCATTATAGACTTAGCTGTTCTCAATATCGTAGCATGGATGTAGAGTCCCCAGTGTTGTATTATACAACACTGTAACCATAGTGTATTACAGAGGTTGCTCTTCTCAGCAATAAAGCGAGGGTACATGTATAACAGAGTATTGTATTATAGCTGTAGCCGAACTTAGTGATGTATAGAGGGTGTAGATATACCGCCCACTCACCCCCAAAGCGTTGTATCATACAACAACACTAGCTGTAGTGTTATATGTCAACCCTCTCACGAAGCCATATTCCAGCGAGGCCAGTAAATTACTTATGATGACGACATAGTCAGTTTCCAGCTCCCATGCATTGCCCTCCCAGGGCTCCTTCCAGCTCCCATGCATTGCCCTCCCAGGGCTCCTTCCAGCTCCCATGCATTGCCCTCCCAGGGCTCCTTCCAGCACCCATGCATTGCCCTCCCAGGGCTCCTTCCAGCACCCATGCATTGCCCTCCCAGGGCTCCTTCCAGCACCCATGCATTGCCCTCCCAGGGCTCCTTCCAGCACCCATGCATTGCCCTCCCAGGGCTCCTTCCAGCACCCATGCATTGCCCTCCCAGGGCTCCTTCCAGCTCCCATGCATTGCCCTCCCAGGGCTCCTTCCAGCACCCATGCATTGCCCTCCCAGGGCTCCTTCCAGCACCCATGCATTGCCCTCCCAGGGCTCCTTCCAGCACCCATGCATTGCCCTCCCAGGGCTCCTTCCAGCACCCATGCATTGCCCTCCCAGGGCTCCTTCCAGCACCCATGCATTGCCCTCCCAGGGCTCCTTCCAGCACCCATGCATTGCCCTCCCAGGGCTCCTTCCAGCACCCATGCATTGCCCTCCCATGGTTCCTTCCAGCACCCATGCATTGCCCTCCCAGGGCTCCTTCCAGCTCCCATGCATTGCCCTCCCAGGGCTCCTTCCAGCACCCATGCATTGCCCTCCCAGGGCTCCTTCCAGCACCCATGCATTACCCTCCCAGGGCTCCTTCCTGTAGCTGGGTCCGAACCCCCCATGGCAGGAACTCTACTAAATGTCACATTGTATCTTATACAATAGCGTATTGTATTGCTGGGCTCTGTTGTATATTGTATTGCTGGGCCCTGTTGTATATTGCATTCGGGACATTTCCGTTCGAAGTTCATTGGTGATTTAAGTAGTCTATTTGATTTTGCATATATATATATATATATATATATATATATATATATATATATATATATATATATATATATATATATATATATATATATCAACTGACTGTTATATTTCTCTCTTGTGTCTCCCCTGATGATGTGATTATTACACGAAAGTGCACTTGGGAACTTTTCGTGTTTCATTTTCCCCGTGGACTCATAGGAATATATATATATATATATATATATATATATATATATATATATATATATATATATATATATATATATATATATAATTCTGAACCAGGCGATTGTGAACTCTTACAGGACGAGTACTCTAGGCGACTTGGATTTACCTCCCTCCCCCTCTCTCTCTCTCTCTCTCTCTCTCTCTCTCTCTCTCTCTCTCTCTCTCTCTCTCTCTCTCTCTCTCTCTCTCTCTATCTATCTATCTATCTATCTATCTATCTATCTATCTCTTTCTCTCTCTATCTCTCCAGCTGAGTGAAAGGGAACATCTCTTTATCTCAACCAAATTAATGGCATTTCTCACCAGTTCAAATCATCGGCTGCTTTTTGAAGGGTTATTTCCCCCAGCACCCGTGGCTGCTGAGCTTGTCCTACTGAGCATTTGAGACTAAAAAAATGTTTACAATTTACTCTATCAATGAACAGCCTAATTGCCAATTATAAGAATTCTAATCATAGGACGTGGCAGCCGATTTTGTTACTAGAGAGAAATATGAATGACAAATGAGGTTAAACTCTACATTATATATATATATATGTATATATATATATATATATATATATATATATATATATATATATATATATATATATATATATATATATATATCGTTCTGTATATATGTGCAGGTGTGACGAGGAAGGATCAGATGTTGGTCCTCTTGCTAACGACAGATTGCCTGAGGGAGGAGATATAGAGACGTCCTCGGTCACCTGATGAATGTTGGAATGACTGATGTGTAGGTGAAGCACAGCTCTGGTGGGTACACTTATACTGTGAACGGTGAGGGAGGGAGGGTGGTTGCGTGATGAATTGATTTGATGGGATTCAATTTTTTCCTATTTCATTCATTCATTTTCTTCTCTGAGTGGATTTAGAGTAGTTATGAGAGAGGTGTGAAGGATTGATGCTTTGTGTATGTGTGTGTGTGTGTGTGTGTGTGTGTGTGTGTGTGTGTGTGTGTGTGTGTGTGTTTAAAACTGCTTTTGATACGATCTTGATAATCCTCTTCAAAATGCAAGGTATAGATACGGAATACGAATTTGAGTGTATATATGTATATATATATATATATATATATATATATATATATATATATATATATTTATATAAATAGATTTATATATATTCTCAGGCAAGTCTCTGATCTCTCCAGAGGGCAGCACCAACTCTGCTTCTCCAACAAGACAGTTAGCAACCACAACTTGCATGAATTATGTAAATCGCACGTCAGATTCTGAGCAAACCTGCGTAATGCAATGTTATTGCCCACGAGGGACATAAGTGTCACTACTAGACCTGGTTTACATCTGTTATCGGCTCTAGCGCGTCTTTGGGGGTCGACCCTTATTGGCCTGGGGAGATGCAAATGCCCTTATTACTCCAAGTTTGCATCTGGTATCGGCTCCGATACGCCCCCCAGGCCAGAGGACCATTTGCGTGGTTATCGGATTTCATCGTTAAACCAGTATGAAAAAAATAGTCGTTCACCTCAGGCAAAGAGCAGATACTGCAGAGGAGTTCGGTGTCCAGGCTTAGCTGGTGACATCGAGGTGAGGGAGGGAAGGAGGGAAGGAGAGACAGGGAAATCTGGTGGCTTCCTCTGAAGCGGGTCTTCGAGAGCCTCTCGCCGGATCATTGTCGTATATATCGTTTTAATTAAGCCAAGATCGGGGCGTCCTGTGGACTGTGCCCTCAGAAGGGAGACCGTCGGGTGAGGGCTGGACGTTGGAGGGACAGATCGGAAGATTTCGAGGGTCATCTGTGTGTGTCCATGGGTCAGGATCGACGTGACTGGAATAGTCATCATAATTCGAGTCACAAGATGACTGGAGCGCCACCAGTCCAGCAGATCACGAGGGAAACGGAGGAACGGTCACTCCAGCTGGCATGTAGGGTAGTGATGAGGGGGCGTTGTTGACGTCGAAGTCGATCGGGTGGTGTCGCTTGGGGAGGGAAAGGACGATTGGTGGCTGGGTGGCGGGGGTGGGCTGCTGCTGTCTGAGGTTAAGGTTAAGGAAGGTTAATGAGATGGTGTGGTCCAGGTCGTGATAGTGTTGGGATGGTGTTGGTGATGGTGAGCTACAGGACAGGAGTTCACACACACACACACACACACACACACACACACACACACACTATTTCAGGCTGGTGTGTGTGTGTGTGTGTGTGTGTGTGTGTGTGTGTGTGTGTGTGTGTGTGTGTGTGTACATAAAAGTAGAGTTATGATACGTATATACAAGATTAACAGACGTAACACACATATAATAACCACAGACACATGCACGTGAGGCAGCACTAACACTGAGACAGAAGTTCATCTCTTCATATCATTCTTATTAAGTACATCTCTGTCTCTTAACCCTTCGTGACCTCTGACCTGGTCCATGGCTAAATGGCACAGACCAGCCTGAAGTCTACCATGTCAGTACACACCAGAGTCAATAGATAACACAACTGATCTAACGTACATGGTCAATATACAGGTGAACTTTCATAACATGACCACAACACGCTGGGGCTATAACACAACTGTGTGAGGGGGTCAGGTGGCCTTCATAACATGACCACAACACGCTGGGGCTATAACACAACCTGTGTGAGGGGGTCAGGTGGTCTTCATAACATGACCACAACACGCTGGGTCTATAACACAACCTGTGTGAGGAGGGTATCGAACCCACACGACATAATGAAGAGCTGATGATCGTAGCCAACACTCAGGCCAGGGGGGGGGGGTAATTCAGGAGAGACCCCTACACAACCCCGTCTCTGGTCACATGCCGCGCCCCGCGCCCCTCTCTCTCTCTCCTCTCCCTCACCTCCCACATCCCCTCCCTCCTCCTTACCCCGGCGAGGGAGGAGTGCCGGTGGGGTCATCATCGTCGACGTGGAGGTCAAGAGGAGGAGGAGGTCGTCGGGGGTGGGGGGGGGTGGGGGGGTCGTCATTAATCACCAGTAGGGTTCATCAGCTGTTGACTCTATATAGGCTGGGTTTAAGAGCTCACGAATTTAGGAGAAATAGCGACATACCGACCCGCTCCAAAAGGGGAGGATGAACCGCTAGGGTTGACTCTGTGTGTGTGTGTGTGTGTGTGTGAGTGTGTGTGTGTGTGTGTGTGTGTGTGTGAGCACACGAGTTTATGAAAGATAGTGACATACCGACCCGCTCCAAAAGGGGAGGATGAACTGCTAGGGTTGACTGTGTGTGTGTGTGTTTGTGGGTCGGCTTTCGTTGCCCGGGACTCGAACTCAGATCTATAGAACCCATACACGAGTATATCTAAATTGAAGGTTTTGGCTGCGGTGCAACATTCTGACGTAGCGTTTCTGTGTGTCATTATTGCATTATAAGTGACGAAATTCTGCTATGAATATAGAGTTTTATAGCATTAATACTCCATACATATCTATATGGTATAGCGCCCAGGGGAAATTAAGCAGTCGAATTAATTTTGAAAATTTCAGTGTCCTCGTCAAAAATTTTTACCTCTGTCCCTACCTCCATTTTCTAATGGAAACGGAACATTCATCTTTCACAATTGGTTTTCTTTTTTGGGGGCCGTTCATTTTCGCAGGAAGAAAGTAACTATATATTTTTGAACAGCCTTGTTCCACTGTAACTCACGACCACACTAACAACTCTGCCGGTTTTCTCCAGCCCTCACATTTGTTTGGCACCTTAAAACTTCACACACACACACACACACACACATACACACACACACACACACACACACCTCAGCCTTGTGTGTGCATGTGTTCTGAAACCTCAGTTACCCACCATAGGGCCAGTCTGGTCCTTGTCCTCAACCCTCCAGCAAATGTGTAGATGAAGTCGTCTTCATAAATACCATAACTCATTGTTCCAGAACGTTACAGTTTGATTACAGGACGTTATAGTTTGATTACAGAAAGTTACAGTTTTGTTACAGGACGTTACAGTTTGATTACAGGACGTTACAGTTTGATTACAGGACGTTACAGTTTGATTACAGGACGTTACAGTTTGATTACAGGACGTTACAGTTTGATTACAGAACGTTACAGTTTGATTACAGAACGTTACAGTTTGATTACAGAACGTTACAGTTTGATTACAGGACGTTACAGTTTGATTACAGGACGTTACAGTTTGGTTACAGGACGTTACAGTTTGATTACAGGACGTTACAGTTTGGTTACAGAACGTTACAGTTTGATTACAGGACGTTACAGTTTGATTACAGGACGTTACAGTTTGACTACAGAACGTTACAGTTTGGTTACAGGACGTTACAGTTTGATTACAGGACGTTACAGTTTGATTACAGGACGTTACAGTTTGACTACAGAACGTTACAGTTTGGTTACAGGACGTTACAGTTTGATTACAGGACGTTACAGTTTGATTACAGAACGTTACAGTTTGGTTACAGGACGTTACAGTTTGGTTACAGAGCGTTACAGTTTGATCACTTTCCTAATCGAGACATATTCTTACGCACGCTAAGGTAATTTCTAACCATCGCAGACCCACCTCAGTTCATTTCTAGCCTTCGCAGACCCATTTCAGTTCATTTCTAACCATGGCAGACCCATTTCAGTTAACTTCTAACCATCGCACACCCATCTCAGTTAATTTCTAACCATCGCACACCCATTTTACCCAAGTCGAATGGTTGATGGGTCAGCCCCGAGGTTATAGTGGATGGTTTCGAACACCTTCGTCAGGTACCGTAACGAAGGGACGGACATCTGTCGTCTTGCCTCTGTGGATCAGAAGCTTTGAAAAGCGTTCATTTCCTGGGACTCTTCATAGTCCACAGTGTTCGTCGACCCCTTCTGCAGCTTCGTATTTTCCGAGATGGTTTTTGATGTCTCTGATTGTTGTGAAGGACATGTATTCTCAGTTCGTGTTTTTTTTCGTATGATTCATACATATCGTTTTTTTTACATATTCTTGATTGCTATCAACTCTCTCTCTCTCTCTCTCTCTCTCTCTCTCTCTCTCTCTCTCTCTCTCTCTCTCTCTCTCTCTCTCTCTCTCTCTCTTTGCTTGAGCGTGTATTCTATGTATCATTTTAATCACTTCTTTCTTCAGGTCATCTTCCTACAGATGTAGCAGCTTCTTCTGTATGTGCCCATCATCATCATCATCATCATCACCATCATCATCATCATCATCATCACCATCATCTTCATCATCATCATCACCATCATCATCATCATCATCATCACCATCATCATCATCATCATCATCACCATCATCTTCATCATCATCATCACCATCATCATCATCATCACGTTCCACTGTAGGGTGTTCAGAGGGTGAGAATGACACAGGGAGCTGGATCAAGGGTGAGGGATGGCTGGATCAAGGGTGAGGGATGGCTGGTTGGATCAAGGGTGAGGGATGGCTAGATCAAGGGTGAGGGCTGGCTGGTTGGATCAAGTGTGAGGGATGGCTAGATCAAGGGTGAGGGATGGCTGGATCAAAGGTGAGGGATGGTTGGATCAAGGGTGAGGGATGGCTGGATCAAGGGCGAGGGCTGGCTGGGTCAAGGGTGAGGGCTGGCTGGATCAAGGGTGAGGGATGGCTGGATCAAGGGTGAGGGATGGCTGGATCAAGGGTGAGGGCTGGCTGGATCAAGGGTGAGGGATGGTTGGATCAAGGGTGAGGGATGGCTGGATCAAGGGCGAGGGCTGGCTGGATCAAGGGTGAGGGATGGTTGGATCAAGGGTGAGGGCTGGCTGGATCAAGGGCGAGGGATGGCTGGATCAAGGGTGAGGGATGGCTGGTTGGATCAAGGGTAAGGGCTGGCTGGATCAAGGGTGAGGGATGGCTGGATCAAGGGTGAGGGATGGCTGGATCAAGGGTGAGGGATGGCTGGATCAAGGGTGAGGGATGGCTGGATCAAGGGTGAGGGATGGTTGGATCAAGGGTGAGGGATGGCTGGATCAAGGGTGAGGGATGGCTGGATCAAAGGTGAGGGCTGGCTGGATCAAGGATGAGGGATGGCTGGATCAAGGGTGAGGGATGGCTGGATCAAGGGTGAGGGCTGGCTGGATCAAGGGTGAGGGATGGTTGGATCAAGGGTGAGGGCTGGCTGGATCAAGGGTTAGGGCTGGCTGGATCAAGGGTGAGGGATGGCTGGATCAAGGGTGAGGGCTGGCTGGATCAAGGGTGAGGGATGGCTGGATCAAGGGTGAGGGATGGCTGGATCAAGGGTGAGGGATGGTCTTCCTTGGGGTATAACTTTCTTGTCTCACTTCCGACGTGGATCTAAGAGTTCCCTCCCACCCATGGACACCACTGTTGCCTAATGTATTTCTTTCCTCTTTTCTCCTCCTCCAGATCCGACGGGTGAAGGTGATACGGCAGCGGAATTCGGGTCTTGGGCTGAGCATCAAGGGCGGCTCTGAACACAAGCTGCCGATCCTCATCTCCAGGATATTCAAGGACCAAGCGGCGGACCTGACCGGCAAGCTCTTCGTTGGCGACGCCATACTGAAGGGTGAGTGAAGACCTGGGTGTTCTGTTGGTGGGAGAGTGGTTAGTGGTGACATGGGAGGACGTAGGGAAAACAGGTTACGGATGACATGATGGTCCATGACGAGGTTATCTGCTGGAGGACAGTACATGGGAAAGCCAGATAACACAAGACCTGATGGTCTATGACGAGGTTATCTGCTGGAGGACAGTACATGGTAGAGCCAGATAACACAAGACCTGATGGTATATGACGAGGTTATCTGCTGGAGGACAGTACATGGGAAAGCCAGATAACATGACCTGATGGTCCATGACGAGGTTATCTGCTGGAGGACAGTACATGGGAAAGCCAGATAACACAAGACCTGATGGTTTATGACGAGGTTATCTGCTGGAAGACAGTACATGGGAAAGCCAGATAACACAAGACCTGATGGTTTATGACGAGGTTATCTGCTGGAGGACAGTAGATGGGAAAGTCAGATAACACAAGACCTGATGGTCTATGACGAGGTTATCTGCTGGAGGACAGTACGTGGGAAAGCCAGATAACACAAGACCTGTTGGTCTATAACGAGGTTATCTGCTAGGGGACGGTAAGAGTATCATAAATCCTGATATATATAGATGGAGACATGATGGCAAAGCAGAGGGCAACGTGGAACAGGAGAGGCTGGTGGAGGAAATAGGAAGGGAAGATGAGTTTCTGGAAGGTAAGAGGGTGGAAGAGACTTGAGGGATGAGGTGGGAAAGAGGGTAAGGTAGGCCGTAAGACACACGGTTCTTAGAAAGTAAGAGAGGAATGGGTAAAGAGGTGAGTCTGGAAGAGAGGAGGGGAGGGAATAGCGACTGAAGTGAAGGGAAAGAAGGCAAAGAGGGAGGAACAGAGGTAGGAGAAGAGAAAGGCAGAGAATAGGAAGGGAGGAAGAAATGAAAGAAATAGAAGAAGAAGAAGAAGAAGAAGAAGAAGAAGAAGAAGAAAGAAAACAAGAGGAGAGAGAGAGAGAGAGAGAGAGAGAGAGAGAGAGAGAGAGAGAGAGAGAGAGAGAGAGAGAGAGAGAGAGACTGGCAAGGGTAAGCTGGCGACCGGCAGGAATGGAGGCGAAAATAGGAGAAACATTTGGAGGTTTTTCAATTAGATTGTCAGAAATGTGTGGAGGGAAGTTTATTTTGGAGGTTGGAGAAAACCTGCCCCTGCCTGCAGGCTGGCCTGGCTAAGACGTCATATCTTCATCATTTGGTCATGAAATGTTGGAGGTGGTCTGTACCCAGGATGAACACAGCAACCTCAGAACACTGTCAGCAGTATATATATATATATATATATATATATATATATATATATATATATATATATATATATATATATATATATTGGTAAGCAACAGCAGCATGCATGATATAGGTAAAGACCTCAGGATTTTCAAGTCCACACAGGTTTTTCAAACTTTCCCCTGAAAGAAAAATGACAAACCCTGTATCGCTGCTGTGTAGTTTGACACGGCAACGTCACAGACAGAGGTCAACTTTGGGCCCAACTCACATTCATCTAAACGACGGGCAAGGTCAACTTTTCATACGTCATGGATAGAAAAAAAAAGAAAGATATATATGGTCATTTCGCTCAAGGTTTGTCCGGCATCATGGGTGGAATGTGTACCTGACGAGCAATCTCTCTCTCTCTCTCTCTCTCTCTCTCTCTCTCTCTCTCTCTCTCTCTCTCTCTCTCTCTCTCTCTCCTCCTCCCTCGAGACATCATCTGTTAGAAAGTTGTCGTGGGAGGTGAGGGAGTAAAGGCTTCGAGACGTGGGTCACTTTGTGGAATCTCTTCTTCGAAGCTGCCAAGAGAAGGTTATCATCTTTCAGCTAAAGCTTGTATGCTGTACGGTACTACACATTGTATAAAGCTTTCATGCTATGCATGACTCTCTAATGCATGTCATATAAGAACATAGAGACCCATAGTATTCATAAAACCCCCCCCACTGATAAACCCATAACCCACCAGTAAAGTCATGTTCTTCATTAAACCAATGAACCCACTGCTAAAACCCATAACCCACCACTCACTCCATGTCACTCGCAACTCGTTTATCTAAGTCAAACCCACCACTAGAGATGGCCTCCTTCCCCTGTGGCCGACCCACAGGCCACAGCCAACCCTGTGTGCCAGACCAGTTCGAAGCAGTGAGCGAGAGAAAAGGGTTGATTGACGGTGCTCTGTTGCCAGCCAGACTGGCTTATGACCAGCAGCGGCAGGAGAACCTTCCTTACACAACCAGAGGGTGAGAGAGAGAGAGAGAGAGAGAGAGAGAGAGAGAGAGAGAGAGAGAGAGAGAGAGAGACCCAGATGAAAATTTACAGACGTATTCCAGGGTCTTGTAAGGCTCACTCCACCACCACCGCCATTTGATCATCCTGAAGAGCGAAGATCACCAAACATATGGCCATCTGGGGTACATCACCACCATATTAAATGTCCCTTAAGACGTATAATACACTGACGTACATCTGGGGTACATCACCACCATATTAAATGTCCCTTAAGACGTATAATACACTGACGTACATCTGGGGTTCATCACAACCATTTAAATGTCCCGTAAGACGTATAATACACTGACGTACATCTGGGGTTCATCACCACCATTTAAATGTCCCTGAAGACGTATAATACACTGACGTACATCTGGGGTACATCACCACCATTTAAATGTCCCTTAAGACGTATAATACACTGACGTACATCTGGGGTACATCACCACCATTTAAATGTCCCTTAAGACGTATAATACACTGACCTACATCTGGGGTACATCACCACCATTTAAATATCCCGTAAGACACATATTACATTGCCGTCTCCTCTGGGATTACACCGCCATTAACCAAGACGCCCTTTAGAGCGAGTAAGACAATGACGTCACGTCACAACAATACTCTGACGTCCTCCCGGTGAAACAGGGATTCCTCGAAGCGACTTTGACTACGTGTGACGTACGCTGGTATACCCAGCAGGAGGCCCGCAGCAGACGTGGGGCTGTCACTGCTGTGCTGTGGCTCTGGGGCCGTATGCAGAAAAATTCTTAGATTTCTGCTTATTTTTGTGCTTAGCTGAGCAAGTGACTTAAGTGCCACACAGAAAAGGACTAAGCACGATGCTTAGCAAAACTTAAGCATAAGATTTAAGAAGTTTGAAATGTAGTTTGGGTCAAAATATTTGTCGTCTGCTAAGCAAATACTTAAGCGTAGGGCAGCTTTCAGAAACATGCTTAGCAAAGTTCTTAAAGTTAAGTAAAATTCTTTGGGGTTAAGCACACTTAAGCATTCTAAGAAGTTTTCTGCATACGGCCCCTGGTGATGATGAGAATGATGAACGTCTCATGCCATCAAGTATGGCGAACCCTGAATGGAACACGAGATCTGAAATTATGAAAAGTGTCGTTCTCACCCTATGAATCAGTCCACAGAAGATGGATTCATGGCCTCACCATAACCTGGATGTTACCTCGTTCGCTGGTGCTCCATCCGTGGAGCGACACCGTGTGGATGGAGAGGGATTGAAGTCATAGAGTGTCTCATGTGCCAGGCGATGCTGATCCATTAGTTACCTTGGAGATAATCAAATGTGGATGTTCGAGGAACCCTCCATAGTCCTCCACCTAGAGACGTGTGGGTGTGTGTGTGTGTAGCTGGGGAAGCAGCTTGTCCTCTTCCCATGTTCTGTGTCCCGGGATTAATAATTGTTGTGATGAGGGAGTAGGTGAGGTCGTCACCAAGTGAGGCCGTCACCAAGTGAGGCCGTCACCCAGTGAGGTCGTTACAAGTGAGGCCGTCACCAAGTGAGGTCGTTACAAGTGAGGGCGTCACCAAGTGAGGCCGTTACAAGTGAGGGCGTTACCAATGAGGCCGTTACAAGTGAGGGCGTCACCAAGTGAGGCCGTTACAAGTGAGGCCGTCACAAGTGAGGGCGTTACAAGTGAGGGTGTCACCAATGAGGCCGTCACAAGTAAGGGCGTCACCAGTAAGGGCGTCACAAGTGAGGCCGTCACAAGTGAGGGCGTCACCAATAAGGCCGTCACTAGTGAGGCCGTCACCAATGAGGCCGTCACAAGTGACGGCCTCACCACACGATGATATGGTTGTCAATGAAGAACGATGATGTAATACATGTGGCTCCGTCAACATCTCACGAGACCGACTCCCACATCTTTGTACAAACAGGTGGGGGTTGGGGGAGAGTAAGAACAAACAGATGTGGGGGAGTAGGGGCGTGGGGAAGGAAAAACAAACATATGTGGGGTATGTGTGTGTGTGGGGGGGGGGGGTTACAACTACATAACGTCTCTAGAAACAGTTTGACATAACAGTAGATATATTCTTCCCAGGACCAACAAAAGGGGGAAAAAAAAAAAAGATAAAATGCCATATTCCATTTGATGGTTGTGTGGAAGTGCGTCAGGCAGTTTACAGCCAATATTCTGAAAATTTCTTTCCTAGGAGTGTGAGAAGGATATGACCCACGGTCCCTCCTCCCACACCACTTCCCTCCCTCCCTCCCTCCCTCCTCCTCGTCGCTTGTTATCCACTTCGCGCAAAAATGAACCTCGTCTCCCGCTTCGCGATCGGCAAGAAAAAAAAAAAAAAAAAGAAAATCACCGTGAAGAGATGTCCAGTAAGTTAAATGGATGTGAGTTGTGCTTGGAGTACTATTTTTTTTCCCTTTGGCCAACACCGCTTTTGTTTGCGATAAAG
>NC_092226.1:63722790-63772790 GCF_036320965.1 Panulirus ornatus
TATAGCTCTCCATGTTAGATCTTAGCTGTGGTAGCAAACGTGATAGACACTTGTATATATATATATATATATATATATATATATATATATATATATATATATATATATATATATATATATATATATATATATTTTTTTTTTTTTTTTTTTATACTTTGTCGCTGTCTCCCGCGTTTGCGAGGTAGCGCAAGGAAACAGACGAAAGAAATGGCCCAACCCCCCCCATACACATGTACATACACACGTCGACACACGCAAATATACATACCTACACAGCTTTCCATGGTTTACCCCGGACGCTTCACATGCCTTGATTCAATCCATTGACAGCACGTCAACCCCTGTATACCACATCGCTCCAATTCACTCTATTCCTTGCCCTCCTTTCACCCTCCTGCATGTTCAGGCCCCGATCACACAAAATCCTTTTCACTCCATCTTTCCACCTCCAATTTGGTCTCCCTCTTCTCCTCGTTCCCTCCACCTCCGACACATATATCCTCTTGGTCAATCTTTCCTCACTCATTCTCTCCATGTGCCCAAACCATTTCAAAACACCCTCTTCTGCTCTCTCAACCACGCTCTTTTTATTTCCACACATCTCTCTTACCCTTACGTTACTTACTCGATCAAACCACCTCACACCACACATTGTCCTCAAACATCTCATTTCCAGCACATCCATCCTCCTGCGCACAACTCTATCCATAGCCCACGCCTCGCAACCATACAACATTGTTGGAACTACTATTCCTTCAAACATACCCATTTTTGCTTTCCGGGATAATGTTCTCGACTTCCACACATTTTTCAAGGCTCCCAAAATTTTCGCCCCCTCCCCCACCCTATGATCCACTTCCGCTTCCATGGTTCCATCCGCTGACAGATCCACTCCCAGATATCTAAAACACTTCACTTCCTCCAGTTTTTCTCCATTCAAACTCACCTCCCAATTGACTTGACCCTCAACCCTACTGTACCTAATAACCTTGCTCTTATTCACATTTACTCTTAACTTTCTTCTTCCACACACTTTACCAAACTCCGTCACCAGCTTCTGCAGTTTCTCACATGAATCCGCCACCAGCGCTGTATCATCAGCGAACAACAACTGACTCACTTCCCAAGCTCTCTCATCCCCAACAGACTTCATACTTGCCCCTCTTTCCAAGACTCTTGCATTTACCTCCCTAACAACCCCATCCATAAACAAATTAAACAACCATGGAGACATCACACACCCCTGCCGCAAACCTACATTCACTGAGAACCAATCACTTTCCTCTCTTCCTACACGTACACATGCCTTACATCCTCGATAAAAACTTTTCACTGCTTCTAACAACTTGCCTCCCACACCATATATTCTTAATACCTTCCACAGAGCATCTCTATCAACTCTATCATATGCCTTCTCCAGATCCATAAATGCTACATACAAATCCATTTGCTTTTCTAAGTATTTCTCACATACATTCTTCAAAGCAAACACCTGATCCACACATCCTCTACCACCTCTGAAACCACACTGCTCTTCCCCAATCTGATGCTCTGTACATGCCTTCACCCTCTCAATCAATACCCTCCCATATAATTTACCAGGAATACTCAACAAACTTATACCTCTGTAATTTGAGCACTCACTCTTATCCCCTTTGCCTTTGTACAATGGCACTATGCACGCATTCCGCCAATCCTCAGGCACCTCACCATGAGTCATACATACATTAAATAACCTTACCAACCAGTCAACAATACAGTCACCCCCTTTTTTAATAAATTCCACTGCAATGCCATCCAAACCTGCTGCCTTGCCGGCTTTCATCTTCCGCAAAGCTTTTACTACCTCTTCTCTGTTTACCAAATCATTTTCCCTAACCCTCTCACTTTGCACACCACCTCGACCCAAACACCCTATATCTGCCACTCTGTCATCAGACACATTCAACAAACCTTCAAAATACTCATTCCATCTCCTCTCACATCACCACTACTTGTTATCACCTCCCCATTTACGCCCTTCACTGAAGTTCCCATTTGCTCCCTTGTCTTACGCACCCTATTTACCTCCTTCCAGAACATCTTTTTATTCTCCCTAAAATTTACTGATATATATATATATATATATATATATATATATATATATATATATATATATATATATATATATATATATATTTATATATATATTGTAGCTACACCTCTGGCAGTGGATGAGATAGCTGGTTTTAGCTGTACCTGTGACACCGGATGAGAAAGCTGACTTTAGCTGTGTCTGTGCCACTTGGATGTGATAATGACTGGTGTTAGCTGCAGCTGCGGTAGTAGGTGAGATTGCTGATTTTAGCTGGATCCGTATTACTGGATGTGGTTGATGATTTTAGCTGTACATTTAGCTGTGGATGTGATAACTGATTTTTAGCTGTAGCTGTGGGAATGCATCTGATAACGAACTTAAGCTGCACCTATGTGACTGGACTTGATAGTATGGTACTCTTAGCTGTACCACTAGTACACTGGACGTGATAGCTGACGTTAGCTGTATGACTTGTACTAGATTTAATCGTTGATTTAAGCTGTATTTCTTGCTATTGAACTTGATATCTGATGTTAGCTGCATCTCTGGTGCTAGACGTGATGGCTTAGCTGTGCCACTAGCACTGGACATAATAGCTTATCTTAGCTGTGCCACTAGTACTGGACTTGATAGCTTATCTTAGCTGTGCCACTAGTACTGGACTTGATAGCTTATCTTAGCTGTGCCACTAGTACTGGACTTGATAGGTGATGTGAGCTGCATCTCTCGTGCTAGACGTGGTTAGCTGATGTAAGCTCTCTCTCTCTCTCTCTCTCTCTCTCTCTCTCTCTCTCTCTCTCTCTCTCTCTCTCTCTCTCTCTCTCTCTCTCTCTCCAACGCTGGATGTGTGGTAATTGATTGTACATTATACATTGTACATTCACAACGCCACACGCAAATATATTACTTTGCTTTATTATTGTAACGGGTCATCATTCATATTTTTTTCCCCAGCCATATCTGAGGTTAGTAATGTAAGAGAACATTTTGTTACGCAGTTAATGATTAACAGGAACTGCTCAAAGCACATAGGCAAACGGATTTGATGAAAGAAATCTATTCATAGGATTTAATTAAACAGGTAATGAGAGCCGATAATTGGCAGGGGATTTACATAATGACAGGTAATTATTGGTCAGAGTAACGCTAATTACTAGTGATCAATGAAAGGCTAGCAAGCCACGGTTGGTCATTGATCAGCAAACACTGGGTCCCCATCTGTTGCCATAATGATCAACCATTACCTCACCTACATTGGGTACAGAGATCAACAGGTAAATGACTCTCTTAACGGGCAAACCACCACCGCTTGTTTGCCCTGTCGTCGGTATGTTTTTAATCCCAAGACGCGTGATTAATCATTCGTTTTTCCTCTACATGATATCTACTATTAATCCCCGTGCTCTGGTTTTATTAATCATCACATATATACAATCTTTTTTGTCTCTGGACTGAATGATCATATTTTAAGCACGTTTTTTATTCATTTCGTTTATATGAATATAATTACTAATGATGAAACTCATCCTGAAAATATGTTCGTTAATAATTTCGTTATAATTTTCTCTTCTTCATGCGTTGGTCGTTGGTCGTACCCTACGCATGCGTGGGGAATATTAAACTTCCGAAGTCCCGCCATGAATAAGGAGAGAGAGAGAGAGAGAGAGAGAGAGAGAGAGAGAGAGAGAGAGAGAGAGAGAGAGAGAGAGAGAGAGAGGCCATTATCCCAAAAAGGTAAACCCGTAATCTTCTCTGAATAGATGAAAAAAAAAAAGAAAAAAGAAGAGAAATTATGGTAACGCTAATCTTTTCGTACCAGGCAATCCACAGTCTCCATGTGTTTTTAGGAAGGTTGTGGTGTGTGTGTGGAGGGGGGCCACCAATGCAAGGTGTTATCACCGTAGGTCTGTCATAGCTACACAGGCTGGGGTGTACTACAGGAGGAAGGGAGTATTACATGGCAATGTGATATTCCACAAGAATGTGGTGTGTTAGAGGGGGGTCATCATGTTGATGTAGACCTTTGTTAGGTCTGAGTTAATTGGGAACGTCTGAGACTGACCTACAGTGATGGAGTTAGTTTACGGTTAATAAGTTATTTCATATATATATATATATATATATATATATATATATATATATATATATATATATATATATATATATATATATTTTTAAACTATTCGCCATTTCCCGCATTAGCGAGGTAGCGTTAAGAACAGAGGACTGGGCCTTTTTTGGAATATCCTCACCTGGCCCCCTCTGCTCTTTCTTTTGGAAAATTAAAAAAAAACGAGAGGGGAGGATTTCCAGCCCCCCGCTCCCTCCCCTTTTAGTCGCCTTCTACGACGCGCAGGGAATACGTGGGAAGTATTCTTAATCCCCTGTCCCCAGAGATAATATATATATATATATATATATATATATATATATATATATATATATATATATATATATATATATATATATATATATATATACATGGTCACTGGTTGGCTATGGGGCAGACTTGAATTTGAGTAAGGTGTCATTAACATGGACATTTATATAGACTTCCGTGGTGTAGGTGTTAGCGTTTCTGTCCTTGACGCATTGACGGTGCTGCCCAGGGTCGAGTGCATAGGTTCGAATCCTAGTTTCAGTAGTTGGCCCACAGTCAACCCAGCTGTTCATCCAACCCTAGGGGCTGGTCGATAAAATGGGTACCTGGCTCAGGCTAGGGCACAACCCAGCTGTTCATCCACCATAATTATATTTAATTATGCATAAATGATATAATTCTGTGGAAGACGTTATTCCTATTTGCCATGATGATCATAAACATAATCCATAGCATCCCTCTAACCCATGAATTACCTTATAGATATGAATTACTTTAAAAAAAAAGAAGATATTCTACATTATGTGTGATACGTAACTTTCTGTCGTGTGTCTCATATGTTTCTGTTGGTGTCTTGACCAGTGAACAACCAGTCGCTGTTGCGGTGTACCCACGACGAGGCGGTGAGCGAGCTGCGGCAAGCGGGAGACGAGGTCCTCCTGACGGTGCGCCACTACAAGGCCGCCACGCCCTTCCTCAACAAGAATGATGGTAATGTCCCCTCCTGCAGGCGTCCTAGGTGTGTGTGTGTGTGTGTGTGTGTGTGTGTGTGTGTGTGTGTGTGTGTGTGTAGGTGTGTGTGGGTGTGTGTGTGTGTGTGTAGGTGTGTGTGTGTGTGTGTGTGTGTGTGTGTGGGTGTGTGTGTGTGTGTGTGTGTGTGTGTGTGTGTGTGTGTGTGTGTGTGTGTCTTCATTTTCTCTCGTGCTATATATTGTTCTATTGACCCTTTTCTCCTTCGTCTTTTATCATCTGTTCCTGTCCACCATCTTCCCTACTATACTATTGTTGTTATTTCCTTCTCGTGTAAGCTTTCTTTTTTCCCCACCATTGTGTGTTTTTTCATTGTTCGCCGTTTGCTGCATTGCAATGTAGCGCCAGGAACACACAGGATGAGCTTTCGAAGAGGATGAGCACTTCTCGCTTGGCACCTTCATGTGTTCCAACCTTCACAAATTGTAATACAGTACGGTAAAGGTTTTCCAGCTTCCCGCTCTGCCTCTTTTAGTCTCCTTCTACGATCCCCAGGGTAGTATTCTTCGCTCCATATCCCCATGGATAACATACATATGTCCCTGAGATAGGGAGAAAAAAAGGCATTCTGTCTTCGTATCCCCTGTGTGTCTCAGAAGGCGATTAAAGGGGGTGGGAGCAGAAGGCTGTAAAACCCCCTTCCTCCCTCCCTCCCTCCTCCCCTTCTCGTATTTCAATTTCTAAAAGAAGAAACAGAAGAAGGAGCCAAGTGGGGAGTGCTCATCCTCCTCGAAGGCTCAGATTAGGGTGTCTGAATATGTGTAGATACAACTAGTATGAAAGGAAAGGAGAGGTAGGTAGTATGT
The DNA here is from genome assembly GCF_036320965.1 of Panulirus ornatus. Classification (NCBI taxonomy): domain Eukaryota; kingdom Metazoa; phylum Arthropoda; class Malacostraca; order Decapoda; family Palinuridae; genus Panulirus; species Panulirus ornatus. Next base: position 63,728,804 of record NC_092226.1, read on the forward strand.
TTGAGGAGAGAAACCTGGATGTTCTGGCTCTGAGTGACATGAAACTCAAGGGTAAAGGGGGAGAATGGATTGGAAATATCTTAGGAGTAAAGTTAGGGGTCGGTGAGAAGAGAGTAACTAAGGAAGGAGTATGACTGCTTCTGAAGTAGTTGTAGGAGCATGTGATGGATTTTAGGGAAGTAGATTCTAAGTTGATGTGGGTAAAACAACATGGATTGCGAGAGATGGGTGATTATTTGTGCTCATACACCTGGCCATAAAGAGAAAGATCATGAGAGACAAGTGTTTGGGGAGCAGCTGAGTGAGTGTATCAGCAGGTTTGGTGCGCATGACCGGTTATTAGTGATGGGTGATTTGAATGCGAAGGTGAGTAATGTGGCAGATGAGGGTATAATTGGTATACATGGGGTGTTCAGTGTTGTGAAAAGTAAGGATGAACAGCTTCTGGAGTTTTGTGTAGAAAAAGGACCAATGATTGGGAATACCTGGTTTAATAAGAGGGACATACACAAGTATACGAATTTGAATGAAGAGACAATCAGCCAATCAGCAAGCATTATTTGATCACATCAATTTATAGACGTGTGAAAGAGAGACTTTTGGATGTCAATGTGCTGAGAGGGGCAGCTGGTAAGATGTCTGATCACTGTCTTGTGGAGGTGTAAGTGAAGATTGTGTAGAGGTTTTCAAAAATGAGAAGAGAATGTAGGGGAGAAGAGAGTGGTGAGAGTAAGTGAGCTTAGAAAGAAGACTTATGTGAATTTATAGCAGGAGAGATTGAGTGTAGAATGGCAAAAGGTGAGAGCAGATGAAGTGAGGGAAGTGGGTGAAGAATGGGAGGTTTTTAGGTGAGCAGTGATGGCTTATGTAAGAGATGCATGTGGCATGAGAAAGATAGGAAGTAGGCATATTAGAAAGGGATAATGAGTGGTAGGATGAAGAAGTAAAGTCGTTAGCGAAAGAGAAAAGAGAAGCGTTTGTGTGGTACTTACAAGGAAAGAATGCAAATGACTCGGGAAGAATGAAAGAAAGTGACAGGAGGTCAATAAGAAGGTGCAGGAGTTGCAGTAAGGGCATGTGAGAGTTGGAATGAGCGAGTACCAGAAAACTTTAGGGAGAACAAAAAGATGTCTTGGAAGAAGATAAATAAATGAGCGAAAGGCAAAAGAACAAATAGGAACATCGGTGAAAGGGGGTGGAGGGAGGTAAAAGGAAAGTGATAACAGTTTGTGATGAAGTGAAGAGGAGATGGAGTGAGTGTGTTTGATGACAGTCTCATATGTATGATGTGTAGCTCGGAATCGTATGCGAAGTGAGTCATAGAGATTGGTTTCGTGAAGAGAGTAGAGGTGGTGAAAGCCTTACATTAGATGAAAAGTGGCAAGGCGACTGAAGTGGATGGTATTGCAGTTGAATGTATTAAGAAAGGGAGTGACTGAGTGGTTGATTGGGAAGGATTTTCAGTATGTGTATGGATCATGGATCATGGTGAAGATTGGCAAAATGCATGCACAGTGCCATTGTATGAAGGCAAAGGGAATAGGGGCGAGTGTTCAAAATACAGAGGTATACTTTTGTTAAGTATACTTGATAAGTTTTATGGGAGGGTGTTGGTTTAGAGGGTGAAAGCATGTACACTGCATCAGATTGGGGAGAAGCAGTGTTGTTCCACAACTGTAGAGGATATGTGAGTCAAGTATTTCCTATAAGGAATGTATTTGAGAAATACTCAGAGAAACAGATGGATTTGTGTATGTTAATTATGGACTTAGAGAAAGATATGATAGGGTAGATAGAGATGCCTTGTGGAAGGTCTTAAGAATATACGGTTTGGAAAGAAAGCTGCTAGAAGCTGTGAGAAGTTTTTATGAAGGGTGTAAGGCATGTGCACGAGTAGGAAGAGAGGAGAGTGAATGGTCCCAAAGGAAGGTCGGCCTGCGGCAGGGGTGTGTTATGTCAGCATGGTTGTTTACTTTGTTTATGGATTGGGTGGTTAGGTAGATAAATGAGAAAGTCTCGGAGGGAGAGGCAATTATTCAGACTAGGGTGTGAGAGTGCCTGGGAAGTGAGTCGCTTTTTTTGCCAATAATACAGCACTGGTGGCGAATTCTAATGAGAAACTGCAGAAGTTGATGACTGAGTTTGGAAGGATGTATGAAAAGAAGAAGTTGAGAATGAATGTTAATAAAAACAAAGTTATTAGATTTAGTAGGGTTTAGAGACAAGTTGGTACGGGTATGAGATTGAACTGAGAAATCTTGAAGGAGTTGAAATGTTTTGAATACCTGGGAGTTTACATGGCAACTAATAGACCAATCGAAGGGAATCACAGAATGGATGAGGGGGTGAAGGTTCTGGGAGCGCTGAAAAACGTATGGAAAGAGAGAACTTTGTCTTAGAGGGCAAAAATGGATGTGTTTCACAGAATAGTAGTCCCGACATTATTTTCTGGATAAAGAGGTTGTGCGGAAGTAAGTGGATGTGTTGGACATGAAATGTTTGAGGACAATATGTGGTGTGAGGTGGTTTGATCGGGTAAGTAAAGAAAGGGTAAGAAATGTGATAATAGAATGAGTGTGGTTGAGAGAGCAGAAGCGGATGTGTTGAAAGGGTTTCGACATATGGAGAGAATGAGTGAGGAAGTGTTGACAAAGAGGATATATGTGTCAGAAGAGGAGGGAACAAAGAGAACGGAGAGTCTAAATTGAAGGTGGAAGGATGAAGCGAAAAAGATTCTAAGCAATTGGGGCCTGAACATGCAGGATAGTGAAAGGTGTGAACGGAATAGATTGAATTGGAACAATGTGGTACACTGGGGTTGACATGCTGCATGTGAAACGTCTGGGGTAAACCATGGAAAGGTCTTTGGGGCCTGGATGTGTATAGGGAGCTGTGGTTTCGATGCATCTCACATGTCAGCCAGAGAATGGATGTGAACAGATACGACCTTTCTTTGTTCATGGCGCTACCTTGCTAACACGAGAAATGGTGATCATATATATATATATATATATATATATATATATATATATATATATATATATATATATATATATATATATATATATATATATATAAACCAAGTAGCACATTCTGATGACGAATCATGGTGTCTATGGTCTAGTGATGCACACATGGTAAACAATGGATCACTGTCAGGGTTCGAATCCTCATCACCAGACAAACTTACACCAGCAACTAAACCCCATAAACTGAATATCTCTACAAGGACTATGATCTTTGGATGTGTTCCTCCAATTCCTTTAGCTCCGTGCTCTTGCACAGAGAACGATACATCTTTAAATGTATTGAGAGAGATTGTAATATACATACTGTATACCGTAGGCGTCCATTAGGGCGATGGGAAGTGCTTGATGTACTGCATGCGTCTTACGGCAGACTGAGCATGTGTGACTAGAGCGCGGAGGCAAGTGGAACTTTTTGAACTCCTCACTCACACCAAGAGAGAGAGAGAGAGAGAGAGAGAGAGAGAGAGAGAGAGAGAGAGAGAGAGAGAGAGAGAGAGAGAGAGAAAACTTCTTATCAAGCACACTTCTCTCCCAAGACTTGGTCGAAAGCATTACTTAGGGCCGACTTGTGTAGGCTGCAATATCGCAGTAAACGGAGAGAAATAGAGAAAATATTTATCCCCAAGTCAAATTAGGAGAAATGAATTACCTGTCTGATAAGCCGACCTGAGGCGGTGTGTTGAATGTTATCTTTATTGAAATATATTATATTCAGTGTAAGAATTTATTTAATTGATGTATATATATATATATATATATATATATATATATATATATATATATATATATATATATATATATATATATATATGTATATATATATTCAGAGTATGAAGCTATTTTGTTGAAATGTATTTGGTGTATGAATTTATTTTCTCTACTGAAATGCGTTCATTTTATGGATGGATTCTCTTAAGTAAAATGTAAACCTGCTTATATATATACTTTACGGTAGGTTAGGTCATATTTGCATATCTAAACATCAATTTGTTTTCATAATCAATATAACAAAGAGAATTATGATAACGCTAATTAAACATTTAATTAAACGGGCATACAAAATGAGCTCCTTGATCACCGTGCACACAGTTGACGAAACATGATGGTAAATGTGTTCAAAGTTGTTGGATTGCTTTCCAGAAGGGATCAGTCTTTGACCCCTACTGTCGACGATCTCTTGACCTCGCCAGGTGTCAGACAGGTCTTCCTGTGCGTTGCTTGCGGGTGGGGGGGGGGGGGGGGGGGTTACAGCATCAGGTTCCCCGTCTATGCCTGAAGGTGGTCCTTCTTAATGGTAGAATCCCATCTGACATCTTCCTTCTGCAAGTTAACTACATTATGGACGCCGATACGACCCTTGTGAGCACGACGGCACGACCCTCCGGTATGATAACTTTGTCCTTTGACCTGTCCCGGTAAGGGCTAGGTCAAAGGTCGGAGGCATCAGACCCCAAGGTCTGTCTGTACCTTCGTGTGCAAGACTCGTTCTCTCACGCGGAAGAACAGCTGTGGTTTACCCTCAGTTCTTACCCTGGGGAAGATAAGCAGTGGTTCCACACACCATTCATACTGTATAGGCTCACACAGCAACACACACGCACGCGTGTCATTGCACTCCTTCGACTCCCTGCTTTGCTCGAACGAGCTGTGATAAGACTGGGTTAGGAACCTGTGGCCATTGACTGCTGTGTTGTTGAAAGCAAATGGAGGCAGTCATGACGAGCCAAACCTAAAGCACAATGGCTAGCTGTTGCTTTTAACTTCGTGAAGTGAAACGCTTGTGAGGAAGGAGTTTGAGAAATGGAGTGAAAACTATTTCATGCATTTTATTTGGGCTGGGCATTTTTTTTTTTTGTGCGTGTGCCACATTATAATATAGTAAATTACACCAGGATTTAATGTAATCGCCATAATTTATGGATATTACCTCTTTTGCATAAATTTCCTTTTTTTTTTTTTTTTTTTAGAATCCTAGATTGGAGATCCGCGTCGTGACACCACAAGTGAGAACGGGAGAATTACATCCAAGTTTCGTTCAGTTCGGTTTGAATTTGCCTTTCCATGAGTTGCACTGTGTGTCTTTCCAGTGGTTCTTCCCAGTTACGACAGGGCAAGTTAGATGATCTAAGCAGTGGAGGTGTTCGAATCATGTGTCTCAGATATCGAGTGTCGATATCTTCTCATTGAGATCAGAAATAACACAGTGTAGGTTCCAGGGTCAAGACTTCGAAGTCTTTTAAGATCGAAGGGCTTTCAAGTCTTTATGATTTTGGACTTCGAAGTCCTTAAGATTTCCGACTTCGAAGCCTTTGAGATTTGGGACGGTGAAGTCTTTCCCATTGATGAGAATTTCGAAGAAATTATAATCTAGGAGTTTAAAGCATTTAGATCCTAGGCATTGAGAGAATGAAGCATTTAAATCCTAGGTATTGGAAGACTTTATGATGTACGGTACTTCGAACACTTTCAGATGAAGGACTTCGAAGTCTGAGGACTCCATAGTGTGTTTGTTTGCTTTTAAGAAATTTGGTGTTCGACACCTTTTGAAATATAGACTCCTAAGTCTTTGAGATTTAAGAGACCGAATTTCTCATATAAATTCTGCGGTTTGTTGGTTGTCAGATAGTGCGAGATAGGCCCTGGCTCGTCTCGAGCCGATCAATACGGTGATTGATCAGTTACAACACTACTGAAGCGTTAGAAAACGCCAGGTCAGCATTCTTTTTTAAGGGGGTGTTATAAAAGAAAAATGGGAAAAGATATTAATAGAGTAACAGTTATTAATGTTGTTTTAACCGCCCCCCCCTTCCCCATGTCCTGTTTTGGAAAGATTTTTTTTCTTATTTGTGAGCTGATTTTCTTCGCTTATATACGCCAAGATAATCCTGGAAAATTTTGAGAGAGAGAGAGAGAGAGAGAGAGAGAGAGAGAGAGAGAGAGAGAGAGAGAGAGAGAGAGAGAGAGAGAGGGAGAGAGAGAGAGAGAGAGAGAGCTTGTATGTTACATGTGGATGACTTGTTACTAGTTGTCCTGTGGTGATGTATACGTCTTGTTTTCTCACGTTCGGTCTTATGTAAGCCACGTGAAGAAATCACTAAAACGAATCATTACCGTCATTCGTCAGACGCACGACACGAAACAACACGGTCAATCATGCCATTCGTAACACGCACGGCGCTACGAACCCTCCTCCCGTGCAGTTAGCAGCCTACTGCACACATACCAGCACTGGTCAGCTAATGTTGGACCTTGAGACTTCGAAGTCGCTCCGAAGGACACAATAGATCGAGCGCTTCAACTCTCCTCGAGTGAGGTCAATTACTGGTCAGAAACAAAAGGCCAGAACCAGTTCAACCCAGATCTATTGTTTACCGACTGCCAATTAATATCCTAAAGTCGATCTGCTCAGCTTAGGTCTCATGATTTCGCCATAATACTCTCAAGGGCAGTTGGAGCCGTGAAATTTTTTTCCACCTGAGTATTCTGTCAGGCTGTGTGGAGATGACTGGCTTGTCTCCTGATGTTTGGGTTGTGAATTTGTGCTGTGTATCTCCTGGTTATTATTAGGTTGTGAAGTTCTTTATTATATCTGAGGAGGTACAGCTAAGGCCCTGATCAAGGCCATCCCTAGGCTGAGCCAGGTATCCATTTCATAGACCTAACCCTAAAGGGATGGATGAACACCTGGGTTGACTGTGGGCCGACTGCCCGTATCCAGGATTCGAACTCGTGCGCTCAGCCCTGGGCGGCCCGTGAATATGTCACCAGACAGGTTATGGAAGTATCGCTCTCTCTCTCTCTCTCTCTCTCTCTCTCTCTCTCTCTCTCTCTCTCTCTCTCTCTCTCTCTCTCTCTCTCTCTCTAAAGCGCCTCGGTCGTGAAGTGGTTCGTGTTGCTGCCCTTCTAATCCAGTGGCTTAAGATTCGATCCCCTAACGCAGGTAGACGGGGAGGAACGCATCTCATCACACAGCTCTGTGTTCCTCCCATTGCCTAGCACATCCTAGCACCAACTGAGGCTAGGATGAAGCACCGCAGTGGTGCCAAGGCTTAGCCAGTGGACAGCTTGTAGCTCGGCTCGTGATTCCCCAGTGGTGTCCGTGTCCAGGCATATGGACACCACTGACGGACGGTCCTAATGAACCTTCCAGGGAGGCTGCACCCAATCCTATATGACATGGAAATCATGGACTCCATTAGAATGAGAGGGGCCTTCAAGAGAGCGTACTCCTTTCTATCCATTAACGACAATATATATATATATATATATACATTTATAGATAGATAGATAGATAGATAGATAGATATATCTGTCTTCTAGTTCTATTCACGTTTCAGTGAGGGGGAGTCGGGAACATCCAGCTACACTGCTCCTTTTATTTGTGGGGATTCATTTCGCAGGAAGTGGGGGATCCTGAACACTATTGGCTGGCAAACAGCGGGGACGCTCAGCTTCCCCTGAACGAAGAGCAGGGACGCCCTACTCCCATGGGGCGTGCGGGCTAGACATGATGCCCTGCTGAGCGGAAGTGTATTCTACTTTTTTCTTGAATCATTTTGATTTGGTTTTTTGCATAGCATACAGGCAGGCTGGTCCAATTAGCCTGTCAAGGCATTTTTTTTTTTATCCCCTCTCGTTGGGGCCAAGTTGTTTACCGTCCTATATATTCCCAGGTTTTTTTTAATAGCTGTTCCTCTTCATACGGAGGAGAGCTCTGTGCCCGATGCTGTTGAATTTCTCCACTACGTTCATAGAGAGTATTTGCCATTTTGTTTCTCTGGTAATTCTTTTCGATCTCGCCTCAACAAGGTCATTTGTCGTAGCCTGGATGTTTCTACCCTCCGCTGGACTTTATTTCTCGACCTTTTCGAAGTTTCTTATTTGCCTGGAGTACAAAACATGCATTTCGGGTCTTCCTCTGAGTTTCACTAGTGATTCACAAATCCCGCACATATATTATTTCTCCCGTGTTGTTGTAATCAAACTTAAAAGAGACGAATTGTATTTCTTTCTTATCTTTGTATTGTTTACTGGCTTTGTGCCTTCACAATGGTTCCTAAGACGCGTTCTTATAATTTTCTCTCTTCCTCTAACCTTTATAATTGCACTTCTATTTGAAAATTTAGTATTTACGTTCTTCCTTTTACTTTTTGAGTGAATTACTCTACAAAAGTCCACACGGTGATCCATCATTCACTGTTCCACTGATCATATTTCAAAGGTATCTTAGTTACTGCCTTTGTTAAATCTTGTCATATTTTTCCAGTAGAGGGCTGGTAATGATATAACTTAGACTCGTTTTTCGCCTCTTGTATGAGTATCAAACGTAAGAGTAACCTAGAACTGAGCCTCATCATACTTCTCTTCTATTTACCTCAATCTTAGACTCGTTTCCCTCCTCATGGATGAGTATCATAGGTAAGAGTATGCTAGAACTGAGCCTCATTACACCTCTCTTCTATTTACCCCAATCTTAGACTCGTTTTCGCCTCCTGGATGCGTATCATAAGCAAGAGCAAGCCAGAACTGAGCCTCATCGTATCACCCCTCTGTTTACCTTCACCAGTTGGCGACGAACTTCACACAGTCTAACGCCAAATCTCACTTTGAATTTTGGTGCGCTAGACTCGACACCACTTCTATAACTGAGCTTCTGGCTAACTCCCTGTTTACCTTACCTACTTCAGACTCCATTGGTGCCAGCCTTGGCACTCATTCATGGCACCTGGGACCCTTTTGAGGAGATAATGTAGCCTTCTGCCTCCGACATCCTCCCCCAGACCTTTCCCTCGCCACCGTGGCTACAAAAGCTATTCAATATTGGCGAACTTCTCGCGCAGAAAACGATATTGACTTGCCTCACACCTCTTGTGTTTCTGGGTTTTTTTGTTCTTCTCTTTTCTCCAGAATAAAGTATCCACATGTCGCGTGTGGCTGTGCGTGGGTACGCTTAGCATTCTGTAGGTACCTTCCTAAGCTTATCTGTGGGTGTTTAATGCTCTTATAAGCTTGACATTTCCAATCTGGGTTGTCTTCATAAGCTTAATGGTAGGTGTTAAATGCCCCTATAAGCTTAACTTATTCGATCTGGGTTGTCTTCATAAGCTTAATGGTGGGGTGTTACATGCCACTATAAGCTTAACTTATTCGATCTGTGTTGTCTTGCCATATTTGATTGTGGGGGTCAAATACCCTTATGAGCTTGACATATCCTATCTGTGTTGTCTTCATCAAAAGCTTAATTGTGAGTGTTAAATTACCCTTACAAGCTTAACATTCTCGGTCTGGGTTGCCTTCACAAGCTTAATTGTGGTTGGTAAGTGCCATCCTAAACTTGACGTTTCCGGTCTTGACTTGCCTCCATAAGCTTAAGTTTGGTTTTGGGATAACCCCCCCTCCCCCTTTTTTGTAGGGTCTTCATCAACCTCCTAAGCTTTGGTTTCTCACTAAGTTTAATTCTAGGACTTTGGTCTCTCACTAAGTTTAATTCTAAGACTTCGGTCTCTCACTAAGTTTAATTCTAAGACTTTGGTCTCTCACTAAGTTTAATTCTAGGACTTCGGTCTCTCACTAAGTTTAATTCTAAGACCTCGGTCTCTCACTAAGTTTATTTCTAGGACTTTGGTCTCTCACTAAGTTTAATTCTAAGACTTTGGTCTCTCACTAAGTTTAATTCTAAGACTACGGTCTCTCACTAAGTTTAATTCTAAGACTTCGGTCTCTCACTAAGTTTAATTCTAAGACTTCGGTCTCTCACTAAGTTTAATTCTAGGACTTCGGTCTCTCACTAAGTTTAATTCTAAGACTTCGGTCTCTCACTAAGTTTAATTCTAAGACTTCGGTCTCTCACTAAGTTTAATTCTAAGACTTCGGTCTCTCACTAAGTTTAATTCTAAGACTTCGGGACTTTATGCTGCCTTCCTAAGCTAAGTTTTGTTTCCCCCTCAGTCCCGAACGCAGTAACGCTTTAACACAGCAAAACATACCATAACCCCCAGCCATGTTGCTACGCTATATGTCATCCTGGGGAAGAAAAAAGAAGAAAAAAAGAAAAAGATAGTGACATGCCAGTACTCAAACATCAACAGTTAAGGTTCATTATCCCTTGAACTACCTTAGGGCTTAGCGACCTTATTAGTGACTCATACATGCTTTCTAAACTTAGGTCCTGGTTCATCCCCATTGTAGCAGTGCAACAAGCCCTGTATGCATTCATTTCTTTGTCTGTATATCAGATAAAAGATACGGGGATCTTTAAAGGTAGATTTAAACGTACAAGGTATGAATACAACTGAACTGAAAAGATGGCTTATGTAAGGATAGGTCATTGGAGAGAAATGGGATGGAATGGATTGGCAATGGATAGATTTGAGACAATCTTGAACAAGCGATGAAGGAATGGTAGAGTAAACGCAGTGGTAATATAGGTGTACTGATGGTTAGTTAGATAGATGGTTAGATTGTTAGATAGGTAGATAGATGGATAGATGGACAGATAGGTATGTTGGTAGAAAAATTTGGTTGATATAGATAGGATGAATAGATAAAGAGACTGAAAGATGAAAAGACACATAGATAGATAAATTGATTCAGTCGATAGAAGGACATATAGACAAACAGATAGATAGATAGATATATAGATAGATAGATAGACAGATAGATAGATAAGTAGATAGATAGATAGATTGATAAACAGATAGATAGATAGATGGATACATAGATAGATGGACAGATAGACAGATAGATAGATAGCGAGACAGATAGATAGATGGCAAGCTAGATAGATGGAGAGAAGGATAGATAGACGGATTAGTGAATAGATAGACAAGTAGATAGACAGACTAGTAGATAGAAAGATAAAGAACAGAGGAATTGCTGAATGCAGAAAAAGGTGGAACAGACGCAGCTGGTGTGACTGGATGCGGAACGGAAATGTAAACAGAGAAGGAAAATAGCAGAAATGTTGGCCTGGTTGGTGGATGAAAGAAAATGGAATGCCAAAATATTGTGAAGGGCTGTCGTCAAGGGCTTGTTTCTAAGCTCCTGTTTTTTCCAAGGGCCGTCTTCAAGGGTCTGTTTGCCTGGGATGTTCTTTGGAGGGCTGTTTTTGAAGGGCGGTTTAGAGAGGCTATTTAGAAAGGGCTATCATCAAAGGGCTTATTTGAAGGAGGGCTTGTTTGAAAAACTGTTTTCAGAGTCTTTACTTCTTTCATAAAGGGCTGTTTGTGTGGCCTGTGTTAAGGCTGTTTACAAGAGTCAATTTCAAGGGCGAATTGTCTCCATTGTTGTCCAAGCGAGGTAGCGCCAGGGAAATAGACAACAAAGGCCACATTCGTTCAGACTCAGTCTCTAGCTGTCATGTGTAATGCACCGAAACCACAGCTCCCTTTCCACATCCAGACCCCACAAAACTTTCCATGGTTTATCCCAGACGTTACACATGCGCTGGTTCAGTCCATTGACAGCACGTCGTCCCAGGTATACCACATCGTTCCAGTTCACTTTATTCCTTGCACGACTCTCACCTTCCTGCATTCTCAGGCCCCGATCGCTCAGAATCTTTTCCACTGCATCCTTCTACCTTCAATCTAGTCTTCCGCTTCTCCTTGTTCCCTCCACCTCTGACACATATATCCTCTTGGTCAATCTTTCCTCACTCATTCTCTCTCCATGTGACCGAACCATTTCAACATACCCGCTTCTGCTCTCTCAACCACACTCTTTTTATCACCACACATCTTTCCCACCCCTTCACCACCCACTCGACCAAACCACCTCACTCCACACACTGCCCCCAAACACCACACCTCCAACACATCCACCCTCCTCCCCACAACCCCATATATATATATATATATATATATATATATATATATATATATATATATATATATATATATATATATATGTATATATATATATATATATATATATATATATATATATATATATATATATATATATATATATATATATATATATATTTTTTTTTTTGCTTTGTCGCTGTCTCCCGCGTTTGCGAGGTAGCGCAAGGAAACAGACGAAAGAAATGGCCCAACCCACCCCCATACACATGTATATACATACGTCCACACACGCAAATATACATACCTACACAGCTTTCCATGGTTTACCCCAGACGCCTCACATGCCTTGATTCAATCCACTGACAGCACGTCAACCCCGGTATACCACATCGCTCCAATTCACTCTATTCCTTGCCCTCCTTTCACCCTCCTGCATATTCATGCCCCGATCACACAAAATCTTTTTCACTCCATCTTTCCACCTCCAATTTGGTCTCACTCTTCTCCTCGTTCCCTCCACCTCCGACACATATATTCTCTTGGTCAATTTTTCCTCACTCATTCTCTCCATGTGCCCGAACCATTTCAAAACACCCTCTTCTGCTCTCTCAACCACGCTCTTTTTATTTCCACACATCTCTCTTACCCTTACGTTACTTACTCGATCAAACCACCTCACACCACATATTGTCCTCAAACATCTCATTTCCAGCACATCCATCCTCCTGCGCACAACTCTATCCATAGCCCACGTCTCGCAACCATACAACATTGTTGGAACCACTATTCCTTCAAACATACCCATTTTTGCTTTCCGAGATAATGTTCTCGACTTCCACACATTCTTCAAGGCTCCCAGGATTTTCGCCCCCTCCCCCACCCTATGATCCACTTCCGCTTCCATGGTTCCATCCGCTGCCAGATCCACTCCCAGATATCTAAAACACTTCACTTCCTCCAGTTTTTCTCCATTCAAACTCACCTCCCAATTGACTTGACCCTCAACCCTACTGTACCTAATATATATATATATATATATATATATATATATATATATATATATATATATATATATATATATATATATATATATACTCACCCATAGAAGTGTCTGAAACCTTCCCTGAAATACCACGTCAGACTATACTGAAAACTGCGCGTTCGTTAACACAGTTTAACACAGTTCCATCTGCCGGGCTGGCCTAGCCTTCCCAGGTCGAGGGAGCTGTCCCTTAAAAATCCCACCAGTTAATCCCTCTCAAAAATACGGGATTATTTTTCCCACTTTGGGCTGAAGGGGGGGGAGGGAGCACGTCCTTCCCCTCGACGCTAAAACTGCGACATATTTCCCCACCCCCCCGTGTGAAAATCCTAAAAGTCCGACCTGTGGAAGCGGAGTGGGTTTTATCTCTCTCTCTCTCTCTCTCTCTCTCTCTCTCTCTCTCTCTCTCTCTCTCTCTCTCTCTCTCTCTCTCTCTCTCTCTCTCTCTCTCTTTTCTCTCGCTCCTCTTCTTCTTACCCTCTCCCACTCCCTTTCTCTTTTCTCTTCTTTGAGCTCGTCTTTCCTTCTTTCCTTTCCTCTTCATTCATTTTCTCATTTTTCTTTCCTTCTTCATTCATTTTTTTCGTATTTTCTTTCCTTCTCTCCTTCTTCATTCATTTTCTCGTTCTTTTCTTTCTTTCCTTCCTTCTTCATTTATTTTCCCGTTCTTTGTCACCTTCTTTCCTCCTTCATTCATTTTCTTGTTCTTCATTATGAATCACATCATCTCATCTCACTGGGTGTTATTATCTTCCATTACTTAGGTCTCCTTTCTATATTATCCTGTTTATCTCTTACTCTTTCCTCCCCTTTTTCTCTTCCTTTCACCTTTTCCATTTCCTCTTCCAGCACTTCCATCTTCCTCCCTGTCTGTTCCACGTCTGTTCCGTCTACCATTTCGGTCTGGCCACCACCACATGAGACATAGAATTGGGAGCAGAGTTACTGGTGACAGACAACGTGGTGGATATGTGAATAGACAGATAGATAGATACGTGGGTAGATATGATAGATAGACTGTGATAAATGTCAGGCAGATAGATGGATAGAAAGATAGACAAATATAGAGAGAGATAGATGATTAGATGCATAGGGTAGGTAGACGAGTGATAGATGACAGACGAGAGAGAGAGAGAGAGAGAGAGAGAGAGAGAGAGAGAGAGAGAGAGAGAGAGAGAGAGAGAGAGAGATTGATAGATTGGTGATAGATGAGAAACGAAGTGGATAGGCAGAGAGATAGACTGATGATTGAGAAGTAGAGAGAGAGAGAGAGAGAGAGAGAGAGAGAGAGAGAGAGAGAGAGAGAGAGAGAGAGAGAGAGAGAGAGGAACGAAGTGGATAGGCAGAGAGATAGACTGATGATTGAGAGAGAGAGAGAGAGAGAGAGAGAGAGAGAGAGAGAGAGAGAGAGAGAGAGAGAGAGAGAGAGAGAGAGAGAGAGACTGAGAGATGCTGTCCTCATCTGTCTTTCTTCCTCTGCCCTGGTGTACTGTGTGTGTGGGGGTCGTACACCACAGACACGACCAGCACGACCACAGAGAGCACCACGTCCCAGCTGAGGCCAGAGGATGGATGGCGGTCCCCCTCCAACCCCACCACTCCAACCACCCCATCCTCCAACACCCCTACCTCCGCCAAGATCACCAACCACAAAATCTCCAACAACGACCAGACGGACTCCATGGTCTCGAACAACAGCACCGTCGTCACCAACGACTCCTCATCCCCCTCCAACAAAAGCACGACAACAAATAACCTTAACAAAGTTAACAATAGCCGGAATGAGGTCATCTCCAACGACATCTCCAACACGACCACCACCTCCACCGCCAACACCACGCCCAATGGACCGAAGGTGGAGAAGCAGTGGGTGGACATCGTCACGGGTGAGTAAGTGGACGAGACTGAAGGCAACCCTCAGTCCATTTTCTAATTGACCTATAGTTTAAAATATCTGAAATTTATCTTCACTTGCAGACGCCCAGAGCCTCATGTCATCCTTCCTCCCCCCCTTTTACGCCTCACTTGGACTAACCCTTGTGTGTGTTGGGGTGTGTGTGTTTCTCTATGTCTCTCCCCCTCTCTAGTGCCTCTAATGATGGCGTACATCACCCGCTACATCTTCGGGACGGACAAGCTCAGACCTCAGGCCTTCGAAGTGAGGGGGATCAACGGAATAAGCACTGGCGTCGTCCACTGCCAAGACGCAGCCATGTTATCCCAGTGGATCAAACACATCACGAACAACATCATTGGACTCACAAACTTACAGGTGAGGACCCCTGTGTGTCTCTCCTTGTTGTATGATGTAGCTGTAGGTCAGGTCCTGTGTGTCTCTCCTTGTTGTATGATGTAGCTGTAGGTCAAGTCCTGTGTTGTATAATGTATCTGTAGGTCAGGTCCTGTGTTGTATAATGTATCTGTAGGTTAGGTCAGGTCCTGTGTGTCTCCTTGTTGTATGATGTATCTGTAGGTCAGGTCCTGTGTTTCTCTCCTTGTTGTATAATGTATCTGTAGGTCAGGTCCTGTGTGTCTCTCCTTGTTGTATGATGTATCTGTAGGTCAGGTCCTGTCCTTCTCCTTGTTGTATGATGTATCTGTAGGTCAGGTCCTGTGTGTCTCTCCTTGTTGTATGATGTATCTGTAGGTCAGGTCCTATGTCTCTCCATGTTGTATAATGTATCTGTGGGTCAGGTCCTGTGTGTCTCCTTGTTGTATAATGTATCTGTAGGTCAGGTCCTGTGTGTCTCCTTGTTGTATGATGTATCTGTAGGTCAGGTCCTGTGTGTGTCTCCTTGTTGTATGATGTATCTGTAGGTCAGGTCCTGTGTGTCTCTCCTTGTTGTATAATGTATCTTTGGGTCAGGTCCTGTGTGTGTCTCCTTGTTGTATAATGTATCTGTAGGTCAGGTCCTGTGTGTCTCTCCTTGTTGTATAATGTATCTGTAGGTCAGGTCCTGTGTGTCTCCTTGTTGTAAATGTATCTGTAGGTCAGGTCCTGTGTGTCTCCTTGTTGTAAATGTATCTGTAGGTCAGGTCCTGTGTGTCTCCTTGTTGTAAATGTATCTGTAGGTCAGGTCCTGTGTGTGTCTCCTTGTTGTATAATGTATCTGTAGGTCAGGTCCTGTGTGTCTCCTTGTTGTATAATGTACCTGTAGGTCAGGTCCTGTGTGTCTCCTTGTTGTATAATGTATCTGTAGGTCAGGTCCTGTGTCTCTCCTTGTTGTATAATGTATCTGTAGGTCAGGTCCTGTGTGTCTCCTTGTTGTATAATGTATCTGTAGGTCAGGTCCTGTGTGTCTCCTTGTTGTATAATGTATCTGTAGGTCAGGTCCTGTGTGTCTCCTTGTTGTATAATGTATCTGTAGGTCAGGTCCTGTGTGTCTCCTTGTTGTATAATGTATCTGTAGGTCAGGTCTTGTGTGTCTCCTTGTTGTATAATGTATCTGTAGGTCAGGTCCTGTGTGTCTCCTTGTTGTATAATGTATCTGTAGGTCAGATCCTGTGTCTCCTTGTTGTATAATGTATCTGTAGGTCAGGTCCTGTCCTTCTCTTTACTGTATAATGTTAGGGTCACCAACAACATTGTTGGCCTCACCAACATGCGGGTGAGATGTCTCCATACTGTATTGTGCAGTCACCAACAAAATCTTTGTATCACCAGCTTGCCTCACTAACATCACTGACCTGACCTTAGTAGTATACAGGGAAGGTCAGTGTTCCACTTTACCTCATAGCAAATAAAATCATACATTATCCTCACCATTGTACGCTGAAGCTATCTCTAAATTATAAGCCTCGTGTGTAATTAAGCTACAAATATAATGCTTAGATGAGTAAGTATACCCCGATAGGTTTGATAGAAGTTAGTATAAGATATATCCTAGTATACCCCCATAGGTATGATAGGTTATATAGAAGTTAGTTTAAAACATATCCACAATTGTTGCATCCGGGTTTATAGACATGCTATATTATATTTCTTATTCTCTGCTAGACAGTTCTTGATTACGTACGAAATCCCGTTTCTTACGACGGAAGTCGGCTCTGTAACGCCCCATTCTCCTTTACCAACACATAAAAGTTACATGTAAAGAGAGGCGCATCCATTCACGAGATCCCCTGGCTTACAGAGCCATACTATCTTATCGATAGTGGCTTAGGGACGTCGATCAATAGCCAGCCAGTACTAGTAAGCGAAGTTTTTATCGCCGAATTTTACGGTACGGTAGCTCGCGTGACCCACACTGTCAAGGATTATATAGACAGAAAGATGGACGGACAGACAGAAAACATGTTCACAGATGTACTCACAAACCAACAGTTGAGCTTAAGCGCCCGTAAGGGATAGTGCTAAGGTTGAATCATGAAGTCCTGCTAATGAAACGTGGGTAGGGGTGGCCGTAGACTTTCTCGTTGTGAAATATGGTTGGGTCGACCCGTAGACTGTTTCTGTAATAAGGAAAAATATGGGTTGTTTTGTCTATGTATTCTCTATAGCGTTAGAGATAATGGATCTTGATGTGGATGTACTTTTCTTTATATATATATATATATATATATATATATATATATATATATATATATATTTCACGATGAGTTAGTTAATTTTTTCTGCTGTTTTTGTCAGGTTTCGGTCGTGGAATATGGTGAATTTTGTGTTCTAGTGAAGTACAGCGAGGGTAGGAGATCCACAAATCGTACAAACAAACAGATAAACAAAACAAACACATGCACATGGTTTGAGATTTAGCTCCTGTAATGTTTCCATTTTCCTTTATGAAAATCTTTGTCTGATAACCTCACTCTTTAGACCCCGTTCAAGAAATCCATCCCTCCCAGAGAGAGTTTTTTCCCCTCCTACTAAACCTCCAAAGCCCCCTGCCGGTCACCACTCTCAAAGAACCCTCCAACGACCACCTCCCAAACTCTCTAACCCCTAAATCTTGGTCGATGAGTCAGTAGTAACCAAGAAAGATCTTCATGGCTTTTATCTACATCCATATTGCAACGAAAGACCACAGACTCCCATCCATACTTTTCTGAAATTTAGATTAATAAGCTCCTGTCTCTTCTTTTTTTTTTTTTCATTCTGCTCTTTTTAATAGACATCCTTAAAACAGTAAATTAATATTCCTACATGTTTTACAGACAGTGGATACAATGTCAGTTCTCACACATTCGTAAATTTTGAGCTTTGCTTGTGAAAGCCGAGTTTATAAAGTGCATTCATATTTGGTTGTTATTATGATTGTGAAATACAACTGGTAAATAAATGATCCTGTACACGTTTTCATTGTTTATAGGAGATATTGGTACATGGAATCATAACTTATAATGTTTGTCATTTCTAGGTTGATGAATTCGTGGTAATTTTTTGTTTGTTGTAGATACATAGAGGGTTTGGGAGTCGGGGATGTTAGTATTTACTACTTTTATAGAAAAATGAATTTTGGTAGTTCCATTGAAATTTTGTTTTTGGAAATAGCACTCTTAGGCCTTAGTATATATATATATATATATATATATATATATATATATATATATATATATATATATATATATATATATATATATATATATATATCATAAATTTTAGGGAGAATAAAAATATGTTCTGGAAGGAGGTAAATAAAGTGCGTAAGACAAGGGAGCAAATGGGAACTTCGGTGAAGGGCGCAATTGGGGAGGTGATAACAAGTAGTGGTGATGTGAGAAGGAGATGGAGTGAGTATTTTGAAGATTTGTTGAATGTGTTTGATGACAGAGTGGCAGATATAGGGTGTTTTGGTCGAGGTGGTGTGCAAAGTGAGAGGGTTAGGGAAAATGATTTGGTAAACAGAGAAGAGGTAGTGAAAGCTTTGCGGAAGATGAAAGCCGGCAAGGCAGCAGGTTTGGATGGTATTGCAGTGGAATTTATTAAAAAAGGGGGTGACTGTATTGTTGACTGGTTGGTAAGGTTATTTAATGTATGTATGACTCATGGTGAGGTGCCTGAGGATTGGCGGAATGCGTGCATAGTGCCATTGTACAAAGGCAAAGGGGATAAGAGTGAGTGCTCAGATTACAGAGGTATAAGTTTGTTGAGTATTCCTGGTAGATTATATGGGAGAGTATTGATTGAGAGGGTGAAGGCATGTACAGAGCATCAGATTGGGGAAGAGCAGTGTGGTTTCAGAAGTGGTAGAGGATGTGTGGATCAGGTGTTTGCTTTGAAGAATGTATGTGAGAAATACTTAGAAAAGCAAATGGATTTGTATGTAGCATTTATGGATCTGGAGAAGGCATACGATAGAGTTGATAGAGATGCTCTGTGGAAGGTATTAAGAATATATGGTGTGGGAGGAAAGTTGTTAGAAGCAGTGAAAAGTTTTTATCGAGGATGTAAGGCATGTGTACGTGTAGGAAGAGAGGAAAGTGATTGGTTCTCAGTGAATGTAGGTTTGCGGCAGGGGTGTGTGATGTCTCCATGGTTGTTTAATTTGTTTATGGATGGGGTTGTTAGGGAGGTGAATGCAAGAGTTTTGGAAAGAGGGGCAAGTATGAAGTCTGTTGGGGATGAGAGAGCTTGGGAAGTGAGTCAGTTGTTGTTCGCTGATGATACAGCGCTGGTGG
Source organism: Panulirus ornatus (assembly GCF_036320965.1). Lineage (NCBI taxonomy): Eukaryota > Metazoa > Arthropoda > Malacostraca > Decapoda > Palinuridae > Panulirus > Panulirus ornatus. The sequence continues at coordinate 63,748,297 of NC_092226.1, forward strand.
CTGATTCATGTGAGAAACTGCAGAAGCTGGTGACTGAGTTTGGAAAAGTGTGTGGAAGAAGAAAGTTAAGAGTAAATGTGAATAAGAGCAAGGTTATTAGGTACAGTAGGGTTGAGGGTCAAGTCAATTGGGAGGTGAGTTTGAATGGAGAAAAACTGGAGGAAGTGAAGTGTTTTAGATATCTGGGAGTGGATCTGGCAGCGGATGGAACCATGGAAGCGGAAGTGGATCATAGGGTGGGGGAGGGGGCGAAAATCCTGGAAGCCTTGAAGAATGTGTGGAAGTCGGGAACATTATCTCGGAAAGCAAAAATGGGTATGTTTGAAGGAATATTGGTTCCAACAATGTTTTATGGTTGCGAGGCGTGGGCTATGGATAGAGTGGTGCGCAGGAGGATGGATGTGCTGGAAATGAGATGTTTGAGGACAATGTGTGGTGTGAGGTGGTTTGATCGAGTGAGTAACGTAAGGGTAAGAGAGATGTGTGGAAATAAAAAGAGCGTGGTTGAGAGAGCAGAAGAGGGTGTTTTGAAGTGGTTTGGGCACATGGAGAGGATGAGTGAGGAAAGATTGACCAAGAGGATATATGTGTCGGAGGTGGAGGGAACAAGGAGAAGAGGGAGACCAAATTGGAGGTGGAAAGATGGAGTGAAAAAGATTTTGTGTGATCGGGGCCTGAACATGCAGGAGGGTGAAAGGAGGGCAAGGAATAGAGTGAATTGGAGCGATGTGGTATACCAGGGTTGACGTGCTGTCAGTGGATTGAAGCAGGGCATGTGAAGCGTCTGGGGTAAACCATGGAAAGCTGTGTAGGTATGTATATTTGCGTGTGTGGACGTATGTATATACATGTGTATGGGGGGGGGGGGGGGTTGGGCCATTTCTTTCGTCTGTTTCCTTGCGCTACCTCGCAAACGCGGGAGACAGCGACAAAGTATAAAAAAAAAAAATATATATATATATATATATATATATATATATATATATATATATATATATATATATATATATATATTTCTTCTTTTTTCATACTATTCGCCATTTCCCGCATTAGCGAGGTTGCGTTAAGAACAGAGGACTGGACCTTTGAGGGAATATCCTTACCTGGCCGCCTTCTCTGTTCCTTCTTTTGGAAAATTAAAAAAAAAACCGAGAGGGGAGGATTTCCAGCTCCCCCGCTCCCTTCCCTTTTGGTCGCCTTCTACGACACGCAGGGAATACGTGGGAAGTATTCTTTCTCCCTTATCCCCAGGGATGATATATATATATATATATATATATATATATATATATATATATATATATATATATATATATATATATATATATATATATATATATGTATATATATATGTATATATATATATATATATATATATATATATATATATATATATATATATATATATATATATATATATATATATATTTATTATTTTATTATACTCTGTCGCTGTCTCCCGCGTTTGCGAGGTAGCGCAAGGAAACAGACGAAAGAAATGGCCCAACCCCCCCCCCCCCATACACATGTATATACATACGCCCACACACGCAAATATCCATACCTACACAGCTTTCCATGGTTTACCCCAGACGCTTCACATGCCTTGATTCAATCCACTGACAGCACGTCAACCCCGGTATACCACATCGCTCCAATTCACTCTATTCCTTGCCCTCCTTTCACCCTCCTGCATGTTCAGGCCCCGTTCACACAAAATCTTTTTCACTCCATCTTTCCACCTCCAATTTGGTCTCCCTCTTCTCCTTGTTCCCTCCACCTCCGACACATATATCCTCTTGGTCAATCTTTCCTCACTCATCCTCTCCATATGCCCAAACCACTTCAAAACACCCTCTTCTGCTCTCTCAACCACGCTCTTTTTATTTCCACACATCTCTCTTACCCTTACGTTGCTCACTCGATCAAACCACCTCACACCACACATTGTCCTCAAACATCTCATTTCCAGCACATCCATCCTCCTGCGCACAACTCTATCCATAGCCCACGCCTCGCAACCATACAACATTGTTGGAACCACTATTCCTTCAAACATACCCATTTTTGCTTTCCGAGATAATGTTCTCGACTTCCACACATTCTTCAAGGCCCCCAGGATTTTCGCCCCCTCCACCACCCTATGATCCACCTCCGCTTCCATGGTTCCATCCGCTGCCAGATCCACTCCCAGATATCTAAAACACTTCACTTCCTCCAGTTTTTCTCCATTCAAACTCACCTCCCAATTGACTTGACCCTCAACCCTACTGTACCTAATAACCTTGCTCTTATTCACATTTACTCTTAACTTTCTTCTTCCACACACTTTTCCAAACTCAGTCACCAGCTTCTGCAGTTTCTCACATGAATCAGCCACCAGCGCTGTATCATCAGCGAACAACAACTGACTCACTTCCCAAGCTCTCTCATCCCCAACAGACTTCATACTTGCCCCTCTTTCCAAAACTCTTGCATTTACCTCCCTAACAACCCCATCCATAAACAAATTAAACAACCATGGAGACATCACACACCCCTGCCGCAAACCTACATTCACTGAGAACCAATCACTTTCCTCTCTTCCTACACGTACACATGCCTTACATCCTCGATAAAAACTTTTCACTGCTTCTAACAACTTTCCTCCCACACCATATATTCTTAATACCTTCCACAGAGCATCTCTATCAACTCTATCATATATACATATATATATATATATATATATATATATATATATATATATATATATATATATATATATATATATATATATATATATATACTTATATATTATCCCTGGGGATAGGGGAGAAAGAATACTTCCCACGCATTACCTGCATATATATATATATATATATATATATATATATATATATATATATATATATATATATATATATATATATATATATATGTATATGTGTGTGTGTGTGTGTGTGTATGAGCGCGCGCGCGCGCAGTCAATAAAGCACTTGTGAAGGCTAAGTGGATATCACAAACAGGCGTTTAAGAGATATAGAATGAAAGAGTTGACTACGTTAATGGTCGGGATATATTCTGGGATGGATTTCACTTCATTCTACCCGTTGCTCTGGTCAGTGTTTCCCATTATCATTCGTATCGCCCTGTTATCTTTCGTGTCAGCCACTGAGGATTACTCTAGAGGCGTGTGTGTGTGTGTGTGTGTGTGTGTGTGTGTGAGGGGGGGGGAGGGATGGAAGACTATGGCTACGACTTACGTTAATTCGGACCCATAAATATGTATCGTTATCTGGGGATCTTACATGACTTACGCATTGTCCATACTGAAACACATATGTTATATTAATATATATATGTTCATTCAAATTGATTGATGTGGCGTCATGTATGTGTATTACGCTCATTTACGCATGTTAGCTTCATGGTGTTCAGCTAAGCTGATGCACGAAGCTTCTATACTAAGGGATCAAGTGAAAGTGGCTTTGCACTTTAATCTGTACCCCGGCCTAACATACGAAGAGATCGCTTATGTAAATTCCCCTCCGGATTACTTCCACTAGCACCAATCAGACCTTCCTGCTTGTGCTGGCTTTTTCATGCTGTTGCTTAAGCTTGAAACAGCCTACGTACTGTGCTGTTGCTTAAGCTTAAAACATGTTGCGTACTGTACTCTTGCTTAAGCTTAAAACATGTTACGTACTGTACTGTTGCTTAAGCTTAAAACATGTTACGTACTGGACTGTTGCTTAAGCTTAAAACATGTTACGTACTGTACTGTTGCTTAAGCTTAAAACATGTTACGTACTGTACTGTTGCTTAAGCTTAAAACATGTTACGTACTGTACTGTTGCTTAAGCTTAAAACATGTTGCGTACTGTACTCTTGCTTAAGCTTAAAACATGTTACGTACTGTACTGTTGCTTAAGCTTAAAACATGTTACGTACTGGACTGTTGCTTAAGCTTAAAACATGTTACGTACTGTACTGTTGCTTAAGCTTAAAACATGTTACGTACTGTGCTGTTGCTTAAGCTTAAAATATGTTACGTACTGTGCTCTTGTTTAAGCTTAAAACATGTTATATATTGTGCTGTTGCTTAAGCGTAAAACATGGTGCGTGCTGTGCTGTTGCGTAAGCTTAAAACATGTTACGTACTGTGCTGTTGCTTAAGCTTAAAACATGTTGCGTACTGTACTATTGCTTAAGCTTAAAACATGTTACGTACTGTACTGTTGCTTAAGCTTAAAACATGTTACGTACTGAGCTGTTGTTTAAGCTTAAAAAAGCTTACATTCTGTAGAATACTTTGAAAAAAACATCAAAAAAATTCTTCGTTCATGACATCAAAAAATTTCCTTTGAGCCGGACGGTACAACAATTACACACGAGGGTACGATATTTGGGAACGATGGCTCAGCATTTTGCCATTACCCATAAGAATGAGGTCAAAGGTCAGGTCATCATACCCAAGGATCGTATCGTCGTGATCAACATATCACCCTTCTCACGCGTACCATAGTAGTGGTACTGATACCATCCATAGCGTACCACATAAGAATGAGGTCAAAGGCCAGGTCATCATACCCAAGGATCGTACCGTCGTAATCAACGTATCACCCTTCTCACGCGTACCATAGTAGTGGTACTGGTACCATCCATAGCGTACCACTGCCCTATCGTGTACCACACTCCATAGGTAACCCACTGGATGCGGTCAAATCTCTCCAAGCTGGCGAGAAGTATTTGAAACTATGAGCCATTATCGCGTCTGTACCACTAGAATAAAGTGACTATGACCTACAAGACCCACTTAGGAAAGGTCTTGTAAAGTCTGGCATATTCCAAGAAATGTAATCTTAAGAATAAATAGGTAATCGTGCATCTGGTAGCGCAAACGCGGACTCTGGCAGGATTGGTGTCTTCCATTTGGTCCAAACTGTCGTACCGCATGTACGAACAGAGGATTTAGCAATCCTTCGTGTATATATATATATATATATATATATATATATATATATATATATATATATATATATATATATATATATATATATATGTAAAAGAAATGCAACAAAATATATAACTCAAACATTTGCTTGAGATCTCCATATGTCGTTGCTTCTTGCAAAATGGCTTTTCCAAATTATATTGAGCTTGAGATAGAATTACATGAGAAAGCTTTCCACACCTCCATGTACCTGACCCTCTGCGTATATGAAGGTTGGGACCAACTTGGGACCAAGTTGGGACCAAGTTGGGACCAAGTTGGGGCTTTGAAATGAAAGTGATTTTAAAGTGGTGTAGACAATATCACCAACTTAAACCTGTTTAGTTCCTACTTTCTAAACTTTTTCTTTTAAATGCTTTATGAAAACTTTTTTTCGCCAACTACTTTTTAAAGGATTTTACTCCTTTTTTTGTGTCTACTTGTCATACTTTTTTTTTTGTGTCTGTTGGTCAAAATCCAGCAAGGAAATCCTTGAAGATGCTAACTCACTGAAGTCTACAAAGTGAAGACTGAAATATGCTTGGTAAGGGCTTAGAGTATACTTGGTAAGGCCTAGAGTATACTTCGTGAGGACTTGAGTATACTTGGTGAGGCCTTAAGTATACTTCTTCAGGGCAAGATTATATTTGATTAGGATTAGAGTATACTTGGTGTTGCTTTACGTATACTTAGTGAGAGTTAGGGTATACCTGGCTAAGGCTAGAGTATATTTGTGCTGGGTAAAAGTATACTTTAGTGAGGACTAAAGTATACTTGGGCTTAAGTATACTTGAGGCCTTACATATACTTGGTTAGGGTTAGAGTATATCTATCCAGGGCTCGAGCATACTTGGTAAGGTCTAGGGTATACATAGGGAAGTCTAGAATATACATATTGAGAGCTAGAGTATATTTGGTAAGTGCTAGTGTATACATAGTGAAAAACTGAAATGATTTTCAATTTTACAGGCATAATTTCCCCTCTGTATTCTTGATTTCCTGCTGAAGTGTCCTTTCTTTACATATTCTCTCTCTCTCTCTCTCTCTCTCTCTCTCTCTCTCTCTCTCTCTCTCTCTCTCTCTCTCTCTCTCTCTCTCTCTCTCTCTCTCTCTCACCTCACAGCTGTACCTCCATCAGAGAGAACACCCTCTCCACTGCATCCATCCCTCCCTTCCTTCCTAGCTAACAACACCCTCAAGCAAACTGACTTTCCATCAGCTAACTTTTCCCTCCTCCATGTTTCTTCCATGTTCCAGATGAAGCTCTACAACTCCAGTTTCCCGGCGTCGGAACACGTGCTGTACATGGGCTGGGTCTGCGAGGGCGTCCTGAACCAGAACCTCCCGTGGCAGAACTGGAAGCCGAAGTTTATCGCCCTGAAAGGCACCGATATTTACATGTTCGATACCCCGCCGGTGAGTGACGGGTGAGGGAGGAGGGAAGAGAGGGTAGTGACCCGGGGGTTCCCAGCGCATGATATTGCTGGCGAACACACACACATATATATATATATATACACACACACACACACACACACACACACATATACACTCTCTCTCTCTCTCTCTCTCTCTCTCTCTCTCTCTCTCTCTCTAGGAGAGGGATTAGAATCGCAACTGAAACACATAGTCCTTAACTCTTATCCGTGATTAATCGTCTGGATATGATCTTAATCTGTCTAGGCAACAGGAAAGAATTACTTTCAGATGAGTGAATGTTATGAGAGTTGGCTCATTTAGGGATGAATGGTCCTTTTTTATTTTATATCATCACTTCAAGGTAAGGATGTTGTAATGATTTGATTATCAGACATTAACGCTGGGAATTATTTACAGTCTTCCCCTGGGATCTTTTCCGTAGGTATAAATCCTTTGGGATTCTATCCAGTAGGCCTGCGTCCCTGGGTCGATATCCCAAAGGGATTTTCCTCTTCGAGTTTGTATCCCCTTGGTGTTTATCCCCAGGGCTTTTATCCCCAGGTATTTTGTTATGGAACCATAGTGACTCCCCCAGCCTTCCTCATCTTTCCCGCCCCGGGATGTATCTTTCCCATGTGTCTTCCCTCTGTGCAACCTGTACCTTGTGTCTTTTAAAGTACCCAACTGTATCCAGTGAAGTAATAGTTCAGCCTACTGACAACACGTCGCCCTCATATACCACATCGATCCAATTCATTCTATCCATTGCACGCCTCTCAACCAGTCTCTTGAAGGCTCAGGCCCCGATATCCTAAAAAGCCTCTTTCACCGTATCATTTCAATTCCTTCTCGGTCTATTCCTTCCCCTAACATCCTCTGAGTTAAGTCTTTTCTTCGCTCATCCTCTCCAAATATCGGAACCCTATCCACACACCCGGATTAACCCTATGGGTCATAGTGGGCTTATTCTTACATCATTCTTGGACACTGCCATTCTTGACATGATCAATCAGCCTCACAGCCAATCCCAGTATTATCACGAGGCATTTCACATCCAACATATCCACCTCCTTCTTCCTCTCCTTTGCGTTGAAGGTCTAAAACTCACATCACAACAACATTCAAACAGACGCTTCTTAATGCACCCTTAGTCTCACATCACAACAACATTCAAACAGACGCTTCTTAATGCACCCTTAGTCCCACATCACAACAACATTCAAACAGACGCTCCTTAATGCACTCTTAGTCTCACATCACAACAACATTCAAACAGACGCTTCTTAATGCACCCTTAGTCTCACATCACAACAACATTCAAACAGACGCTTCTTAATGCACCCTTAGTCTCACATCACAACAACATTCAAACAGACGCTTCTTAATGCACCCTTAGTCTCACATCACAACAACATTCAAACAGACGCTTCTTAATGCACCCTTAGTCTCACATCACAACAACATTCAAACAGACGCTCCTTAATGCACTCTTAGTCCCACCTGCCACCCTGCGACTCCCTTCAACTCTCATGTTACCATCCGCCACCACGACCACTCCCAGGTGTCTAGAACACTCCACTTCCTCCAGGTCCTTCCCACTTATACTTTCATTCAAATTATCCTGTATTACTTCCCCTGACTTACCTCGGTAGCCTATTTGTGTTCAAGCTAACTCTAGACATTCTTCTCTCTTAGTCTCCCAGACTGTGTCAACAGGTTTGGGAGATTCTCTCTGGAGTCTGCTACCAGAACAGTGTCATCTGCAAACACCAGCTGACGCGCCTCCCATACCTCCCTCGCTTCCCATACCTCCCTCACCACATTTTCCCCAGCATATAGTCCACTCACCCCTCGTCCCAAGACTCCAGAGCTTACCTCCCTCACCACCGCGTCCATGAACAGGTTAAGCAGGCATCATGTCATCACAGAACCTTAAAGCAATGCAGCCCTTATTAGAATAATAATAACAGAAATAATTATGATAATAATGGTAATAGTAACAATAATGATAATCATAATTTTGATTGTAATAGCAATGATAATGATAATGATTATGAAATATATGTCCCAAAAGATATATATATATATAGATACGATGTAAATCATGTAGATGAGTTTTGCGACACATCTTACAAGATTTACGTCATGATATTAACATAATGATGAAGAGCCGTGTCCACAGGACCTTGACGCGAGTAAGGGCGGCTCTTACGTGGGATAGCGTTGAACCTTTGACCTATAATGCTTGTATTTTTGTGCCTGCAAATATCTGTGCTCGACATCACAGGCGATGCTCACAGCTCGCTCGCTCTCTCTCTCTCTCTCTCTCTCTCTCTCTCTCTCTCTCTCTCTCTCTCTCTCTCTCTCTCTCTCTCTCTCTCTCTCTCTCTCACACATCCTTCCGTAGGAGCTGACCGATGAAATTGGTACCTGGCATAGGTTAGGGTAAATAAATGAATATATAATAACGGTTTATTGGTTGTAAGCAGCCATTTGGCCGAAAATACACAGTTGAAGTATTACAAATATAACAGAACTGGGAGATCATGATAGTTATTAGGTATAGAATCGCACAAGATCTTAAAATTAGGGTGAGGTGAATATTTCCTGACTTTGTATGAGCACATGAGTGAGGTACATCTAGACTGGGAGGATGGCGGACATACAGGGATGTTTACAGAGTCAATGTTATGTTGCATACATTATGAGCTTGATTGAATGTTAAGTGATGAATAGTTACAATAATACAGCAGTTGACGAACCACATAGCCAGACTAAGAGGGAATTGAGCTCGTCGCTTGCATAGCCATGTACTTGTTCATGGATTGTTTATGTACTTCACAATGGTATGTATAGGACTTTTCTTATATCTGTATGTACGAGTTCTGATTGGAATAACTCAATTGTGGTAACGAATGGTGGTCCATGGAGGAGGAGCATTGGGGTTTAGGAGGTCTCTGTGGCGAGAATGTGTCAGCAGTTTGTTGCTAAACTGCCGCATTAGCTGCCAGTGTTGGTCGGAGATGAAGGACAGGTTCAGCGAAATGAGGGCCTCTTGGTAGGTGATGTGAGAAGGGCTTAGGGTGGTTCTGCATGCCATTTTCTACACTTTATCTGGTCCCTCTGTGTATCTGTTAGTGATGAGGGCCAGGCTGAGGAAGAGTAAGGGAGCTTCAGTAGAAAGAAGATGGTATATACATTCCTGAGCTCAAATGGTAGGACGCCTAGGAATTTCAGTAGGTGGAGGAGGTACAGATGGTATGAGGAAGATTTGATGATGGTGATGTCATGACTCTTCCAGTTTATACCGTCGTCCGTTGCGACACTAAGAACTTTCTGACTTCCCGAAGGACGTCAGGGCCCAGTGTGATGACAGGCTGTTTTCCGCCCCCAGTTTGTTGTACATCATCACAGCCTTAGTGTAGTTCCTAGTGACGTGGATAGCTGTGGTCCAATCCTGAAGGTTGTTGATGATGTGGTGAAGGGCACTGAAGTGAGGGTAATTGGTGTTGATGATGTGGTGAAAGGCACTGAAGTGAGGAGAGTTGGTGTTGATGATATGGTGAAGTGCACTGAAGTGAGGAGAGTTGGTGTTGATGATGTGGTGAAGGGCACTGAAGTGAGGAGAGTTGGTGTTGATGATGTGGTGAAGGGCACTGAGGTGAGGAGAGTTGGTGTTGATGATGTGGTGAAAGGCACTGAAGTGAGGAGAGTTGGTGTTCATGATATGGTGAAAGGCACTGAAGTGAGGAGAGTTGGTGTTCATGATATGGTGAAAGGCACTGAAGTGAGGAGAGTTGGTGTTGATGATGTGGTGAAGTGTACTGAAGTGAGGAAAGTTGGTGTTGATAGTGATGCCAAGAGTGGAATTGTCTACGTACTTCCAGTGGTGGTTTGTGGTCCTACAGGACGTCACTGATAAGGATGAGGAAGCAGAGCAGACCCAGCTTGGTGCCCTGTGGTGCACCAGATGTTAGGGATGGTGATGCTGACGTGGCTTCCATAAAGCGGACGGTGGGGTATCGCCCCTTTTCAGGAAGACCACAAGCCACGAGACGAGACACCTACTCCAGGTCCAGGCCAATAGCTTTCTTTATGATGATGTTATGGTTGACCAAGACGAAAGCCTTAGTGAGGTCTACAAACGTCTTACCACCTGAGGTCTTACGTTTCTCCAAGTTGCGGTAAACGAAGTCTAAGAGGCTGACAAGGCAGTGGATGGTGGAGGAAGACTTCATGTTTCCAAACTGCTGAGGGTCCACTGAATCAGCAGTGCCAGCCTAGACTCAGTCAAAAATATAGCTCTCACAAATTAGACTGGTGATTGCAGTGATGGTGGCAACAGATCGTAAGCTATTAAGAGACTCGGGGTTGATGGATTTAGGTAGCGGAGTGACACATGCTGTTCTCCAAGCTGTAGGACGTTTGAATTGTTAAAGTGAAGCATTGATTTTGGCGGTTAGCGATGTAGGTAATACATGGGGGAAAAAAAAAACCTTTGTATAGTTTCAATGGAAGATGTGTGGATATAGTTGAGCGTCTGGTTTTTGAAAATGCTGAAGGCGCATAGCTACTTTATATTCTTCTGTGGCCGGGGAAGACGGGGTTGGTAGTGATGCGAGGAGGGAGGCTGACGTCGAGTTGTGGTAATCGTTGGCAAATATTGGCAAAGTGGTTATTGATTTGGGAGCGAGGCATCCTCACTAGCCATCTGGTCTACACATGGGAAGAGGAAGACAACCATTTCTTGTCGCACCTAGTTAGATCGTATATCCTATATCATGCCACTGTCAGATGTTGGCCTGCAGTAAAGGCCGCACCTTGGTTGGATAATAACAGGCCTTCTTGGCGGCTCGTACTTCACATAGCACCTTCTTGCGAAGTTGCCTGTAGGGGTCATTATTGTAACTGTTGAGACGTTCGATTTCGCTGTGGCGTCAGTCGCCTGATGCGTTGGGTGATCCAGGGGGCGTCGGCCGGGTGTAGCCTTACCGTCTTCTGGAGAAAGAAGTGATGTTAAGCCTGGCTGCTGCTTCCAGTCCGGTGATGATGACGATGACGTGTTACCTACGAAGCGAAATTTCGCTTTGCTGAATCAGAAAGTGGCCGACAAGTGTTAGTGTTAACCCGCTTGTGTGGGGAGATGGTGGGTGGCTGGGACCACAACACTGATGAGTGGTGTGTGTGTGTGTGTGTGTGCATACGTAGGAGTTTTAAAAGATATGATATATATATATATATATATATATATATATATATATATATATATATATATATATATATATATATATATATATATATATATATATATACAAGGTTAAGGGACGGAGCAGCCCGAGTGTAGAATTCTCTTCCCGTAACACACAAAAAGTATTCACACCACACACACACATAAACACACACAATAACCCACCCTGATGCAATATCTCTTCGCATGTCCTTGAAGGTAGAGTCTCTCTCTCTCTCTCTCTCTCTCTCTCTCTCTCTCTCTCTCTCTCTCTCTCTCTCTCTCTCTCTCTCTCTCTCTCTCTCAGTATACGTCTCTTGTCCCACTATGATCCACCAGTCGTGTGTTGTGTTTCTCCTGTTTGGTTCGTCCTGAGCGATACATTGGTGGCCGCTCAGCGGGACGTTGTTGTTGTGAACCGTGGAGGCTGGCTGGTCACGATGCTGAGCTGACACCGTAAAGATGAGATGAATGTGTAGATACAGTAGCGAGCGAGCGACCTCAGAGCGAATGTTCACACAGGGGAAGTTCCGTGAACTGAACGTTCCATCTCACACTATCCATATAAACAAAGGATGATTAGAAGGGAAGATTAGAACGAGACGAATATAGATCAATGAAGAAAAAGGAGAGACTTATAAAATGTATAAAGGGAAGGAGAGAAGCCATGATAGAAAGCAAACATTGAGGGCAAAGTCGAGCGAAACTACTAAATGTTAGAGATCAATATAGTGTGTTTAAGGTCCTGGAACATGTCGTGTTTGAGGAAGACGAGTTCCCTCACACCACACACACACAAAATCTACAGAGCTTTAATGATAATTAATAGTTTGAAACACTCAACACCGACCTCGGCTCGAGGGTCATGCATCCCTCTCCCCTGGAGTATGTCACCTGACCGTGGGCCTTTCTCGGGGGCTGTATACAAGAGGCCAGAAAATGTTCACAGGGTCGTAATTCCCACTAACTCAGCAAGCGCTTGAGGCGGTAAGGTCTATTAGGGAAAGTTTATGTACACAGACGGCTTGCTAATGATTTGCTGCGCCGCTTCCCAACGCTGCAGGTGAGGCAGATGGACGGCTGGAGGGAAACACGTCAACACAGTGTCACTAGAAGTGGCTGCCAACCTCCTCACTCTAGGACAGCCATGCGAAGCCAAGAGGAAATTTCTCGTCCCTGAAAAATGAAAGAGGTTACACCTGCACTCCCGAACACCGCTGATATATGTAGATATACATGCATTGTGTATGTATATATATATACATACAAGGTCACTGAATGGATATATGGTATAAACGTGCGTCAACGTATAATGATGACCTGTCGAGAAGCCGGGAGAGGGATGTGAGGAAGCCGTACACAGCAAAGTCACGAGATGATGTTGGCAAGTAGAGTGGAGGCGGCTGGACACAGGGATCACATCGGATCCAGAAGCGACGACAGACGTCAAGAGTTCAAGATGAGGAGACACACATTGTTGAGTGTTGTGGATGGTAGAGCTTGTGTCATGTTAGCTGCTGCACAGTGTCTTGGCCTACGTCAACCCCTCCCCTATCGCTCCATCTCCACCCTGACGTCCCTACTATCCCTCACATTACCGAGGATAGATGGATGAGGATGGGAGCCACTAGCCCAAGATGCTTAAGGCAGGGTTGATGGTGAAGGGGGGGGGGGGCGGCTCAGAGAGAGAGAGAGAGAGAGAGAGAGAGAGAGAGAGAGAGAGAGAGAGAGACAGACCACCCCTTCCCCAAATTCGCCAGAGAAAATCAACGGATTTCTTTCAAGTTTTTTCTATCTTTCGTCGATCAAACGTTGGTTGTGGACACTCACGTTACGAGGTGTGATGCTGAGGTATCTGTAAGATACCGTCTTCTCCATCGTCTTACGCCTGTTGAGTCTTGTCACTGTAGGCTACGGTATTTGCCCTGACCTGTGGCTTGATCTTGTCATGTACAGTCAGACGTATCGGCAGGTTGCTGCCTCACTCATATTCCTCATACTATGTGTAACAAGGAAATCTAGAAACTGAAAACATATCATTAAGAATGATATTTCTTTTTTTTCCTTCATTTCTATCCTCCTCTCCCATGCCTAAGGTGGTATGAGGAGCTCATACTCTCGTCCAACTCATTGCCATGCCTTCCCACGCACCAGCGTCGCCTCATATCCCTCCACGACTCTCCAAGACCTTGTCGTTTATCCAGCCTTTGGTTCAGAGGAGGTCACCTGGTGCCATCGTCAGTCCCATCTGATTTTCCACCTACTCTTTTTTTTCCCCTTTCTCGCTCACCCTTTTCCTCTCTACATTACTCTCTCTCTCTCTCTCTCTCTCTCTCTCTCTCTCTCTCTCTCTCTCTCTCTCTCTCTCTCTCTCTCTCTCTCTCTCTCTCTCCTGTTTTCTGGCCTCTTTTCCTATGTAATTATCTCATCCTCTCTTCCTTTCCCTATGTCTAATGATTTATTTTTTTCCTTCTTTGCACCCCATCCTTTCCTGATATTCACATGTCCTCAGTCTACAGCCTTAGTTTGCCTATTCCCTAACCACCTTGTTAGTCAGTCTGGCTCATCATTACTTCCTCTTTGTAACCACCTCGTCTCCCTAACTCTCACTTGAGTATCAGTTAACACATTACCACTAAAGAGAACTCTTCCCACTACACTAGTAACCCCTGGTGGACGACCTTCCCACTACACTAGTAACACCTGGTGGACGACCTTCCCACTACACTAGTAACCCCTGGTGGACGACCTTCCCACTACACTAGTAACCCCTGGTGGACGACCTTCCCACTACACTGGTAACCCCTGGTGGACGACCTTCCCACTACACTGGTAACCCCTGGTGGACGACCTTCCCACTACACTAGTAACACCTGGTGGACGACCTTCCCACTACACTAGTAACCCCTGGTGGACGACCTTCCCACTACACTAGTAACCCCTGGTGGACGACCTTCCCACTACACTAGTAACACCTGGTGGACGACCTTCCCACTACACTAGTAACACCTGGTGGACGACCTTCCCACTACACTAGTAACCCCTGGTGGACGACCTTCCCACTACACTAGTAACCCCTGGTGGACGACCTTCCCACTACACTAGTAACCCCTGGTGGACGACCTTCCCACTACACTAGTAACACCTGGTGGACGACCTTCCCACTACACCAGTAACCCCTGGTGGACGACCTTCCCACTACACTAGTAACACCTGGTGGACGACCTTCCCACTACACTAGTAACCCCTGGTGGACGACCTTCCCACTACACCAGTAACACCTGGTGGACGACCTTCCCACTACACTAGTAACACCTGGTGGACGACCTTCCCACTACACTAGTAACCCCTGGTGGACGACCTTTCCTATCCCTTGACCACAGTGGAGTGTGTGGGTAGAAAAGATGTACAGAAGAAGGTTATGAAGGAGAGTGTAACAGGCACTTCAGATGGAGAGAAGCAGAAATGATAACCAATGAACGTGATGATATTAGAAAAAAGAATGTGTGTAATATAAAGGCTTGGAGATGAAATTACAGACACGAAAGCTGTAGATAGGTACAGATAGAATGCCCCAAGTATGTACATCATGATCGCAGTTTCTCGCGTTACGAAGGTGTCGCCAGGAACAGACGAAGAAAGATTGCATCTGCTCACATATTTTCTTCACCTGCCATGTATAATGAACCAAAAATACAGCTCCCTATCTGCATCCAGGCCCCACAGACCTTTCCATGCTTTACCCCGGACGCCTCACATCCCTTGGTTCAATCTATTGATAGCACGTCGAACCATATATACCGCATCGCTCCAGTTCACTTTTTCCCGCTTGTATGTTCCAAGCCTCGCTCACTCACAATATTTTCCACACCATCCATCTATCCCAATTTGGTCTTTCCCTTCTCCTTTCCCCCTCCACCTCCGAGACATACATCCTCTCTGTCAACCTTTCCTCACTCATTCTCTCCATATGTCTAAAGAGGACACCCAGTTTCGCAAAGGCAGACCCAGCTATGTAGGGTTTCCAAGATAGAATGGATTTTACAGTATTCCCAAGTATGTTCATCGAGTCAAGCGGTAGCATTACTCTTGCTTTACGCAGAATATTAACCTCCTTTCAAAACATCTTATTTTTCCTAAAGTTTACTGACTATCGTTCACCCCAACTCTCGTTTGCTTTCTTTTCTTTTTCACCCCTGCACCTTCTTCTTGGCCTCCTGTCGCTATCTCTTATTTCTCTCCTAATCATTTGCACTCCTTCCTTGTAAGTACCGCCCATATACCTTTCCTTTACTCTTTCACATGCAACTTCACTCTTTCATCCCAACACTCACTACTCTTTTCAGTCTGCCCACCTCCATGCATCCCTCCCACATGCCAGCATTGCTTCCCTAAATATCTCCCATTTATCATCCACTCTCCCAGCTTCATTTGCTTTCATTTTTGCCATTCTACTCTCAATCTTTCTTGGTAATTTTTCACACACGTCTCTTTTCCAAGCTCACTAACTCTGACCAGTCTCTTCTCACTCATACTGTCTCCTGTTTTCTGAAAACCTCTACAAATATTCGCCTTCACCTCCACAGGATAATGATCAGACGTTCCTCCAGCTGCCCTCTCAGCACATACATTGAAAAGTCTCTCTTTTACACGCCTATCAATTTGTATGTAATCCAGTAATGCCCGATGACCATCTCTCCTGCTCATATACGTATGATTGTTACGTCCTTTTTAAACCAGGTATTCCTAATCACAAGTCCTTTTTCAACACACAAATCCACAAGCTGTTCACCATTTCCTTGTACACTACTGAATTCCTCCATGACCCTCATTTATACCCTCAAATGACGCATTTAAATCACCCATCACTACTACCCGGTCCCCTACACCAAAGCTGCTGACTCACTCACTCAGCTGCTCCCAGAACACTTGCCTCTCATGACCTTTCTTCTCATAGCCAGGTACGCAAGAACTAATAATCACCATCTCTCGCCATCCAATTTCATTTTTACCCACATCAGACTTGAGATCACTTATACTTTCACGCCATCTCACAACTCCTGCTTTAGGAGTAGTGGTACCCCATCCTTATCTCTTGTCCTCTCATTAGTCCCTAACTTTACTGTGTGACATTTCCAAACCATTCTTTTCCTCTACCCTTGCTTGTTTCACTCAGAGCCAGAACATCCACTTTATTTCATGATACATACTACTTATCTCTCCTCTCTCCTCATCTTGGTTATATCCACACACATTCATACACCCCAGTCTGAGCCATCGAGGAGGATGAGCACTCCCCACTTGACTCCAGCATCTGTTCAATCTTCTGAAAATTGATATATACGTAGGGAATAGGGAGGTAGAAATGTTTCTCTCCTTCCCCAGGTGTGTACGCATTGACAGCACTTCGACCCCGGTATAACAAATCGTTCCAGTTCACTCTATTCCTTGCACGCCTTTCACCCCCTGTATGTTCAGGCCCCGATCGTTCAAAATCATTTTCACTCCATCCTTCCACCTCCAATTTGGTCTCCCACTTCTCCTCGTTCCCTCCACCTCTGACACATATATCCTCTTTATCAGTCTTTCCTCACTCATTCTCCCCATGTGGCCGAACTATTTCAGTACATCCTCTTCTGCTCTCTCAACCACACTCTTTTTATTACCACACATCTCTCTCACTCTTTCATTACTTACTCGATCAAACCACCTCACACCACATATTGTCCTCAAACATCTCATTTCCAACACATCCACCCTCCTCGGCACAGCCTGATCTATAGCCCACGCCTCGCAACCATATAACATTGTTGTAACCACTATTCCTTCAAACATACCCATTTTTGCTCTTCGAGATAACGTTTTCGCCTTCCACACATTCTTCAACGCTCCCAGTACCTTCGCCCCCTCCCCCACCCTGTGACTCACTTCCGCTTCCATGGTTTCATCCGCTGTTAAATCCACTCCCAGATATCTAAAACACTTCACTTTCTCCAGTCTATCTCCATTTAAACATACCTCTCAACTGACCTGTCCCTCAACTCTGTTGAACCTATTAACTATGCTTTTATTCACATTTACTTTCGGATTTCTTCTTTCACACACTTTACCAAACTCAGTCACCCGACTCAGTCACCAGAGCTGTATCATCAGCGAACAACAACTGACTCATTTCCCAAGCCCTCTCATCCACAACAGACTGCATACTTGCTTCTCTCTCCAAAAATCTTGCATTCACCTCCCTAACAACCCCATCCATAAACAAATTAAACAACCATGGAGACATCACGCACCCCTGCCGCAAACAGACATTCACTGGGAACCTATCACTTTCCTCTCTCCCTACTCATACACATGCCATACATCCTTGATAAAACTTTTCACTGCTTCTAGTAACTTACCTCCCACACCGTATACTCTTAATACCTTCCACAGAGCATCTCTATCAACTCTATCATATGCCTTCTCCAGATTTTCTACCACTTCTGAAACCGCACTGCTCTTCCCCTATCTGATGCTTTGTACATGTCTTCACCCAATCAGTCAATACCCTCCCATATAATTTCCCAGGAATACTCAACAAACTTATACCTTTGTAATTTGCACACTCACCTTTATCCTCTTCGCTTTTGCACGATGGGACTATGCATGCATTTCGCCAATCCTCAGGCACTTCACCATGAACCATACATACATTGAATATCCTTAACAACCAGTCAATAACACAGTCACCCCCTTTTTTGATAAATTCCACTGCAATACCTTCCCAACCCACCGCCTTGCTAACTTTCATCTTCCGCTAAGCTTTCACTACCTCTTCTCTGTTTACCAAACCATTCTTCCTTACCCTCTCATTTCGCACACCGCCTCGACCAAAACACCCTATATCTGCCACTCTGTCATCAGACACATTCAACAAACCTTCAAAATGCTCACCACATCTCCTTCTCACTTCACCACTACTTGTTATTACCTCCCCATTAGCCCCCTTCACCGATGTTCCCGTTTGGTCTCTTGTCTTACGCACTTTATTTACCTCCTTCCAAAACATCTTGTTACTTTCCCTAAAATTTAACGATACTCTCTCACCCCAACTCTCATTTGCCCTCTTTTTCACCTCTTGCACCTTTCGATTGACCTCCTTTTTTATTCTATACATCTCCCAATCATTCGCACTACTTCCCTGCAAAAACCGTCCAAACGCCTCTCTCTTCTCTTTCACTAACAATCTTACTTCTTCATCCAACCATATATATATATATATATATATATATATATATATATATATATATATATATATATATATATATATATATATATGTATATATATGTATATAAACTTCCAGCTGAGAACTACAGGGATGCTGTTGGCAGTTCCTACATCTTATGCCAACCTGTTCTTACTAACTTTAAACTTTCCCTGTACTTCTCCTCCATAATTTCTCAGCAGCGCGAGCTAACATCCAGACCCCCAGGGCCAGACGCCCTTGGATATATCATTATTCCAGAGACTCTTGGAGACGAACATTGTCCTCACCCCATTGAAGTGTACACTTTCATGTCGTAATATCTTAGGCCAAGAAATAGATCTTTTATGGAAACTTGAAAAAAGGACAAAATACAATAGTTTGAATGTCAGATACATTGTATTGTATGATTACTACCATCCGAGACAGTGTGTTAATTACGTACACGACTTGAATAATTATACAATATTTTGTTTTCTGAGAGCCAAGTGTTGTCGTGTTTATCTCCGAGGCAACACCCTGATGTAATTAACTCCGGCGTTTGTATTGTACATCTTCTAAGTACTAATTGAATTCTTTTGACCAAGCCACAACCCCACCACCACCAACCAGCAGCTTCTTCCACCACCCACCACATCTGACGCTCGCTTCTCAGAATAACTTTGAGCATCCTTTTGTTCTCCCCACCCGCCTCCCTTCCTCCCTTCAGACACAGAGAATCAGACCTTCAAAGTAATCAACTCCTTCCATTATATCTACTCCCTCTCCTAGACCACAATGAGACACTTCGGTATTTCTCTTTCCACCCGAATCATCCATGGTGACTCATTAACCCATCCTGGGGTGCATGAGTTTGCCTTCCCCCCCCTCCGTACCTTCCTCTTCCATTTCCCTTTCCCTCCGGCTATTACACCTCCCCAGGGCCTGGTCAGCAGCAGGTGGCGCCTGGCACTACGTGGAACCCACCTCGTTAAGTAAAGCTCCCGTCTTCACCAGAGCTCACGGCTTCGCATCAACGATCGGCTCCTTTTTTTTTCTCCCCTCCAGATCACACCCGTCTCTCAAGGCTCTTCTTTCCTTCCCTTGGTGTTGTCTTTTCTTCTGTCTCTTATCTGTTTCCTCGTGCGACATCGTCTCTTGGCAACGCTTCCTCATCTTGGTAATTATTCTGTAGGAGGAAATGACAGGAGTTTTCTACCTTGATTATGGTCGTGCTTTATACACTCTCTCTCTCTCTCTCTCTCTCTCTCTCTCTCTCTCTCTCTCTCTCTCTCTCTCTCTCTCTCTCTCTCTCTCTCTCTCTCTCTCCTCAAATATCACTTCTCCGTTTCTCCATCATATTTGGCGGATCTTCCCCATCCCTACTCATTGCCTGTGAGCATCTATCGCACCCTCCATCACATGTTTTCCCTAGACCGTACCTTTCTCTGTCTTCCACAGAGAGAGAGAAAAACCCATCCACACACACACACACACACACACACAGACACACACACACACACACACACACACACACACACACACACACACACACACGAAAGAGGACGAGAATTATTGACCCCTTTGAGAAAAAAAGGACAGTACCCTAGAGACTTGAGGAGTCCATGATAGATGATTTTGTACGAGCAATACATCATAGGACGTGTAATTGTAGTGAAGAAGACGGTGGTGTTGATAAACCAAAGTTAAGAACACAAGAGGATCACTCGTGGGATCATTAGGGACGTGAAATAGCGAGGGACGTGCCTACCTCAGAGATGACAAAAAGATCTAATACTGTGGGATTTCAGTTATGAAAAAGAACTGAGTGCAAGATTTTGTATCCTCATATATATCGAGTCATATGGAGACTCTATTTTCCTAGTGTGTATACACGACAAAACCTCCCACATTAACCCCCCTGTCGCCGAGCTCTCTACCACCATTAGAGACACTGATGAACCATCACTGCCAGAACCCTACCTCACCCAACAGCACGGGAGTTTGAGAATACCTCATAGGAGACACAGGGTTGGAATAGAGTGGTCATGTAATGCATGGGTTTCATCATGTGATTAATAATGAACGAAGAAATCAGACGCTGAGAGGAGCCATAATCGTGGAAGCAAAACAGACTTAAAGAATTTCTGTGTGAGCGTCAACCTGGGCATCTGAGTTTTGTAACTGTGGCACAGATCAGTGTTATGGGAGATTCTGATGTTTGCAGTTGATGTAGGAGGAACACATGATGTGTAACTGTAGATGCAAATGCGTGAGGCGGAGGGGACGGACATAAAGAAAACAAGCGAGGTGTTTCATATATTGACGTCTGAAAGAGCTTTGGGATGTATAGAGTACATGCAAGTGGTTCTACAGCTAGCCAGAACTGAAGGCAGAGAATGAATATAGCAGGAGACATAAACACCAGGGACATAGAAACTTCGAAAAGAAGAACGAGGACAAGGGCAAGAGGGAATTCAAAATCACTTCATAGATTTGTCTGGGAATAGATGTTACAATCAGAGAACATGTAATCAAGCTAATGGGTTCGGAGGCAAGAACTGCAGCAGATGATGTAAAGATAAGCAATGTGATGAATTTTTTTTCTAATCTAAAAGTGTTTTCGCACGAAAAGACGCAGTAACCTTAACGCCAGTGAGATGGAACAAGGAGGAGGTCCTGGATACGAATGAAATTTTGTAGAAAAAACACATATATAAAGACTAATAAATGGCCCTCATCCACAAAAGGCTAATGGTGCTGATAAAGTGTTCCACGTGTGTGGAAGAAATTGTATAGATAGGTAATAAACTACTCGTAATGTTGTTCAAGATGCCACTGGAGGAACGTGAAATACCAAGAGAACAAGAGAGGGCAAATGTGATACCCGACTTCAAGAAAGGACACCGGGAGGTGGTGCTGAACTACAGGATCAGTCTGTCTGTGACGTGTGCCCTGTCATAGACTGATAACGGTAACAGATAACAAAATTGGGTGATTGTTGGTGGAGGAAACCACCTTACTAAGACACAACGGACTCAGGGAAATGAGGTCATCCTCCTTGGACTTCTACGAGAGAGTGAGCTCCACCTAAGGCAAAGATGGATGGATGGACCATGTGTATTTAGACTACCGGAGAGCATTTGACACTAACCCCATAATGAGGTCGGTAGAGAAGCTGGATTTTCAGGTAGGAATTAGGGAGAGACTCCATTGATTTATAGAAACAAAGGACGTAAGTAAGAAAAAGCGTCCTTGAAATGGGTCAGGGGCACCGATGGTGTTGGACCATGTGTATTTGAACTACCGGAAAGCATTTGACACTTTACCCCAAAATGAGGTCGGTAGAGAAGCTGGATTTTCAGGTAGGAATAAGGGAGAGACTCCATCGATGGATAGAAACAAAGGACGTAAGTAAGAAAAAGCGTCCTTAAAATGGGTCAGGGTCACTGATGGTGTGCCGCAGGGGTCTGTTCTGGGACCCCTACTCTCCATGATCTATACCAACAACAGGAAGGACTGGACTCGTGCATGAATGTGTCTGTAGGAGATACCATGGTCGGTGGGGAAGTGAAAAGCAAGGAGGATTGCTTCAACTTACAGGAGGACCTAGACAATCTACTTTCTAATGAATCGATTCGAGTATTATAATTATCTTTCACAAATGTTTCAGCTGCAGGAAACTGTGTATGAGAGATACTTGGGCGTGGAAATTTGACCTAACCTCTCACTATAGAGCCCAACCTTAGGAGAAATGTACAGAAGACGGTAGTTAGGATCGCATTCAAGCACTAGGATGAAGAAATATTCGGCAAAATATTCACATCGCATATTTGGCCAAAACAAGAATATGTTTTTCAAGTTTGTCTACGTCAAATAGAGAAGGACAAAGAACTAATTGAGAAGGTCCAGAGGGGGCAGCATCGTGGTACAGCACAGTGAGATGGATGTTACGAGACCGTCTATGTGTCCCTCATTGAAGAGAGAAGAGGAAAAGGTGACTTGATCACAAACCTTAATTTTTGAAACTAGTTATATGATCAACGATTGCTCGTGAGATACAAGGACGGGTTTAACCAGAAGCCATCACAGAGAATTGAGTAAGATCTTGCCTATGATGTATGAGTAGTGGATGAATGGAAACAACTAAGTGATGTCATTGTGAATGTGGCCAGCATACAGATGTTGTAAGATGTTGTATGATACTTGTGAATGTGAGCAGAGATGGGGGCCCCATGAGTGTATTACCCCCTCCCCACCTACTGTATGAGTACGTGATCACACACACACACACACACACACACACACACACACACACACACACACACACACACACACACATACACACCTTCTCAGCTTGTGCTCCTTGGTCCTCAACATGATTACCAACTTCACATTGGCTCCAGTTCATTTCGTTTTTTCCCCCTCTCACTCTTTTCCCTGGCTAGATCCACCCCACTCTCTCTCTCTCTCTCTCTCTCTCTCTCTCTCTCTCTCTCTCTCTCTCTCTCTCTCTCTCTCTCTCTCTCAGCGTTTTTAACTCTCCTTTCTCACTCTTCCCTCCCACTGGTTTGTATCTTTACCGTGTTCCTACCTCTCTATACCACCTCACTATACCACCTCACTATACCATCTCGCTCATACAACCTCTCTATACCACCTCACTATACCACCTCACTATACCACCTCACTATACCATCTCGCTCATACCACCTCTCTATACCACCTCGCTCATACCACTTCGCTCATAATACCTTGCTAATACTGTCTCGCTAATACCACCTTGCAAATAACACCTCGCCAATGCCACCTCACCAGTACCACCTACCCAATACCGCCTCGCTAATACCACCAAGCCAACACCACCTCGCTGAAAACCACCTCGCTAATACCACCTCGCTTTTACCCCCCCTCCCTGCAGCTCAACACCCACGACTGGGTTGAGCGGGCGTCGGTGTGGGCCGTGCACCAGACCATGTTCCGCGTCATCAAGGAATCAGAGTACGTGGACGAGCGGCAGCACTGCTTCCTCCTGCAGACGGCCATGCAGGAGTCGCGGTACCTTAGTGTGGAGACGCGCCAGGACCTCCTCAGGATCGAGAACGCCTGGCACCGGGCCGTCTACAACGCCGTCACCAGACTCGGGGTGAGTGCGTTCCTCTTGAAGTGTCGGGAGGAGGAGAGAGAGGGAGGGAGGAAGGAGGGGTTTCCTGTAGGGATAGAGGCCTGCATCAGAGGGAGGGAGCATACAGCCGTCAGGAGGGAGCATACAGCCGTCAGGAGGGAGCATACAGCCGTCAGGAGGGAGCATACAGCCATCATGGAAGGGAGCATACATTAGTTGGGAAGAAACATACACCCTTAAGAGGAGAACATATATTACTGGAAGGGAGTCATACACTCTGGGCAGGGAGTATACACCGCTGTCAGGAAGTATACACCATTAGAAGGGAGTCATACACCCTTGTGAGGGAATACACACCTATGGGAGGAGGAACCATTCACCAGTGCAAGGTATACACCTCGGAAAGGAGGAGATTGGAGCGCCACACAACACTTGGTGGTAAGTCGCTGAGGTTATCAATGTGGGAAGCAAGAACTGTGGTTGTATACACACGAGTGGGAGGTGAGTGAGGCCAGACACCAC
>NC_092226.1:63782790-63790290 GCF_036320965.1 Panulirus ornatus
AGGGAAAAAAAACAAACAAATACTTTGAATTCGGGGAATCGTACACCCAAGATGAATGATGGACACATATATATCTAAGCTTGGGGTGACAATTAGGGGTGTCCCTATTGGCAGTCGAGGTTGTGAACTGTTGGTTTTGTAAGATGTGTTTGGTAATTAGGTTGTGATGGATGGACCGAGAGGAGCCTCCTCTCTGACAGAGAACTTTAATAAGAGTTCATCGTGATAAAAAGTTGAGCCACAGAATATTTGCAGAAGAATTTACTTTGATATGAAGATAATGAGAATTGTCTTGATAAACAAACAAAAAAAAATATATTGTGGAGTAGGAGAATGCAAATACTGATCCCAGAAAAAAAAAAGAATGTTACTGTTGAAATTTCAATAAAATATTAGAATTGTTGAAAAAAGATCTTTCATTTACAACCTGATGTGTTTACTTGGGGGGAGGTTGTAAATAAATACCTGTGACATGTCCTTATGGGGTGTAAATACATGTGAATTTCTATTTTTGTAAATAGTAATAACTTGAGACATTTTTGTATAATGAAGTAAATCATAATCGCCATTAAGAGGAAGTGTTTTCAGTGTAATTTGATTCATCTAGGTGGCCATGACTTTGATCAATCGTAAACAATGTTAGATACATCATAATCCTCCACTTCAGTGCCCTAGACCAATGCTGATACCTTGTTTAAAGCCCAACAGGTGAACTGAAAACAGAGGAGTGATACATATTGAATGAATCACTACAATGAAATAGGGAGACCAAAAAGGTGTGTTTGGCAAACAAGGGAAAACAGTGGCCATATATCATCATTTAACTTAATAAAACAGAACTATGACCTGTACGTCAGATGACAACAGCTAAGTGGGCAAAAACTCAAACCATAGACCATTTTTTTTTTTCACTTCCTTTCTCAACCCTTGCTGGAGAAATGTACAGCGACATACTACTTCAAAGAGCTGGAAAGACGCTGTTATTAAAGTGCTGTAATGGGTTATATCACGGTCATGAAGCCTGGTCCATATGTCTCGGACCTTTGTGCAAACTTGAGACAGCCTCCAACAGAGCAGTACAGTGGCACAAGGTGCCACTGTACTGTGTCAAATCAATGGAGTGAGGCACGTGCTATGTGAGGAGGCTGAAATGAGGTACATCATCCCTGCAGGAGTTGACAGGTGCACTCCTGTGTTACGACTTCTCCAGGCAGGTACTGTGATCAGGCACTGCACGAAGGTCCTGATGGTAGAAATAGTTTCAAAAATCGTACTGTCCTGCCGCACAGTAGCCTGATGGTGTGTGGTGCTGAGGTGCGAGTGAAGGGGCAGAGAGAGAGAGAGAGAGAGAGAGAGAGAGAGAGAGAGAGAGAGAGAGAGAGAGAGAGAGAGAGAGAGAGAGAGGACGGGTGTGGAAGAGGAGAGGAAAGGTAAAGGGGAAGAGAGGGAAAAGGGAGGTGAAAGGTGGCGTCAGAAAATGATACTAGGGCGGATGGTGTTGTGTGTGAAGAGGGAGAGTATTAGGTGATGGGGAGGGAAGGTAATGAGGGAACAGAGAGAGAGAGAGAGAGAGAGAGTAACAAGTGAGAGTAGGAGAGTTATGAACGAGGAGGGGATGTGATAAGTGAAGGAGGAGAGGCGTGAATGAGTAAGGAGACTGCATAAGTAGAGGACGAGAATAGAAGAGCGAAAAAAAAGGAGAATAAAAAAGTGAACCAGGAGAGGTACTAGGTGGGAGAGGAGAGTGATAAGTGAGAGAAAAGAATAATAAGTGAGAGAAGAGAATAATAAGTGAGGGGTGGGAGTAATGAGTATAGAAGGAGAATGATAAGTGAGAGAAGAGAGCATTGAATGAGGGAAGAAAGTTATCAGTGACAAACGAATTTAGACTGTCAATCTCGGAAGCATCAACACATCGTCAGGAGCCAGTGACACACTGTCTGAGGCCAGTGACACACTGTCTGAGGCCAGTGACACACTGTCTGAGGCCAGTGACACACTGTCTGAGGCCAGTGACACACTGTCTGAGGCCAGTGACACATTGTCTGAGGCCAGTGACACACTGTCTGAGGCCAGTGACACACTGTCTGAGGCCAGTGACACACTGTCTGAGGCCAGTGACACATTATCTGAGGCCAGTGACACAGGACTCACTCACAATGTCAAGAATCTCATTAAACACTCGAGTGAAATTTTGCTCGACAGTGGCATCTGGTCGCCTTTCAATCATTCCTCAAAAAAGAAAAAAAAAAGAAAAAATGAATAAAACCTTCGTCTGCTGCATGGTAATTCAACCTTTAAATTTCACTCTGGCTTCTGAAATTGAATGATCTCAAGTTTTTCACCAGCAGATACTTACGTTCTAAAGTATGCAGATATTATATTGAAGATAAAAATAATGTAATTTTAGATGAGGTTGGTTCAAGGAGTGATAGTGAAGATTGGGTTCAGTGGAGGCATTTTATGTAGTGACGAGGTGTGAGCGGATATGTTTGTCTCACTTCCTGTATCTATAACAATCATTTAGAGTGTAGAGCGGTGGAGTGACAGGCACTTCTATAAGTGTGGAGGTTCATCCTACACGTTCACACACTTGGCGGTATGGATCGAGGACGTGTGTGTGTGTGTGCGTGTGTGTGTGTGAGAGAGAGGTATATACATTACCTGATCCACCTTTTGGAACATTGAATGGCTCAGTATTGGTGGGTAGGTATCGATAGATAAGTAGATACACCAATCAAAAGGTTGGTAGATGGGCATGTAGGTAGGAAGATATTCAATTATCACCAATATCAGTGTTATTGTTGGTAATGATAATTATGATAATGATGATATTAACATTAATACTGATAATAAAGATATTGTTATAATCAATATTATCATGACTATCATCATCATTGGAAAGTTTAGCGTCCATCATGTCCAAGATGGGCATGTGTGAAGACTCATCCCAATAGACTCTACGTGGAAAAGCAAGGAAGGGAGTGAACAAGTTGGAGATGAAATACCTTGCGACATTATGTGGTGTGAGGCGGGTTGATCGCGTGGGGAACGACATTGTAAGAGCGAGATGGGGTTGGATGCTGTGTGTAGTAGAGTTGATCTGGGCGTGATGAAGTGGTTCTGGTAGATCGAGAGGATGAGCAAATATTGACTGACTGGCAGGATCGACGTATCAGAAATGGGTGGGAGGAAGAGGGAGAAACGAAGAGGGAGCTGGGAGGATAGAGTGAGGGAGGCTCTGGGGTATCGGGATCTGAAGATTTGGTAAAGTAAGAAGCGTGTACGAGATAGATGGGAAGTGGAATCACGAAGTATACGTAATGGTCAGACAAGCCAATTACTAAGCTGGCGCCTAAAGGGGGATTTGGGGGGAGGACCCCCCCTCCCCTTCTGGTATTTCAATTCTAAAAGAGGAAACAAAAGAAGGAATCAAGTGGGGGGGGTGCTCATCCTCCTCGAAGGCTCGGATTGGGTTGTCTAACTGTGTGTGGATATAACCAAGATAAGAAGAAGAGAGAGATAGGTAGCATGTATCAGGGAAAAAACCTAGATGTTCTGGCTCTGTGTAAAAAAAAAAAAGAGGTCATGGGTAAAGGGAAAAAATGGTTTGGAAATGTCTTCGGAGTATAGTCAGGGATTGGTGAGAGGACAATATCTAAGGAAGGAGCATCATTACTACTGAAGCAAGAGTTGTGGGAGTGTGTGATAGAGTGTAAGGAGCTAAGTTCTAGATTGATGTGGGTAAGATTGAAAATGGATGGCAAGAGATGGGTGATTATAATTATTGATACTTATACACCCGGTCATGAGAAGAAAGATCATGAGAGGCAACTGTTTTGAGAGCAGCTAAGTGAGTGTGTCAGTGGCTTTGATGCACGAGACCGGGTATTAGTGATGGGTGATTAGAATGCGAAGGTGAGTTATGTGGCAGTTCAGGGTATAATTGGTGACCTTTTGGAGTTGTGTGCTGAAAAAAGACTGGTGATTGGGAGTAACCTGGTTTCAAAAGAGAGATATGCATGAGTATACGTATGTGAATAGGAAAGATGACCAGAGAGTATTGTTAGAATACGTGTTAATTGATAAGCGTGTAAAAGAGAGACTTTTGGATGTTAATGTGCTGAGAGGGGCAGCTGGTGGGATGTCTGATCACTTTCTCGTGGAGGCGAAGGTGAAGATTTGTAGAAAGTTTCAGAATAAAGGAGAGAATGTTGGGGAGAAGAGAATGGTGTGGGTAAGTGGCTTATAAAGGAGACTTGTGTAAGGAAATACCAAGAGAGATTGAGTGACAAAAGGTGAGACCAAATGACCTGAGGGGAGTGGGTGAGGAATGGGATATATTAGGGAAGCAGTGATGGCATGTATAAGAGATGCCTGTGGTATGAGAAGGGTGTGATGTAGGCAGCTTAGAAAGGGTAGCGAGTGGTGGGGTGAAGAAATAAAGTTCTTTGTGAAAGAGAAAAGAGAGGTGTTTGGACGATACTTGCAAGGAACGAGTGGAAATGACAGTGAGAGATACAATAGAAAGTGGGAGGAGGTCAAGAGGAAGATGCAAGAGTTGCAAAAGAGGGCAAATAAATGTTGGGGTGAGAGAGTATCATTAAATTTTAGGGAGAATAAAAAGATGTTTTGGAAGGAGTTAGATAACGTGCGTGAGACAAGAGATCAAATGAGAACATCGGTAAAGGGGGCAAGTGGGAAGTGATAACAGGTAGTGATGAAATGAAGGAGAGATGGAGTTAGTAATTTCAAGGATTGGTGAATGTCTTTCATGACAGTGTTTTATTCGGGGTGATGTGCGAAGTGAAAGTAAGGGAAAATGGTTTGGTGAAGAGATGAGGTGATGAAACCCGGCAAGGCGGCGGTGTTGGATAGTATTGCAGTTGAATTTATCAAGAGAGAGGGTGACTGTTGTGGATTGGTTGGTAAGGATATTCAATGTATGTATGACTCATGGTGAGGTGCCTGAGGATTGGCGGAATGCGTGCATAGTGCCATTGTACAAAGGCAAAGGGGATAAGAGTGAGTGCTCAAATTACAGAGGTATAAGTCTGTTGAGTATTCCTGGTAAATTATATGGGAGGGTATTGATTGAGAGGGTGAAGGCATGTAGAGAGCATCAGATTGGGGAAGAGCAGTGTGGTTTCAAAAGTGGTAGAGGATGTGTGGATCAGGTGTTTGCTTTGAGGAATGTGTGACAAATATTTACAGAAACAGATAGATTTATATGAGGCACTTATGGATTTGGAGAAGGCATATAATAGGGTTGATAGAAATGCTTTGTGGAAGGACTTAAGAGTATACGGTGCGGGAGGTAAAATGCTACAAGCAGTGAGAAGTTTTTATCAAGGATGTAAGGCATGTGTACGTGTAGGAAGAGAGGAGAGCAATTGGTTCCCAATGAAGGTCGGTCTACTGTAGGGATGTGTGATGTCCCCATGATTGTTTAATTTGTTTATGGATAGGGTGGTTAGGGAGGTAAATGTAAGAGTTTTGGAGAGAGGAGCGAGTATGCAGTCTGTTGGGGTCTGGGAAGTAAGTCAGTTGTTGTTCGAGTGAGAAACTGCAGAGGTTGGTGACAGTCTGGTAAAGTGTGCTAAAGGAAAAAGCTGTGAGTAAATGTGAATAAGAGCAAGATTATTAGGTTCAGTAGGGTTGAGGGACAAGTTAGTTGGGGTACGAATTTGAATGGAGAGAAACTGGAGGAAGTGAAGTGTTTTACATATCTGGGAGTGGACTTATCAGGGAATGGAACCACAGAAGCGGAAGGGAGTCATAGTGTCGGGGGAGGCAAAGGTTATGGGAACGATGAAGAGTATGTGGAAAGAGAACGTTATCTCGGAGGGAGAGACTGGGTCTTGTAGGAATAGTGGTTCCAACAATGTTATATGGGTGCGAGGCGTGGGCTATAGATAGGGTTGTACGGAGGAGGGTGGATGTGCTGGAAATGAGATGTTTGAGGACAATATGTGGTGTGAGTAAGCAATAATAGTGTAAGAGAGATGTGTGGTAATAAAAAGAGTGTGGTTGAGAGAGCAGAAGAGGGTGTTTTGAAATGGTTTGGACGAATGGAGAGGATAGGTGAGGAAAGATTGACAAAGATGATATATGTGTCAGAGGTGGAGGGAGGATGGAGTGAAAAAATTTTTTAGCGATCAAGGCCTGAACATGCATGAGAGAGGCGTGTGAGGAATGGAGTGAATTGGAACAATGTGGTATACCGGGGTCGACGTGCTGTCACTGGACTGAAACAGAGCATGTGAAGCGTCTTGGGTAAACCATGGAAAGGTTTATGATGCCTGGATGTGGATGGGGAGATGTGGGTTCGGTGCATTACACCTGACAGCTAGAGACTGAGTGTGAACGAATGTGGCCTTTTGTGTCTGTTGTCCTGGCGCTACCTCGCTGACGCAGGGGATGGCGATGCTCTTTCCTCTGGGGAGGGGTGGTGCCGAGAATTGATGAAAGCAAGCGAGTAGGAATATATATATATATTTATATATATATATATATATATATATATATATATATATATATATATATTTTATTTATTTTGCTTAGTCGCTGTCTCCCGCGTTTGCGAGGTAGCGCAAGGAAACAGACGAAAGAAATGGCCCAACCCACCACCATACACATGTATATACATACACTTCCACACACGCAAAAATACATACCTATACATCTCAATGTACACATATATATACACACACAGACACATACATATATACCCATGCACACAATTCACACTGTCTGCCTTTATTCATTCCCATCGCCACCTCGCCACACATGGAATACCATCCCCTTCCCCCGTCATGTGTGCGAGGTAGCGCAAGGAAAAGACAACAAAGGCCCCATTCGTTCACACTCAGTCTCTAGCTGTCATGCAATAATGCCCGAAAACACACCTTTCCACATTCAGTCCCCACACTACTTTCCATGGTTTACCCCAGACGCTTCACATGCCTTGATTCAATCCACTGACAGCACGTCAAATCCGGTATGCCACATCGATCCAATTCACTCTATTGCTTGCCCGCCTTTCACCCTCCTGCATGTTCAGGCCCCGATCACTCAAAATCTTTTTCACTACATCTTTCCACCTCCAATTTGGTCTCCCACTTCTCCTCGTTCCCTCCACCTCCGACACATATATCCTCTTAGTCAATCTTTCCTCACTCATCCTCTCCATGTGCCCAAACCATTTCAAAACACCCTCTTCTGCTCTCTCAACCATGCTCTTTTTATTTCCACACATCTCTCTTACCCTTACATTACTTACTCGATCAAACCACCTCACACCACACATTGTCCTTAAACATCTCATTTCCAGGATATCCACCCTCCTGCGCACAACTCTATCCATAGCCCACGCCTCGCAACCATACAACATTGTTGGAACCACTATTCCTTCAAACATACCCATTTTTGCTTTCCGAGATAATGTTCTCGACTTTTACACATTCTTCAAGGCTCCCAGGATTTTCGCCCCCTCCCCCA
>NC_092226.1:63795290-63995290 GCF_036320965.1 Panulirus ornatus
AGGACGAAATGGATGCCTGGCTTGGCCTGCTTCAGGCGAGCGACTGAAAGATCTGTAAATAAAATAAATATCAAAATCTATCAGACTGACGGACGGACGTACGATGAATGAAGTAGGAGAGTCTTACGTCGAAAAATAGGATGAATGAAATATGGAATACCTGCGTTGAGAAATGAAAACGTGGCACCTGTGATGATAGATAAGGTGAATGAAATGAGAGCAGCTGTGTTGAATGATAAGATGAATGAAATGATAGCACCTGCGTCGAATGACAAGATGAATGAAATGGGAGTACTTGCGTCGAATGATTAGATGAATGAAAACGTAGCATCTGCAGTGAACGATAACATGAATGAAAACGGACCGCCTGTGTAATAGATAATAGAAAAAAGAAGAAAGAAAACGGAACACCTTAGTCAAAGTAATAAGATGAAGGAAAACGGATCGGCTGCTTAAAACGTAGATGAATGAAAACGGAGAACATTGTCTCGAGATGTAAGATAAGTAATAATAAAACACTTGTAACGACCCTAAATTGATGACGGAGCTCCTGTGTCGACCCTGATATCAATAACTGAAAACGGAGTACATGTGTCGACCCTAAAATCAATAACTGAAAACGGAGTGCCTGTGTCGACCCTAAGATCAACTGAAAACGAAGCTCCTGCGTCTCGAAGGAATTGACTGGCCAAAATAGAAAAGCTTCCTCATATATGTATATATATATATATATATATATATATATATATATATATATATATATATATATATATATATATATATATTTCTTTCTTTCATACTATTCGCCATTTCCCGCATTAGCGAGGTAGCGTTAAGAACAGAGGACTGGGCCTTAGAGGGAATATCCTCACCTGGCCCCCTTCTCTGTTCCTTCTTTTGGAAAAAAAAGAAATACAGTAGTTTATTCGGGCACTTGAGATGATACAGTAGTGTTTTATTTTTTGACGACTTTAGAATACTGATTGATACTACAGGTGTGGAATTACCTGTGTAATATACGTCATGATCACACCTGTTCTAAGGCTTCTACACAGGTGGCAGAAGCAGCTGTGGTATATATATATATATATATATATATATATATATATATATATATATATATATATATATGTATATATATATATATATATGCGTGCAAAACCTGCTATGACCAGGGGAAGTAAAACAGGCGTATATTATCTGCTGTACACACACACGAGCGGCAAGTGAACACAAGAGAAGTGAAAGATATGGACAGATGTGGATAGGATAGGTGTTATGGACCAAAGTGAAGAACAGGTGTTGGAACCAAAGGGAAGAACTGGTGTTGGAGGCCAAAGGGAAGAACTGGTGTTGGAGGCCAAAGGGACGAACAGGTGTTGAAAAGCAAAGAGAAGAACAGGTGTTGAAGATCAAAGGGAAGAACAGATGTGGAAGACTAAAAGGAAGATTCGATGTTTAAGGTTAAACACCCACAGGGAAGAACAGGTGTTGAAGACCCAACAGAGAAGGAAGGAAGGGAAGGACAGGTGTGGTGAAAGACCAAAGGAAGGAAGGGAAGGACAGGTGTGGTGGAAGACCAAAGGAAGGGAAGGACAGGTGTGGTGGAAGACCAAAGGAAGGATCAGGTGTTGGAGTCAGAAATATTTCTGGCCATCTTGGACAACTTTCCATTTATCTGCAGCTGGTCTCCAGTTAAGACCCCGGGAAGAGAGAGAGAGAGAGAGAGAGAGAGAGAGAGAGAGAGAGAGAGAGAGAGAGAGAGGGAGAGAGAGAGAGAGAGAGAGAGAGAGACTGTATACTTACTAATGTTCAGTTGAAAGAAGGAGGAAGAGGATGAAGGAAAAAAAAAATATGAGGATGGAAGGAAAACGAAAGTAGTAGGAGGAGCAGAAGACGACGACAAAGAGAAACAAGAAGAAGAATGGAAATCGAATTTCTATTTTCTTTTTCTCCCCCCCCCAGCCAAGTGACACAAGGCAGAGAATCCCATTATAACTTGAAGTAAAGGGAACTTTTTGAGAGCAGGATTTTTTATTCTCTCTCTCTCTCTCTCTCTCTCTCTCTCTCTCTCTCTCTCTCTCTCTCTCTCTCTCTCTCTCTCTCTCTCGAGGGTAATTGGTCTGTTATCATCAGGGCCTTAGACCTATCGACTACAGGTTTCATCAAGACTGACAGTGTCAGGTTAGACCCATCAGTTGTGAGATCTTCAACACCTTCACGTAATCAATTACACACACACACACACACACACACACACACACACACACTCACTGCACATAATGGCCCTACGACCTTCTATACAAGCTAGCTTGCTCTTATGTTATCATACACCAGGCCTCCTTCCTAATCGTGAGGTTGGGACAACGTTTTATACGCTTGGTTTCAGCTTAGCATTATTTCATCTTCGTTTTCTCACGTTTTGTGATCCTGGAAGGAAAGATGAATGCAGGCAAGTGGGCCTGGATGGGATTGGATTATAACATTGAGGCTTATGAGCCAAGTACTGGAACAGCTAAGGTTATTCAGATAGAAATATTCTATCTTAGAAATTCATTCTAATATATATATATATATATATATATATATTATCCCTGGGGATAGGGGAGAAAGAATACTTCCCACGTATTCCCTGCGTGTCGTAGAAGGTGACTAAGAGGGGAGGGAGCGGATGGCTGGAAATCCTCCCCTCTCGTTTTTACTTTTCCAAAGGAACGAACAGAGAAGGGGGCCAAGTGAGGCTATTCCCTCTAAGGCTCAGGTCTCTGTTCTTTACGCTACCTCGCTGACGCGGGAAATGGCAAATATGTATGAAAAGAAAAGATATACACACACACATATACATACACATACATACACGCATATATGCACATATATACACATATATATATATACACATATAAACACACCCACAGAGAGAATGCAAGGAGGGCAGGTTGCATTTACAGAAGCCACAGGACCGGATGCACATCAGACACATCAACATGCAAATCTTTTTTGCATCAGACAAGTGTGAGTCGCACTAAAGGGTGGAGGGAGCACCGTCTAGTGTGATCATATTCAATGTGGTAGAGGGTCGTCCAGTCGTGCTCAGGAGTCGTACCGACGTGGTCAAAGGAAACGTAGTGTCGTGTGCGTGTTGTTGTTGTCGTACCGCTCTGCTCTACGGGTCGAACTCTCGTGGACAACGATCGTGCTAGTCGTGTTTTAGGTGGTTAATGGAGTGATTAAACTCTGACCTGCCAGGGTGTTAAGACGTCTTTTAAAAGTATCAAACTGCTCATACGAAACCTATTAAAACTCTCCACACTTGAGAGAGAGAGAGAGAGAGAGAGAGAGAGAGAGAGAGAGAGAGAGAGAGAGAGAGAGAGAGAGAGAGAGAGAGAGAGGCATTTCTAATCATGCGAAATTGCATTTTCTTTTATCTCTGGTGTATATGCAAAAATATCCAGCAAGACATTAATCTCATTAGGGGACAAAGCGTGGTTGGTAATTTCTACCAATATATCATATATATATATATATATATATATATATATATATATATATATATATATATATATATATATATATATATATATATATATATATGTATATATCCCTAGGGAAAGGGAAAGATAATCTACTTCTGTATTCCCTATGCGTCGTATAAGGCGATTAAGGGAGCGCGAGACTGGGAACTCTCCCCTTCATGCATTTCAGTTTTTAGGAGACGAAACATAAGGAGGAGACAAGCAGAGAGTGCTCTTCCTCCTCAATGGCTCAGGCTGGGATGTCTAAGTGTATGTGGACATAACCAAGATGAAAAGAGAGGAGAGATAGGTAGTGTGTTTGAGGAAAGAAGCCAGGACGTTCTGGCTCTGAGGCAAACAAATCTCAAGGGTAAAGAGAAAGAATAGTTTGGAGAGTCTTAGGAGTGTGATCTGGAGTTGGTGAAAGGACGAGAGCCAAGGAAGGCGCAGCGCTACTCCTGAAGCAGGAGTTGTGGGAGTGTGAAAAGGCACAAGGAAGTAATTCTGGACTGATTTGGGAAAAATGGAAGTGGATTGCAAGAGATGGGCGATTATATTTATTAGTGTTGCTT
The DNA here is from genome assembly GCF_036320965.1 of Panulirus ornatus. NCBI lineage: Eukaryota > Metazoa > Arthropoda > Malacostraca > Decapoda > Palinuridae > Panulirus > Panulirus ornatus. Next base: position 63,799,375 of record NC_092226.1, read on the forward strand.
ATGCACCTGCCCGTAAGAAGAAAAAATCATGAGAGGTAAGCATTTAGGGAATAATTGTGTGTGTGTGTGTTAGCAATGGATGATTTGAATGCGAAGGTGAGGGGTGTGCCAGTTGAGGGTATAATTGAGAGATTGCGGTATCCAATATTAGGAATGGAGATGGTGAAAAGCTTGTGGAGTTGTGTGCTGAAAAAGAACTGGTGATGAGGAACACCTGGTTCAATAAGAGGGACATAGACAAGTATATGTATGCAAGTAGAAAAACTGGTCAGCAAGCATTATTGGATTACATATCAGGTGCTAGACTTTTGGACGTAAATGTGCTGAGAGGAGCAGCTGGTGGGATGTCTGATCACTATCTTGTGGAGGCGAGGGTGAAGATTTGTAGAAGTTTTAAAAAAGGAAGAAACGATATTGGAAACTAAATAGTAGTGAAAGCTAGTAAGCTTGGTAAAGAGAATTGTATGATGAAATACCAAGAGACATTGAGTGTAGAATGGGAAAACGTGAGAGTAAATGGGGTAAAGGTATTAGGTGAGGAATGGGAGGTATTTAGGAAAGCAGTGATAGCATGTGCGAAAGTTGGGAGGTGGGCAGATTAGAAAGGGTAGTGAATGGTGAGATGAAGTGAAGTTGACAGCGAAAGAGAAAAGAGGGACGTTCAGCGGGTACATACAGAGGAGTACAAATGATTGGGCGATGTACAAGGGAAAGCGGCAGGAGGAAGATGTAGAGGTTGAAGAAGGGAGGCAAATGAGAGCCGAGTTGAGCGAGTGCCAGTAAACGTTAGGGAGAATAAGATGCTTTGGAAAGAGATTAATGATATACGAAAAAATCAACAACAAATGGGAATAAAAGGGGAAACAAAGCAAAGCGATGATAGGTAGTGATGAAGTGAGAAAATGGAGCGAGTATTTTAAGGGATGGTTGAATGTATTTCGTGATAGTGACAGCTGTAGGGTGCTCGGGTAGAGGTGGTGTGCGAAGTGAAAGTGTCATGGAAAGTGGTTTGGTGAAGAGCAGAAGGGCAAAGAGGTAGTGAAAGCCTTACGAAGGATGAAATGTGGTTAGGAGCCTGGAGTGGATGGCATTGCTATTGAATTTATCAAGAGAGGGGGAGACTGTGTTGCTGTTGGCTGGTAAGGATTTTCTTTCAATGTATGGATCATGGTGAGGTGCCTGAGGATTGACAGAATGCATGCATAGTGCCACTGTATAAAAACAAAGGGGATAAAGGCGAGTGTATAGATTACAGAGGTATAAGTTTGTTGAGTGTATCTGATAAGTTGAGTGGAAGAGTTGTCATTGCGAGGGTAAAGGCATGTACAGAGCATCAGATTGGGGAGGAACAGTGTGGTTTCAGAAGTGTTAGAAGATGATTAGATCGGGTGTTTGCAATGAAGAACATGTTGTCAGAAATACTTAGAAAGGCGGATGGATTTTCATTTCGCATTTATAGATCTGGAGGAGACACATGTTAAGGTCGATAATGATGTGGAGGGTCATAAGTAAGTACGGTGTAGGAGGAAAGCTGCTAGAAGCAGTGAGAAGGTTTTATCAAGGGTATAAGGCACATATAGGAGTACGAAGAGAGAAAAGTGAATGGTTCCAAGTGAAGGTGGGTCTGCGGCAGGGTTATGTGATGTCCCCATGATTGTTTAAGCTGTTTCTTAAGGGTTGTGAGTGAGGTAAACGCGAGAGTCTTGATGGGATGAGAGGGCGAGTATGCAGTCTTGAGAAGCGAGTCAACTGCTCCATGCTGTTGAGACAGCACTAGTAGCAGTTACGAGTGTGGAACTTCAAAAGTTGCTGATTGAATCTGGAAGGATGTGTCAAAGGACGAAGTTGAGAATAAATGTGAATAAAGAGAAGTTATTAGGTTTCGCAAGGTTGAGGGACAGGTCAGTTTGGGTCTTCAGTTTGAACAGAGATAATTTGGAGAAAGTGAAGTGTTTTTGATACCTGGGAGAGGACATAGCAGCGAATGGGACTAAGAAAGCAGAAGTGAGTCATAGGATGTGTGAAGGGGCAAAGATTCTGGGAGCACTGAAGAATGTGGGGAAAGAGAGATCTTCGATTAGGTGGGCAAAAATGGGTATGTTTGAAGGTACAGCAGTCCGAACATTATGTGTGTGCGAGGCAAGGCCTGTATAGATAAGACTGTGCGGAGGAGCGTGGGTGTGCTGGAAGTGAAATGTTTAGTTTTAAAAGCAATATTTGGTATGAGGCGATTTGATAGAGTAGGTAAAGAAAGAATAAGAGATAAATGTGATAACAACAAGATTGTGGTTGAGGAACTGAAGGAGGTGTGTCGAGACTGTTTGGACATACGGAAGGAATGAGCGGGGAAAGGTTGAAGTGGAGGATATACGTGTCAGGAGCAAGGAGAACGAGGAGAGCAAATTAAAGAAGGAAGGATGTAGCAAATATTTTTGAGCGATCAGGTCTGAACAGACCATCCATGGTTTATCCCAGACTTTTCACACGCCCTCGTTCAGTCTACTGACAGCGTGTCGACCCTGGTATAACTCATCGTTCCAATCTACCCTATTCCGTGCACACCTTTCACCCACCTGCCTGTTCAGGCTCCCATCGCCCAAATCTTTTTTACTCCATTCTTCCATCTCCAATTTGGTCTCCCGTCTCTCCTCATTCCCCCAACCTTTGACACATATAATCTCATTCTCAGCCTTTCCTCTCGTTCTATCCACATGTCCAAACCATTTCAACTCACCCTCTTCTGCTGTCTCAACCAAACTCTTTTTATTACCACATATCTCTTACCTTTTCACTACTTACTCGATCAAATGACCTCATACCACATATTATCCTCAAACGTATCATTTCCAACACCTCTACCCTCCTTCGTACAACCTTACCTATAGTTCATGCTTTGCAATCCTTCAAGCATGCCAATTTTTGGCCTCCCAGATAACATTCTCTCTTTCCACACCATCGTTCCCAGAACCTTCGCCCCCTCTCCCACCCTATGCCTCACTTCCGCTCCCATGGTTCCATTCACATCCAAGTCCACTCCCAGATATCAAAAACACTTCACTTCCTTCAGTTTCTCTCCATTTCACATCCCAACTAACATGTCCCTTAACCCTGTTGAACCTAATAATCTTGCTCTTATTCACATTTACTCTCAACTTTATCTTTTCACACATTTTTCCAAACTTAGTCACCAACTTCAATCAACCATTTGTGCTGAATCATTGGCGAACAACAAATGACTCTCTTCCCAGGCTCTTTCATCCCCAACAGATTGCATACTCGCCCCTCTCTCCAAAACTTTTGTATTTACCTCCCTAACTACCCTATCTATAAACAAATTAAACAACCATGGGGACATCACACACCCCTGCCGTAGACCGGCCTTCACTGGAAACAAATCACTCTCCTCTCTCCCTACTCGTACACATGCATTACACCATTGATAAAAACTCTTCACTGCTTCTAGCAACTTACTTCCTACACCATATATTCTTAAGACCATCCAAAAAAATCCATTTGCTTTTCTAAGTATTTCTCACATACATTCTTCAAAGCATACACCTGATCCACACATCCTCTACCACTTCTGAAACCACAGTGCTCTTCCCCAATCTGATGCTCTGTACATGCCTTCAGCCTCTCAATCAATACCCTCCCATATAATTTCCCAGGAATATTCAACAAACTTATACCTCTGTAGTGAACACTCACCTTTATCCCCTTAGCTTTTGTACGATGGCGCTATACATGCATTCCGCTAATCCTCAGGCACTTCACCATGGTCCATACATACACTGAATATCCTTACCAACCAATCACAACACAGTCACCCCCTCTCTTAAACTCAACAACAATACCATTCAAACTCGCCGACTTGCCGGATTTCATCTTCCACAAAACTTTCACCGCTTCTTCTTTACCAAATCAAGCTCCCTGACTCTTACTTCGCACACCACCCAGATCAAAACACCTACATCTGCCACTCTATCATCAAACACATTCAACACTCCTTCACCATTTCCATTCACAACAGTGAATACCATATGTGCACCAACTGTACCAAGTACTGCCATATTACTCACCTTCGTATTCAAATCGCCCATCGGTCTCGTGCACCAAAACTGCTGATACACTCACTCAGCTGCTCCCAAAACACTTGCTTCCCGTATTTCTTCTCATGACCAGGTGCATAATTACCAATAATCGTCCATCTCTAGCCATGCACTTTCAGTTTTACCCAGATCCATCTAGAACTTACTTTCTTACACTATCACACACTCTCACAACTCCTGCTTCTGGAGTAGTGCTACGCCTTCCTTAGATCTTGTCCTCTCACCATCCCTGACTTTACTCCCAAGACGTTTCCAACCCATTCTTTCCCTTAACCCTTGCGCTTAGTTTCACTTAAGAGCCAGAACCTCCAGGTTCCTTTCCTCAAACATACCACCTGTCTCTCCTTCCTTCTCATCTTGGTTACATCCACACACATTCAGACCCTCCAGTCTGAGCCTTCGAGGAAGATGAGCACTCCCTGCTTGCCTCCTTCTCCTGCTTCCTCTTTAACAAATTGCCTTAATGATACTAATAGAATATACTCGACAGCCTAAAGCCCAAAGTAACCACCCAACCAACATGTCAACCTTTTCTAAAGTTTAGAATTCATACACTGTATCTAGAGTTACTAAAAAGTTTAAGATATTGTTATCATTATTGTTTCAATTATCATTATTCTTATCTCTAATATTAGTATAATTATTTTTTCATTATCATTATTACTATAATCATCATGATCATAATTGTAATCATTATATACATTCTTTTTCTTCTTTAGCATCTTCTTATGATCATCATCATCATCATCATCATCATCATCACTTCTATCATTCCAGCTAATATAATTCCACCACTGTCTCTGTGTATCGTGTTCTTCTCACCCTATTTTACGAATTCTTTTACTTTTCTGAAGCTCAATTTCTGGAATCAAGGAGAGCCACTTCTGGCAGACGTAATCACCAATAAACTGTAACTGGTGTCGTTACGGAGGAGTGTAATTAACGGGTTCCTAAAGTGCCAGCGGCGACGTCTGGTGCCAGGCACTGTCCCCTGGCTCACCAGAAGCAGTGCCAAGCACTGTTGGCTCTGTGATGGTCTTCACCGCAACCCTGGAACCTGGATTTGATAATGTCTTCTTTGCTCCGATCCAGTTTATATAGTTTCCATCCGTCCCTGACGGAATCTATAAAGCTTCCATCTTGCCTAGCCATCTTGCTTGTACATACTAGACTTATTCCCTCCATCTCGTTCATAAGTCATCCATATAATTTCCATCATGCTTTGATGGAGAACTTATTCCTTCTATCTTAGCCCTGACTTACCGAACATAATTCTCCTTCGCCCTGACCTAGTTTATATGACTCCTTCTTATCTTTTTCTCTTGCCTTGACCAAGACAAAGGAATCCTCCTCAATACACACACACACATCTCAGATGTCCATGAATGACCATTCGTATTTCCTGATAGTGTGTGATGTTGTTATAATCAGTGGAGGTGCCGACTGTCTTCGCGTTGGCCGGTCGTCAGTGGGTGAAGCACACTATCACCACTGGTAGTGGTCACACCAGTGGCGGAGGAGAGAGAGAGAGAGAGAGAGAGAGAGAGAGTGTGTGTGTGTTACCAGCGTCAGGCCCTTCCCATCTGAACTGACAGTGTTGCCACTGCTTTTAGTAAGTATGATGACGTCTTTGAGCTCAATAGAATGGATCGTGTGAGAAGTAAATACTGACAATTTGTCCATCAACTCTCGTGTTTGTATCTCATATGCTAATACATTATGAAAGTATACAGGCCGTACCAAAGTATACATGCATTACCACAGTATACATGCGGTACCAAAATATACATAGGTATTGTGACAATATGCATGCTTTAGTAAAGTATACATGATATACCAAAATATACAGGTGTTACGAAAGTATACATGCATTACCAAAGTATACATGCAATACCAATTTTACAGATATTACGACAGTATACATGCTATAGTAAAGTGTACATGATATACTGAAATATACAGGCAATGCTAAAGTATACATGCATTACCAAGGTATACAAGCATTATGAAACTATACACGCAATACGGGAGTTTACACGCATTATCAAAGATATATGCAATACCAAAATATACAGGTGTTACGAAAGTATGCATGCAATGCCAAAGTATACAGGCAATACGAAAGTATATATGCATTGCCAAAAGTGTACAAAATGTACAGGCAATACCAAAGCATACATGCAATACCAAAGTATACATGCAATACCAAAGTATACATGTATTACGAAAAATACATATGAGACTTAAGTATAAGTGTAATGCCAAAGTATACAAGTAACACGAAAGTATACATGTATTTCCAAAGTATACATATCAGACCAAAGTATAAGTGTAATACCAAAGTACACATATCAGTCCAAAGTGTAAGTGTAATACCAAAGTACACATATCAGTCCAAAGTGTAGGAGTGCAAATACCAAAGTTTTAAACAGTAGATTCAAATCCCTTTCAGCCAAAGAAAAAATGAACATCATCTTTACAATTACCAACATCATAAAACCTACACACAGGACTATCACTATACATTACGTCCAAATGTTCGGTCTATTATAATTGGTCACATGACCTTTGCGTCTCACCTTTTGACCTTCACGTTCGGCACAGCTACGACACGATGCTCACCAACAAACACGCCATTAAAAAAAAAAAAGAACTAATTCCACTTGGCTTTGTCAACTTGCTGTGAGAATAAATAATTGAACCCTTTGCGCAACTATGACCGCATTTTGTAAATGTTGAATGATAATTTCTCTCTTCTTTTCTTTTACCCATCCCACCTAATATTCTTTTTCTTTTTTTTTTTGCTTTTTTTTGGCTATTTCTTTTTTTAGCTTGTTGTTGAATTCGATATATCCCTTTTATCTGACAAGCAGATATTGAGAGTGAGTGATGTTTAGATGATCTGAGAGAGTGGCTGACTTATGATGCCACAACCTCGCCACAACCTCGCCACAACCTCCGTCTCATTTCGTGTCTGATGTTGCCCCGTCTGAGGAGAGGGGTTTACACTCATGTTGCCCCGTCTGGGGAGAGGGGTTATACACTCATGTTGCCCCGTCTGGGGAGAGGGGTTTTACACTCATGTTGTCCCGTCTAGGAGAGGGGTTTTACACTCATGTTGCCCCGTCTGGGAGAGGGGTTTTACACTCATGTTGCCCCGTCTGGGAGAGGGGTTTTACACTCATGTTGCCCCGTCTGGGAGAGGGGTTTTACACTCATGTTGCCCCGTCTGGGAGAGGGGTTTTACACTCATGTTGCTCCGTCTGGGAGAGGGATTTACACTCATGTTGCTCCGTGTGGGAGAGGGATTTTACACTCATGTTGCCCCGTCTCGGGAGAGGGGTTTTACACTCATGTTGCCCCGTCTCGGGAGAGGGGTTTTACACTCATGTTGCCCCGTCGGGGAGAGGGGTTTTACACTCATGTTGTCCCGTCTGGGAGAGGGGTTTTACACTCATGTTGCCCCGTCTGGGAGAGGGGTTTTACACTGATGTTGCCCCGTCTGGGAGAGGGGTTTTACACTCATGTTGCACCGTCTGGGAGAGAAGTTTTACACTCATGTTGCCCCGTCTGGGAGAGGGGTTTTACACTCATGTTGCCCCGTCTGGGAGAGGGGTTTTACACTCATGTTGCTCCGTCTGGGAGAGGGGTTTTACACTCATGTTGCCCCGTCTCGGGAGAGGGGTTTTACACTCATGTTGCCCCGTCTCGGGAGAGGGGATTTACACTCATGTTGCCCCGTCTCGGGAGAGGGGTTTTACACTCATGTTGCCCCGTCTCGGGAGAGGGGTTTTACACTCATGTTGCCCCGTCTGGGGAGAGGGGTTTTACACTCATGTTGCCCCGTCTCGGGAGAGGGGTTTTACACTCATGTTGCCCCGTCTCGGGAGAGGGGTTTTACACTCATGTTGCCCCGTCTGGGGAGAGGGGTTTTACACTCATGTTGCCCCGTCTGGGGAGAGGGGTTTTACACTCATGTTGCTCCGTCTGGGGAGAGGGGTTTTACCCTCATGTTGCTCCGTCTGGGAGAGGGGTTTTACACACATTTTGCCCCGTCTGGGAGAGGGGTTTTACACTCATATTGCCCCGTCTGGGGAGAGGGGTTTTACACTCATGTTGCCCCGTCTGGGAGAGGGGTTTCACACTCATGTTGCCCCGTCTGGAGAGAGGGGTGTTACACTCATGTTGCCTCGTCTGGGGAGAAGGGTTTTACACTCATGTTGCCCCGTCTGGGGAGAGGGGTTTTACACTCATGTTGCCCCGTCTGGGGAGAGGGGTTTTACACTCATGTTGCCCAGTCTGGGGAGAAGGGTTTTACACTCATGTTGCCCCGTCTGGGGAGAGGGGTTTTACACTCATGTTGCCCCGTCTGGGGAGAGGGGTTTTACACTCATGTTGCCCCGTCTGGGGAGAAGGGTTTTACACTCATGTAGCTCCGTCTGGGGAGAGGGGTTTTACCCTCATGTTGCTCCGTCTGGGAGAGGGGTTTTACACTCATTTTGCCCCATCTGGGAGAGGGGTTTTACACTCATGTTGCCCCGTCTGGGAGAGGGGTTTTACACTCATGTTGTCCCGTCTGGGAAAGGGGTTTCACACTCATGTTGCCCCGTCTGGGGAGAGGGTTTTTACCCTCATGTTGCCCCGTCTGGGGAGAGGGGTTTTCCACTCATGTTGCCCCGTCTGGGGAGAGGGGTTTTACACTCATGTTGCCCCGTCTGGGGAGAGGGGTTTACACTCATGTTGCCCAGTCTCGGGAGAGGGGTTTTACACTCATGTTGCCCCGTCTGGGGAGAGGGGTTTTACACTCATGTTGCTCCGTTTGGGGAGAGGGGTTTTATCCTCCTGTTGCCCCGTCTGGGAGAGGGGTTTTACACTCATGTTGCCCCGTCTGAGGAGAGGGCTTTTGCACTCATGTTGCCCCGTCTGGGAGAGGGGTTTCAGACTCAATTTGCCCCATCTGGGAGAGGGGTTTTACACTCATGTTGCCCCGTCTGGGAGAGGGGTTTTACACTCATGTTGCCCCGTCTGGGGAGAGGGGTTTTACACTCATGTTGCCCCGTCTGGGAGAGGGTTTTACCCTCATGTTGCCTCGTCTGGGAGAGGGGTTTTACACTCATGTTGCCCCGTCTGGGAAAGGGTTTTACACTCATGTTGCCCTGTCTGGAGAGAGTAGTTTTACACTCATGTTGCCCCGTCTGGGGAGAGGGGTTTATAATCATATTGCCCCGTCTGGGGAGAGGGGTTTACACTCATGTTGCCCCGTCTGGGGAGAGAGGTTTCACACTCATGTTGCCCCGTCTGGGGAGAGGGGTTTACGCCTATGTTACCCCGTCTGGGGAGAGGGTTTTACGCTCATGTTACCCCGTCTGGGGAGAGGGATTTACGATCATGTTGCCCCGTCTGGGGAGAGGGGTTTACGCTGACGTTGCCCCGTCAGGGGAGAGGGGTTTACGCTCATGTTGCCCCGTCTGGGGAGATGGGTTTACGCTCATTTTGCCCCGTCTGGGGAGAGGGGTTTTACACTCATGTTGCCCCGTCTGTGGAGAGGGGTTTTAACCTCATATTCCACGTCTCGGGAGAGTGGTTTAAACTCATGTTGCCCCGTCTGGGAAGAGGGGTTTACATCATGTTGCCCCGTCTGGGGAGAGGGGTTTTTACCCTCATGTTGCCCCGTCTGGGGAGAGGGGTTTTACCCTCATGTTGCCCCGTCTGGGGAGAGGGGTTTTACCCTCATGTTGCCCCGTCTCGGGAAAGGGGTTTACACTCATGTTGCCACGTCTCGGGAGAGGGGTTTACACTCATGTTGCCTCGTCTGGGGAGAGGATTTTTACACTCATGTTGCCCCGTCTGGGGAGAGGGGTTTTACAATCATATTGCCCCGTCTGGGAGAGGTGTTTTACACTCATGTTGCCTCGTCTGGGGAGAGGGGTTTTACACTCATGTTGCCCCGTCTGGGGAGAGGGGTTTTACACTCATGTTGCCCCGTCTGGGGAGAGGGGTTTTACACTCATGTTGCCCCGTCTGGGGAGAGGGGTTTTACACTCATGTTGCCCCGTCTCGGGAGAGGGGTTTTACACTCATGTTGCCCCGTCTCGGGAGAGGGGTTTTACAATCATGTTGCTCCGTCTGGGAAGAGTGGATTTACCCTCATCTTGCTCCGGCTGGGAGAGGGGTTTTGCGCTCATGTTGCCCCGTCTGGGGAGAGGGGTTTTACACTCATGTTGCCCCCTCTGGGGAGAGAGGTTTTACCCTCATGTTCTCCGTCTCGGGAGAGGGGTTTAACTCATGTTGCCCCGTCTCGGGAGAGGGGTTTACACTCATGTTGCCCCGTCTGGGAGAGGGGTTTTTACCCTCATGTTGCCCCGTCTGGGAGAGGGGTTTTACCGTCATGTTGCCCCGTCTGGGGAGAGGAGTTTTACCCTCATGTTGCCCCGTCTCGGGAGAGGGATTTACACTGATGTTGCTCCGTCTCCTGAAAGGGGTTTAAACTCATGTTGCCCCGTCTCGGGAGAGGGGTTTACACTCATGTTGCCCCGTCTGGGAGAGGGGTTTTTACCCTCATGTTGCCCCGTCTGGGGAGAGGGGTTTTACCGTCATGTTGCCCCGTCTGGGGAGAGGAGTTTTACCCTCATGTTGCCCCGTCTCGGGAGAGGGGTTTACACTGATGTTGCCCCGTCTCCTGAGAGGGGTTTACACTCATGTTGCCTCGTCTGGGGAGAGGATTTTTACACTCATGTTGCCCCGTCTGGGGAGAGGGGTTTTACACTCATGTTGCCCCGTCTGGGGAGAGGGGTTTTACACTCATGTTGCCCCGTCTGGGGAGAGGGGTTTTACACTCATGTTGCCCCGTCTGGGGAGAGGGGGTTTACTCTCATGTTGCCCCGTCTGGGGAGAGGGGTTTTACACTCATGTAGCCCCGTCTGGGGGGAGGGGTTTACACTAATGTTGCCACGTCTGGAGAGAGGGGATTTATACTCATGTTGCCCCGTCTGGGGAGATGGGTTTACAATCATGTTGCTCCGCCTCGGGAGAGGGGTTTACACTCATGTTGCCCCGTCTCGTGAGAGGGGTTTACACTCATGTTGCCCCGTCTCGGGAGAGAGGTTTTTACCCTCATGTTGCCCCGTCTGGGAGAGGGGTTTTACACTCATGTTGCCCCGTCTGGGAGAGGGGTTTTACACTCATGTTGCCCCGTCTGCGGAGAGGGGTTTACAATCATGTTACCCCGTCTAGGGAGAGGGGTTTACACTCATGTTTCCCCGTCTGGGGAGAGGGGTTTTACACTCATGTTGCCCCGTCTGAGGAGAGGGGTTTACGCTCATGTTGCCCCGTCTAGGGAGAGGGTTTTACGCTCCTGTTGCCCCGTCTGGGGAGAGGGGTTTACGTTCATGTTGCCCCGACTGGGGACAGGGGTTTTACTCTCATCTTGCCCCGTCTGGGGAGAGGGGTTTACACTCATGTTGCCCCGTCTCGGGAGAGGGGTTTACACTCATGTTGCCCCGTCTCGGGAGAGGGGTTTACACTCATGTTGCCCCGTCTCGGGAGAGGGGTTTACACTCATGTTGCCCCGTCTCGGGAGAGGGGTTTACACTCATGTTGCCCCGTCTCGGGAGAGGGGTTTACACTCATGTTGCCCCGTCTCGGGAGAGGGGTTTACACTCATGTTGCCCGGTCTCGGGAGAGGGGTTTACACTCATGTTGCCCGGTCTCGGGAGAGGGGTTTACACTCATGTTGCCCCGTCTCGGGGGAGGGGTTTACACTCATGTTGCCCCGTCTCGGGAGATGGGTTTACACTCATGTTGCCCCGTCTCGGGAGAGGGGTTTACACTCATGCTGCCCCGTCTCGGGAGAGGGGTTTACACTCATGTTGCCCCGTCTCGGGAAGGGGGCTTACACTCATGTTGCCCCGTCTCGGGAGAGGGGTTTTACACTCATGTTACCCCGTCTCGGGAGAGGGGTTTACACTCATGTTTACCCGTCTCGGGATAGTGGTTTACACTCATGTTTACCCGTCTCGGGAGAGGGGTTTACACTCATGCTGCCCCGTCTCGGGAAAGGGGTTTACACTCATGTTTCCCCGTCTCGGGAGAGGGGTTTACACTCATGTTGCCTAGTCTCGGGTGAGGGGTTTACACTAATGTTGCACCGTCTGGGGAGAGGGTTTTTACACTCATGTTGCCCCGTCTGGGGAGTGTTTTTACACTCATGTTGTCCCATCTGGGGATAGGGTTTTTACCCTCATGTTGCCCCGTCTGGGGTGATGGGTTTTACACTCATGTTGCTCCGTCTGGGGAGAGGGGTTTTACACTCATGTTTCTCCGTCTGGGGAGAGGGGTTTTACATTCATGTTGCCCCGTCTGAGGAGAGGGGTTTTACAACTCATGTTGCCCCTTCTGGGAGAGGGGTTTTACATTGATGTTGCCCTGTCTGGGAGAGGGGTTTTAAACTCATGTTGCCACGTCTGGGAGAGGGGTTTTACACTCATGTTGCCCCGTCTGGGAGAGGGGTTTTACACTCATGTTGCCACGTCTGTGAGAGGGGTTTTACACTCATGTTGCCCTGTCTTGGAAAGGGGTTTTACACTCATGTTGCCCCGTCTGGTAGAGGAGTTTTATACTCATGTTGCCCTGTCTGGGATAGGGGTTTTACACTCATGTTGCCCAGTCAGGGAGAGGGGTTTTACACTCATGTTTCCACGTCTGGGAGAGAGTTTTTACACTCATGTTGCCCCGTGTGGGAGAGGGGTTTTACACTCATGTTGCCCCGTCAGGGAGAGGGGTTTTACACTCATGTTGCCTCGACTGGGAGAGGGGTTTACACTCATGTTGCCCCGTCTCGGGAGAGGGGTTTTACACTCATGTTGCCCCATCTGGGAGAGAGGTTTTACACTCATGTTGCCCCCTCTGGGAGAGGGGTTTTTACACTCATGTTGCCCCGTCTGGGAGAGGGGTTTTCCACAAATGTTGCCCCGTCTTTGGAGAGGGGTTTTACACTCATGTTGCCCCGTCTGGGGAGAGGGGTTTACACTCATGTTGCCCCGTCTGGGGAGAGGGGTTTACACTCATGTTGCCCCGTCTGGGGAGAGGGGTTTACACTCATGTTGCCCCGTTTGGTGAGAGGGTATTACGGTCATGTTGCCCCGTCTGGGGAGAGGGTTTTACGCTCATGTTGCCCCGTCTGGTGAAAGGGGTTTACGCTCATGTTTCCCCGTCTGGGGAGAGGGTTTTACCTCATGTTGCCCCTTCTCGGGAGAGGGGTTTTACGCTCATGTTGCCCCGTCTCGGGAGAGGGGTTTTACCCTCATGTTGCCCCGTCTGGGGAGAGGGTTTTTACACTCATGTTGCCCCGTCTGGGAGAGGGGTTTTACACTCATGTTGCCCCGTCTGGGGAGAGGGGTTTTACACTCATGTTGCCCCGTCTGGGGAGAGGGGTTTTACACTCATGTTGCCCCGTCTGGGGAGAGGGGTTTACACTCATGTTGCCCCGTCTGGGGAGAGGGGTTTTACACTCATGTTGCCCCGTCTGGGGAGAGGGGTTTACACTCATGTTGCCCCGTTTGGGGAGAGGGTTTTATGCTCATTTTGCCCCGTTTGGGGAGAGGGTTTTACGCTCATGTTGCCCCGTCTTGGGAGAGGGGTTTTACCCACATGTTGCCCCGTCTGTGAGAGGGGTTTACCCTCATGTTGCCCCGTCTGGGGAGAGGGGTTTTACCTCATGTTGCCCCGTCTGGGGAGAGGGGTTTTACACTCATGTTGCCCCGTCTGGGAGAGGGGTTTACACTCATGTTGCCCCGTCTCGGGAGAGGGGTTTACACTCATGTTGCCCCGTCTCGGGAGAGGGGTTTACACTCATGTTGCCCCGTCTCGGGAGAGGGGTTTTACACTCATGTTGCCCCGTCTCGGGAGAGGGGTTTACACTCATGTTGCCCCGTCTCGGGAGAGGGGTTTTACACTCATGTTGCCCCGTCTCGGGAGAGGGTTTTACACTCATGTTGCCCCGTCTCGGGAGAGGGTTTTACACTCATGTTGCCCCGTCTGGGGAGAGGGGTTTACACTCATGTTGCCCCGTCTGGGGAGAGGGGTTTACACTCATGTTGCCCCGTCTGGGGAGAGGGGTTTTACACTCATGTTGCCCCGTCTGAGGAGAGGGGTTTACACTCATGTTGCCCCGTTTGGGGAGAGGGTTTTACGCTCATTTTGCCTCGTCTTGGGAGAGGGTTTTACGCTCATGTTGCCCCGTCTGGGGAGAGGGGTTTACGCTCATGTTGCCCCGTCTGGGGAGAGGGGTTTTACCCTCATGTTGCCCCGTCTGGGGAGAGGGGTTTTACCCTCATGTTGCCCCGTCTGGAGAGAGGGGTTTTACCCTCATGTTGCCCCGTCTGGGGAGAGTGGTTTTACCCTCATGTTGCCCCTTCTCGGGAGAGGAGTTTTACCCTCATGTTGCCCCTTCTCGGGAGGGGGGTTTTACCCTCATGTTGCCCCGTCTCGGGAGAGGGGTTTTACACTCATGTTGCCCCGTCTGGGAGAGGGGTTTTACACTCATGTTGCCCCGTCTGGGAGAGGGGTTTTACACTCATGTTGCCCCGTCTGGGAGAGGGGCTTTACACTCATGTTGCCCCGTCTGGGAGATAGGTTTTACACTCATGTTGCCCCGTCTCGGGAAAAGGGTTTTACACTCATGTTGCCCCGTCTGGGGAAAGGGGTTTTACACTCATGTTGCCCCGTCTGGGGAGAGGGGTTTACACTCATGTTGCCCCGTCTCGGGAAAAGGGTTTTACACTCATGTCCCGTCTGGGGAGAGGGGTTTTACACTCATGTTGCCCCGTCTGGGGAGAGGGGTTTACACTCATGTTGCCCCGTCTGGAAAGAGGGGTTTTACACTCATGTTGCCCCGTATGGGGAGAGGCGTTTACACTCATGTTTCCCCGTCTGGAGAGAGAGGTTTTACACTCATGTTGCCTCATCTGGGAGAGGGGTTTTACACTCATGTTGCCCCGTCTCGGGAGAAGGGGTTTACATTCATGTTGCCCCGTCTGGAGAGAGGGGTTTTACACTCATGTTGCCCCGTCTGGGGAGAGGGGTTTACAATCATGTTGCAACGTCTGGGGAGAGGGGTTTACACTCATGTTACCCCGTTTGGGGAGAGGGGTTTTACACTCATGTTGCCCCGTCTGAGGAGAGGGTTTTACGCTCATGTTGCCCCGTCTGGGGAGAGGGGTTTTACCCTCATGTTGCCCCGTCTCGGGAGAGGGGTTTTTCACTCATGTTGCCCCGTCTCGGGAGAGGGGTTTACACTCATGTTGCCCCGTCTCGGGAGAGGGGTTTACACTCATGATGCCCCGTCTCGAGAGAGAGGTTTACACTCATGATGCCCCGTCTCGGGAGAGGGGTTTTACACTCATGTTGCCCCGTCTGGGAGAGGGGTTTTACACTCATGTTGCCCCGTCTGGGAGAGGGGTTTTACACTCATGTTGCCCCGTCTGGGAGATGGGTTTTACACTTATTTTGCCCCGTCTGGGAGAGGGGTTTTACACTCATGTTGCCCCGTCTGGGAGAGGGGTTTTACACTCATGTTGCCCCGTCTGGGAGAGGGGTTTTACACTCATGTTGCCCCGTCTGGGAGAGGGGTTTTACACTCATGTTGCTCCGTCTGGGAGAGGGGTTTTACACTCATGTTGCCCCGTCTGGGAGAGGGGTTTTACACTCATGTTGCCTCGTCTGGGAGAGGGGTTTTACACTCATGTTATCCCGTCTGGGAGAGTTGTTTTACACTCATGTTGCCCCGTCTGGGAGAGGGGTTTTATATTCATGTTGCCCCGTCTGGGAGAGGGTTTTACACTCATGTTGCCCCCTTCTTGGGAGAGGGGTTTTACACTCATGTTACCCCGTCTGAGGAGAGGGGTTTACACTCATGTTGCCCCGTCTGGAGAGAGGGGTTTACACTCATGTTGCCCCATCTGGTAGAGGGGTTTTACCCTCGTGTTGCCCCGTCTGGGAGAGGGGTTTTACACTCATGTTGCCCCGTCTCTTGACTTTGTCTGTATGTACAGTTATCTCTGCGCACGGACACACACACACACACACACACACACTACTCCCTAATCCCAAATCTTACGCCAGGTTCCCGTTTATCGGCCGACCCAGAAGGGGAGTGATGACCAGCTGGGTTCGCTGATAACCAACTGGGTGCCCTGTCTTGGATTCGAACCTGGGTCCGTGAGAATCATGGGTCGCAATATTAACCACTGCGCCACGGAGGCCCTTATGTGTATAATTTCTCATCTGTAATGGCCAGTTTGCACTGTACAGGGGAAGGGGTTCTACCTACACTAGTGAGAGCAGTTCAACACAGGAAGGGGTAATTCAACACAGGAAGGGGTAATTCAACACAGGAAGGGGTAGTTCAACACAGGAAGGGGTAATTCAACACAGGAAGGGGTAATTCAACACAGGAAGGGGTAATTCAACACAGGAAGGGGTAATTCAACACAGGAAGGGGTAGTTCAACACAGGAAGGGGTAATTCAACACAGGAAGGGGTAGTTCAACACAGGAAGGAGTAATTCAACACAGGAAGGCGTAGGTCAACACAGGAAGGGGTAGTTCAACACAGGAAGGGGTAGTTCAACACAGGAAGGGGTAGTTCAGAACAAGAAGGGGTATTTCAACACAGGAGACAGATCAACAGGGTAACTTAACAGAGGCAGTAGGAGAGGAAGGTGTAAGGTTAACACTACCAGGAAAGAGAGTAGTAGGGGTTGCTTAACACAGAATGCAGAACGGGAGAGCTAAGTTGGAATGACAAATAGAGCAACAAAGGGTAACTTAACACAGGAAACAGAGCACAAAGGATAGGTGAAGAGAGTAAACAGAGCACAAAGCATAGGTGAAAAGAGTAAACAGACAAGAGTGGAAGCTTCACGCAATAAACACAGCAGGAAGCGTCCCTCACTGTGGAAATATAGCAGGATAAGGTAACTCAACACAGGAGGATAACCTAACACAGGAAACAAAGGAGGATGAGGATACGCAGCACAGGAAACAGAAGAGGTTAACTTAGAGCAGGAAACAGAGGTAACTCGACACAGGAAACAAAGGAGGAGGAAAAAACCCTAACATAGGAGGATAACCCAACATAGGAGGATAACCCAACATAGGAAACAGACCACAAGTTAACCTCAAGACTGCCAGTGAACAAAGCAGAACTACAACTATTTACAACCGTAGGTAAACACAGCCTTGCCTGCACAGGCTACTTACCAGTAAGTAAACATAGCAGAGGAAGGCTAGCTACATACAACCATCATTCAAACACGGCAGGGGTCTACTTAACACGGTCACTGGCCCCTCTCTCTCTCTCTCTCTCTCTCTCTCTCTCTCTCTCTCTCTCTCTCCCTCTCTCCCGACCACCAATACATGTGTAAAGGATTTCATTTATATTCAATTTTGTGAATTTTTTCCCCGTTTTCTTCGTATCCTGTTACAGTGCTGACTATTCTCCATTTCAAATGTTGCTAAAAACTTATCTACTTTTTTTTTCATTCTAAAATGTCAAGGGCATTAATTACACGATTGAAAAACAAATAGATAAAAAAAGAGAAGAATAGCATCAAATGCGTTAGGGGGAAATAAAGGCCACAAAGGTGAATTTGTTTAGTGAATAAATTCCAGTTTTAATGAGAGAGAGAGAGAGAGAGAGAGAGAGAGAGAGAGAGAGAGAGAGAGAGAGAGAGAGAGAGAGAGAGAGAGAGAGAGAGAGAGAGAGCCATTTAGGACTTTACTAAAAAGGAAATTTACAGGTGGGTCGATGCCCCGAGAATGGTGACCTTTGACCAGAATACTGTCGGTCAGGTCAAAGGCCACGACATTATGCTTAAAGAACGTATGCCGTCGTGCTCAAGGGTCGTACCGTCGTGCTCAAGGGTCGTACCATCGTGCTCAAGGATCATACCATCATGCTCAAGGATCGTACCGTCGTGCTCAAGGGTCGTACCGTCGTGCTCAAGGGTCGTACCGTCGTGCTCAAGGATCGTACCATCGTGCTCAAGGATCGTACCGTCGTGCTCAAGGATCGTACCGTCGTGCTCAAAGAACGTACCGTCGTGCTCAAGGATCGTACCGTCGTGCTCAAGGATCGTATACCGTCGTGCTCAAGGATCGTACCGTCGTGCTCAAGGATCGTACCGTCGTGCTCAAGGGTCATACCGTCGTGCTCAAGGGTCATACCGTCGTGCTTAAGGATCGTACCGTCGTGCTCAAGGATCGTACCATCATGCTCAAAAGATCGTACCGTCGTGCTCAAGGATCGTACCATCATGCTCAAAGATCGTACCGTCGTGGTCAAGGGTCATACCGCTGTGCTCAAGGATCGTACCGTCGTGCTCAAGGATCGTACCGTAGTCCTCAGTGATCGTACCGTCGTGCTCAAGGGTTGCTGACGTACCTAGTCTGTCTGAATCACACACACTGCACAAGAGATTTTAAGCCCAGGACGATCTTTTAAAAACAATGAAGAATATTTTTTCTCCTACCCGAGCCTCCGCAGCCTCGAGTTTCCAGAGGAGATGGTTGACTAGTCCCCTAAACGTGCCTATCCCCCAAGGTTGCTGGCTTAACTATGATCCTATGAAAGAACGCCCCAACAGCCCCACTACACCTTTAGGCCATGCCGACGGGGAGAAAAAAAATCAAAGGTTCAAAATATCATTTAGATCTTAAAAGGATTAGATATAAGATATATCATATAGGTCTTAGATGATTAGATATATGATAAGAGGTATATGACATCTGTCTTCAATGATCAGGTGTGCAATAGACCATATATATACACACGCCACAGGTCATGCGTGTGATCAGTTGTACAAAGACCCACTACACTTCGTGGTTCACTTTCATACTTCGTGTGTCTCTTGCTATGTGTTGAACAAAGGACTACACTGGTGGTGTACTCATTGTGAGGAGGACAGAAGATGGCTATTGTTAGGTTGTGGCGACTGACTTTTTATATTTCTTTGTTGTTTAGGGTGAATACAACACAAATGGAGGCCCCAAAGTTGAAAAGGAGTTGGTTTGTCGTTTTTTTCCCCGTTTTCTAAGTGGGTTATACAAAGAAACTCCTCCGTAAGAACGTTGGTCTATCAACCTCCATTACACACACACACACACACACACACACATTGCTATTGTTAGGTTGTGGCGACTGACTTTTTATATTTCTTTGTTGTTTAGGGTGAATACAACACAAATGGTGGCCCGAAAGTCGAAAAGGATTTGGTTTGTCGTTTTTTTTTTCCGTTTTCCAAGTGGGTTACACAGAGAAACTCCTCCGTAAGAACGTTTATCTATCAACCTCCATAACACACACACACACACACACACACACACACACACACACACACACAAACACTTGGCTATTGTTAGGTTGTGGCGACTGACTTTTTATATTTCTTTGTTGTTTAGGGGGAATACAACACAAATGGAGGCCCGAAAGTCGAAAAGGATTTGGTTTGTCGGTTTTTTTTACCCGTTTTCTATGTGGGTTACACAAAGAAACTCCTCCGTAAGAACGTTTATCTATCAACCTCCATGACATACACACACACACACGTAAGAAGCCCTACCGAATGGACAAATGTCTCCTGAAGGTGATTACAGAGAGGAACGCCACTTGCTACGTCCTCCAGTATCGCCTCATCATCATCCTCATCATTGACCACAAGAACAAGAAACATCTCTGATTACATTATGGGAAACAACCTCACAATTTAGAACGTTAACCCAGTATTATCTACCAATGTAGCTTACATGTAATCCTGCCGAACTTAAAACTTGTAAACTTCAAAAAAGAACGTAAACTAATGTACCCAGTATCATCTACCAATGTAGTTTACATGTAATCCTGCCCAACTGAAACTTGTAAACTTCAAAAAAAAAGAACGTAAGCTACATTAGTATGGCTACTCCATCACTCGACCGACGCTTCAAAGCCCATCTTCAACACGGAGGCCCCAAACTACATATGTAACAGCGACATGATGCAAATCTCATTCGCCAGCATCATACTGAAAAACAGAGTAATGCCGAAACATTATCACGACCCTGAGAGACTGCATGTGACACAAACCATGTTCAAAAGGAGAATACAATTCCTTCATGAATCATCAAAACATAAGACAATCGTAAACCCACACATTTTCAGCCACACCCCAGATAAACCTATTCTCTTCTTTATACAAAGACGTGAGGTATATACCCCGCCACCTCTCTGTCACTTACTGTTCGCATCCATTGCACTTCAAGATGAGAACCATTCATGTTTTTTTTTTTTTGTTCTTTGTGTATATTGTGAGAATCGAACCCTGGTCTTCAGTGTAACAGGCCGAGGCCATGATATATATATATATATATATATATATATATATATATATATATATATATATATATATATATATATATATATATATATATATATATATATATATATATATATACAATTATTATTATTATATATTATATTTTGCTTTGTCGCTGTTTCCCGCATTAGCGAGGTAGCGCAAGGAAACAGACGAAAGAATGGCCCAACCCACCCCCATGCACATGTATATACATACACGTCCACACACGCAAATATACATACCTATACATCTCAATGCACACATATATATACACACGCAGACATATATATATATATATATATATATATATATATATATATATATATATATATATATATATATATATATATATATATATATACACATGTACATAATTCATACTGTCTGCCTTCATTTATTCCCATCGCCACCTCGCCACACATGGAATAACAACCCCCTCCCCCCTCATGTGTGCGAGGTAGCGCTAGGAAACAACAACAAAAGCCCTATTCGTTCACACTCAGTCTCTAGCTGTCATGTAATAATGCACCGAAACCACAGTTCCCTTTCCACATCCAGGTCCCACACAACTTTCCATGGTTTACCCCAGACGCTTCACATGCCCTGGTTCAATCCATTGACAGCACGCCTACCCCGGTACACCACATCGTTACAATTCACTCTATTTCTTGCACACCTTTCACCCTCCTACATGTTCAGGCCCCGATCACTCAAAATCTTTTTCACTCCATCTTTCCACCTCCAATTTGGTCTCCCACTTCTCGTTCCCTCCACCTCTGACACATATATCCTCTTGGTCAATCATTCCTAACTCATTCTCTCCATGTGACCAAAACATTTCAAAACACCCTCTTCTGCTCTCTCAACCACACTCTTTTTATTTCCACACATCTCTCTTACTCTTACATTACTTACTCGATCAAACCACCTCACACCACATATTGTCCTCAAACATCTCATTTCCAGCACATCCACCCTCCTGGGCACAATTCTATCCATAGCCCACGCCTCGCAACCATACAACATTGTTGGAACCACTATTCCTTCAAGCATACCCATTTTTGCTTTCCGAGAGAATGATCTCGACTTGCAAACATTCGTCAAGGCTCCTAGAATTTTCGCCCCCTCCCCCACCCTATGATTCACTTCCGCTTCCATGGTTCCATCCGCTGCCAAATCCACTCCCAGATATCTAAAACACTTAACTTCCTCCAGTTTTTCTCCATTCAAACTTACCTCCCAATTGACTTGACCCTCAACCCTACTGTGCCTAATAACCTTACTCACACACTTTACTAAACTCAGTCACCAGCTGCTGCAGTTTCTCACATGAAGCAGCCACCAGCGCTGTATCATCAGCGTACAACAACTGACTCATTCCCAAGCTCTCTCATCCACAACAGACTGCATAATTGCCCCTCTTTCCAAAACTCTTGCATTCACCTCCCTAACAACCTCATCCATAAACATATCAAACAACCATGGAGACATCACACACCCCTGCCGCAAACCTACATTCACTGAGAACCAATCACTTTCCTCTCTTCCTACATGTACACATGCCTTACATCCTCGATAAAAACTTTTCACTGCTTCTAACAACTTGCCTCCCACACCATATATTCTTAATACCTTCCACAGAGCATCTCTATCAACTCTATCATATGCCTTCTCCAGATCCATAAATGCTACATAGAAATCCATTTGCTTTTCTAAGTATTTCTCACATACATTCTTCAAAGCAAACACCTGATCCACACATCCTCTACCACTTCTGAAACCACACTGCTCTTCCCCAAACTGATACTCAGTACATGCCTTCACCCTCTCAATCAATACCTCCCATATAATTTACCAGGAATACTCAACAAACTTATACCTCTGTAATTTGAGCACTCACTCTTATCCCCTTTGCCTTTGTACAATGGCACTATGCAAGCATTCCGCCAATCCTCAGGCACCTCACCCTGAATCATACATACATTAAATAACCTTACCAACCAGTCAACAATACAGTCACCCCCTTTTTTAATAAATTCCACTGCAATACCATCCAAACCTGCTGCCTAGCAGGCTTTCATCTTCCGCAAAGCTTTTACTACCGCTTCTCTGTTTACCAAATCATTTTCCCTAACCCTCTCACTTTGCACACCACCTCTACCAAAACACCCTATATCTGCCACTCTATCATCAAACGCATTCAACAAACCTTCAAAATACTCACTCCATCTCCTTCTCACATCACCACTACTTGTTATCACCTCCCCATTTGCGCCCTTCACTGATGTTCCCATTTGCTCCCTTGTCTTACGCACTTTATTTACCTCCTTCCAGAACATCTTTTTATTCTCCCTAAAATTTAATGATACTCTCTCACCAAAACTCTCATTTGCCCTCTTTTTCACCTCTTGCACCTTTCTCTTGACCTCCTGCCTCTTTCTTTTATACATCTCCCACTCATTTGCATTTTATCCTTGCAAAAATCGTCCAGATGCCTCTCTCTTCTCTTTCACTAATAATCTTACTTCTTCATCCCACCACTCACTACCCTTTCTAATCAACCCACCTCCCACGCTTCTCATGCCACAAGTAACTTTTGCGCAAGCCATCACTGCTTCCCTAAATACATCCCATTCCTCCCCCACTCCCCTTACCTCCTTTGTTCTCACCTTTTTCCATTCTGTACTCAGTCTCTCCTGGTACTTCCTCACACAAGTCTCCTTCCCAAGCTCACTTACTCTCACCAATCTCTTCACCCCAACATTCTGTCTTCTTTTCTGAAAACCCCTACATATCTTCACCTTCGCCTCCACAAGATAATGATCAGACATCCCTCCAGTTGCACCTCTCAGCACATTATCATCGAAAAGTCTCTCTTTTGCGCGCCTGCCAATTAACACGTAATCCAATAACACTCTCTGGCCATCTCTCCTACTTACGTATGTATACTTATGTATATCTCGCTTTTTAAACCAGGTATTCCCAATCACCAGTCCTTATTAAGCACATAAATCTACAAGCTTTTCACCATTTCCATTTACAACACTGAACACCCCATGTATATCAATTATTCGCTCAACTGCCACATTACTCACCTTTGCATTCAAATCACCCATCACTATAACCCGGTCTCGTGCATCAAAACCACTAACACACTCATTCAGCTGCTCCCAAAACACTCTTGGGAAGCTTGGGAAGGAGACCTGTGTGAGGAAGTACCAGGAGAGACCGAGTACAGAATGGAAAAAGGCGAGAACAATGGAAGTAGGGGGAGTGGGGGAAGAATGGGATGTATTTAGGGAATCAGTGATGGATTGCGCAAAAGATGCTTGTGGCATGAGAAGAGTGGGAGGTGGGTTGATTAGAAAGGGTAGTGAGTGGTGGGATGAAGAAGTAAGATTATTAGCGAAAGAGAAGAGAGAGGCATTTGGACGATTTTTGCAGGGAAAAAATGCAATCGAGTGGGAGATGTATAAAAGAAAGAGACAGGAGGTCAAGAGAAAGGTGCAAGAGGTGAAAAAGAGGGCAAATGAGAGTTGGGGTGAGAGAGTATCATTAAATTTTAGGGAGAATAAAAAGATGTTCTGAAAGGAGGTAAATAAAGTGCGTAAGACAAGGGAGCAAATGGGAACTTCAGTGAAGGGCGCAAATGGAGAGGTGATAACAAGTAGTGGTGATGTGAGAAGGAGATGGAGTGAGTATTTTGAAGGTTTGTTGAATGTGTTTGATGATAGAGTGGCAGATATAGGGTGTTTTGGTCGAGGTGGTGTGCACAGTGAGAGGGTTAGGGAAAATGATTTGGTAAACAGAGAAGAGGTAGTAAAAGCTTTGCGGAAGATGAAAGCCGGCAAGGCAGCAGGTTTGAATGGCATTGCAGTGGAATTTATCAAAAAAGGGGGTGACTGTATTGTTGACTGGTTGGTAAGGTTATTTAATGTATGTATGGCTCATGGTGAGGTGCCTGAGGATTGGCGGAATGCGTGCATAGTGCCATTGTACAAAGGCAAAGGGGATAAGAGTGAGTGCTCAAATTACAGAGGTATAAGTTTGTTGAGTATTCCTGGTAAATTATATGGGAGGGTATTGATTGAGAGGGTGAAGGCATGTACAGAGCATCAGATTGGGCAAGAGCAGTGTGGTTTCAGAAGTGGTAGAGGATGTGTGGATCAGGTGTTTGCTTTGAAGAATGTATGTGAGAAATACTTAGAAAAGCAAATGGATTTGTATGTAGCATTTATGGATCTGGAGAAGGCATATGATAGAGTTGATAGAGATGCTCTGTGGAAGGTATTAAGAATATATGGTGTGGGAGGCAAGTTGTTAGAAGCAGTGAAAAGTTTTTATCGAGGATGTAAGGCATGTGTACGTGTAGGAAGAGAGGAAAGTGATTGGTTCTCAGTGAATGTAGGTTTGCGGCAGGGGTGTGTGATGTCTCCAAGGTTGTTTAATTTGTTTATGGATGGGGTTGTTAGGGAGGTGAATGCAAGAGTTTTGGAAAGAGGGGCAAGTATGAAGTCTGTTGTGGATGAGAGAGCTTGGGAAGTGAGTCAGTTGTTGTTCGCTGATGATACATCGCTGGTGGCTGATTCATGTGAGAAACTGAAGATGCTGGTGACTGAGTTTGGTAAAGTGTGTGAAAGAAGAAAGTTAAGAGTAAATGTGAATAAGAGCAAGGTTATTAGGTACAGTAGGGTTGAGGATCAAGTCAATTGGGAGGTAAGTTTGAATGGAGAAAAACTGGAGGAAGTAAAGTGTTTTAGATATCTGGGAGTGGATTTGGCAGCGGATGGAACCATGGAAGCGGAAGTGAATCATAGGGTGGGGGAGGGGGCGAAAATCCTGGCAGCCTTGAGGAATGTGTGGAAGTCGAGAACATTATCTCGGAAAGCAAAAATGGGTATGTTTGAAGGAATAGTGGTTCCAACAATGTTGTATGGTTGCGAGGCGTGGGCTATGGATAGAGTTGTGCGTAGAAGGGTGGATGTGCTGGAAATGAGATGTTTGAGGACAATGTGTGGTGTGAGGTGGTTTGATCGAGTAAGTAATGTAAGGGTAAGAGAGATGTGTGGAAATAAAAAGAGCGTGGTTGAGAGAGCAGAAGAGGGTGTTTTGAAATGGTTTGGGCACATGGAGAGAATGAGTGAGGAAAGATTGACCAAGAGGATATATGTGTCGGAGGTGGAGGGAACGAGGAGAAGTGGGAGACCAAATTGGAGGTGGAAAGATGGAGTGAAAAAGATTTTGTGTGATCGGGACCTGAACATGCAGGAGGGTGAAAGGAGGGCAAGGAATAGAGTGAATTGGATCGATGTGGTATACCGGGGTTGACGTGCTGTCAGTGGATTGAATCAGGGCATGTGAAGCGTCTGGGGTAAACCATGGAAAGTTGTGTGAGGCCTGGATGTGGAAAGGGAGCTGTGGTTTCGGGCATTATTGCGTGACAGCTGGAGACTGAGTGTGAACGAATGGGGCCTTTGTTGTCTTTTCCTAGTGCTACCTCGCACACATGAGGGGGGAGGGGGATGGTATTCCATGTGTAGCGAGGTGGCGATGGGAATGAATATGGGCAGACAGTGTGAATTGTGTGCATGGGTATATATGTATGTGTCTGTGTGTATATATATGTGTACATTGGGATGTATAGGTATGTATATTTGCGTGTGTGGGCGTATGTGTGTGTACATTGTGTATGGGGGTGGGTTGGGCCATTTTCCTTCGTCTGTATCCTTGCGCTACCTCGCAAACGCGGGAGACAGCGACAAAGCAAAATAAAAGAAAACAAAAAAAAAAAATATATATATATATATATATATATATATATATATATATATATATATATATATATATATATATATATATATATATATATATATTGGAAAGGATCACACTTTTGCACGTGATCAAAAATATTCCTATGAGTCCTTGGTGAAAATGAACCACGATAAGTTCCCAAGTGCACTTTTGTGTAATAATCACATCATCAGGGGAGATACAAGAAAGAAATACAAGTCAGTTGATATACAGCGAAGAGACGTAGCAGGACGCCATTTGGTAAACAAGTGACTGTCCAAGACAGACAACGAGCGTATCATAAACTTATGTGGACAAGAAGGAAAATAGTTTACAAATTATATCATCAAAAAAGCTATCCAATTTGTATAGACCTTCACTAATATTAAGGTGAAATTCTTTGAGCATTTAATGATAGAAGATTCAATGATATTTCTCGTGGTACTGGAGCTAGACTTAATGACTGAGATGGCATAACTCCAGTCAATACAATGATCATACTCTTTAACGTGATTAAACAAGGCATTTGATTCTTGTCCTGTTCTTATACTGAATTTATGTTGCTTAAGTTCTTATGAGAACTTATATACGCGCGGGGGAGGGGTTAGAAATCCTCCCTTCCTAGTTAGAATTTTCTAAAAGAAGGAACAGAGAAGCGGGCCAAGTGAGGATATTTCCTCTAAGGCTCAGTCCTCTGTTCTTAACGCTACCTCGCTAATGCGGGAAATGGCAAATATATATATATATATATATATATATATATATATATATATATATATATATATATATATATATATATATATATATGAATCACAAGGGCTTGGATGTAGACTTCTGGTTTTATTGGCTTACGTTTCGGTAATCACATACGCCATCATCAGAGCCTAGATATGAAATAGGATGATATACATGCAATATCTACATTATGAGTTTATATTCAGAGCATAAAATCCAAAACATTTTTTTTAGAAATATATATCATAAAAAGCCCAACGAGAAATGAATGATAGAGAAAGAAGAAAGAAAATTAATAACGAATCATAGTCCTTCTATATCTAAGATACATTTAGACATAACTATATCATAGATTATACAGAGACAATATATCCTGGTTGAGATTAAAATCCCATAGCTCAAACGAGATATCCTAGCGGTAAAACATGTATTTGAAAAGAACTAGACAGCACTACAGAAAACCTGGTATAACTCAACAGACAACACAATTACATACCACCTTGTTACTTATAGTGGGTTTGTTCCTGTGGGATGAGAGAGACTCTAGTCTGAACAGGTGTGTGTGTGTGAGGAGCTACTGGCCAGCACTACAGCACAGACCATGCTCGCTGCCGACATTGGCTGGTAATTGTCGTGAGTGTGGTTCCGTATGGCCAGGGTGAAAGGGTTTGGTAATGTGGCAGTTGGGTCATTCTGACCGTCCCAAGGTACTCGTAAACTGTTTAGTTGTTACTTTATTGTGCGTGTGTGTGTGTGTGTATAAATATATATATATATATATATATATATATATATATATATATATATATATAAACGTTAGGATCATGAACTGTAGAATTAATGTCAGGAACTGTAGAATTAATGTCAACTAGGAAATATTGCCTTTGTCGAATATTTTACGTAGGATTGTTGGTCAATATTAATATTATTAATTCTTTTTCCATAATTCATTTCACGCTGGGCTTCAATGATATATTTTTCAAGGAACGTTTCAGATTTTATGCTAACAGAAACTCATAATGTATGTATTACACGCATATTATCCTTTCTTATAGAGACTCTGATGATGGTGAATTCAATTCCCAAGACTTAAGCTAATAAAACCTAAGAAATTCATCGCGATTCTTTTCTTATTTCTACCGCAAACAGATCCATTGCCGGTATAATATATATATATATATATATATATATATATATATATATATATATATATATATATATATATATATATATATATATATTTATATATATATATATATATATATATATATATATATATATATATATATATATATATATATATTTATATATATATATATATATATATATATATATATATATATATATATATATATATATATATATATATATATATATATATATTATCCCTGGGGATAGGGGAGAAAGAATACTTCCCACGTACTCCCTGAGTGTCGTAGAAGGCGACTAAAAGGGGAGGGAGCGGGGGGCTGGAAATCCTCCCCTCTCGTTTTTTTTAATTTTCCAAAAGAAGGAACAGAGAAGGAGGCCAGGTGAGGATATTCCCTCAGAGGCCCAGTCCTCTGTTCTTAACGCTACCTTGCTAGCGCGGGAAATGGCGAATAATTTGAAAGAAAAAAAAAAAATATATATATATATATATATATATATATATATATATATATATATATATATATATATATATATATATATATATTGGAAAGGATCACAATTTTGCGCGTGATCAAGTCTATTCCCACGAGTCCACGGGGAAATGAAACACGATAAGTTCCCAAGTGCACTTTCGTGTAATAATCACATCAGGGGAGACACAAGAGAGAAATATAACAGTCAGTTGATATACAACGAAGAGACGTAGCTAGGATACCATTTGGTAAACATGCTGTTGTCCAAGACAATCACATAGGTATATTGTACGAACTTTATGTCCTTAAGTCAAGTAAAGAGGGAATCGGAGTTCTAAGCTCTTTCACCCCTGACCATCCTACCCTTCCCCTGTACCCCCACCCACACACACACACACACACACACACACACACACACAAACACTTGGCTATTGTTAGGTTGTGGCGACTGACTTTTTATATTTCTTTGTTGTTTAGGGAAATACAACACAAATGGAGGCCCCAAAGTCGAAAAGGATTTGGTTTGTCGGTTTTTTTCCCCGTTTTCTAAGTTGGGTTACATAAAGAAACTCCTCCGTAAGAAAGTTTATCTATCAACCTCCATGACACACACACACACACACGTAAGAAGCCCTACCGGATGGACAAATGTCTCCTGAAGGTGATTACAGAGAGGAACGCCACTTGCTACGTCCTCCAGTATCGCCTCATCATCATCATCATCATCATTGACCACAAGAACAAGAAACATCTCTGATTACATTATGGGAAACAACCTCACAATTTAGAACGTTAACCCAGTATTATCTACCAATGTAGCTTACATGTAATCCTGCCGAACTTAAAACTTGTAAACTTCAAAAAAAGAACGTAAACTAATGTACCCAGTATCATCTACCAATGTAGTTTACATGTAATCCTGCCGAACTTAAAACTTGTAAACTTCAAAAAAGAACGTAAACTAATGTACCCAGTATCATCTACAATGTAGTTTACATGTAATCCTGCCCAACTGAAACTTGTAAACTTCAAAAAAAGAACGTAAACTACATTAGTATGGCTGCTCCATCACTCGACCGACGCTTCAAAGCCCATCTTCAACAAGGAGGCTCCAAGCTACATATGTAACAGCGACATGATGCAAATCTCATTCGCCAGCATCATACTGAAAAACAGAGTAATGCCGAAACATTATCACGACCCTGAGAGACTGCATGTGACACAAACCATGTTCAAAAGAATACAATTCCTTCATGAATCATCAAAACATAAGACAATCGTAAACCCACACATTTTCAGCCACATCCTAGATAAACCTATTCTCTTCCTTATACAGAGACGTGAGGTATATACCCCGCCACCTCTCTGTCACTTACTGTTCGCATCCATTGCACTTCAAGATGAGAACCATTCATGTTTTTTTTTTTTTTTTGTTCTTTGTGTATATTGTGAGAATCGAACCCTGGTCTTCAGTGTAACAGGCCGAGGCCATGATATATATATATATATATATATATATATATATATATATATATATATATATATATATATATATATATATATATATATATAATTATTATTATTATATATTATATTTTGCTTTGTCGCTGTTTCCCGCATTAGCGAGGTAGCGCAAGGAAACAGACGAAAGAATGGCCCAACCCACCCCCATGCACATGTATATACATACACGTCCACACACGCAAATATACATACCTATACATCTCAATGCACACATATATATACACACGCAGACATATATATATATATATATATATATATATATATATATATATATATATATATATATATATATATATATATATATATAGATATACACATGTACATAATTCATACTGTCTGCCTTCATTTATTCCCATCGCCACCTCGCCACACATGGAATAACAACCCCCTCCCCCCTCATGTGTGCGAGGTAGCGCTAGGAAACAACAACAAAAGCCCTATTCGTTCACACTCAGTCTCTAGCTGTCATGTAATAATGCACCGAAACCACAGTTCCCTTTCCACATCCAGGTCCCACACAACTTTCCATGGTTTACCCCAGACGCTTCACATGCCCTGGTTCAATCCATTGACAGCACGCCTACCCCGGTACACCACATCGTTACAATTCACTCTATTTCTTGCACACCTTTCACCCTCCTACATGTTCAGGCCCCGATCACTCAAAATCTTTTTCACTCCATCTTTCCACCTCCAATTTGGTCTCCCACTTCTCGTTCCCTCCACCTCTGACACATATATCCTCTTGGTCAATCATTCCTAACTCATTCTCTCCATGTGACCAAAACATTTCAAAACACCCTCTTCTGCTCTCTCAACCACACTCTTTTTATTTCCACACATCTCTCTTACTCTTACATTACTTACTCGATCAAACCACCTCACACCACATATTGTCCTCAAACATCTCATTTCCAGCACATCCACCCTCCTGGGCACAATTCTATCCATAGCCCACGCCTCGCAACCATACAACATTGTTGGAACCACTATTCCTTCAAACATACCCATTTTTGCTTTCCGAGAGAATGATCTCGACTTGCAAACATTCGTCAAGGCTCCTAGAATTTTCGCCCCCTCCCCCACCCTATGATTCACTTCCGCTTCCATGGTTCCATCCGCTGCCAAATCCACTCCCAGATATCTAAAACACTTAACTTCCTCCAGTTTTTCTCCATTCAAACTTACCTCCCAATTGACTTGACCCTCAACCCTACTGTGCCTAATAACCTTACTCACACACTTTACTAAACTCAGTCACCAGCTGCTGCAGTTTCTCACATGAAGCAGCCACCAGCGCTGTATCATCAGCGTACAACAACTGACTCATTCCCAAGCTCTCTCATCCACAACAGACTGCATAATTGCCCCTCTTTCCAAAACTCTTGCATTCATCTCCCTAACAACCTCATCCATAAACATATCAAACAACCATGGAGACATCACACACCCCTGCCGCAAACCTACATTCACCGAGAACCAATCACTTTCCTCTCTTCCTACATGTACACATGCCTTACATCCTCGATAAAAACTTTTCACTGCTTCTAACAACTTGCCTCCCACACCATATATTCTTAATACCTTCCACAGAGCATCTCTATCAACTCTATCATATGCCTTCTCCAGATCCATAAATGCTACATAGAAATCCATTTGCTTTTCTAAGTATTTCTCACATACATTCTTCAAAGCAAACACCTGATCCACACATCCTCTACCACTTCTGAAACCACACTGCTCTTCCCCAAACTGATACTCAGTACATGCCTTCACCCTCTCAATCAATACCTCCCATATAATTTACCAGGAATACTCAACAAACTTATACCTCTGTAATTTGAGCACTCACTCTTATCCCCTTTGCCTTTGTACAATGGCACTATGCAAGCATTCCGCCAATCCTGAGGCACCTCACCCTGAATCATACATACATTAAATAACCTTACCAACCAGTCAACAATACAGTCACCCCCTTTTTTAATAAATTCCACTGCAATACCATCCAAACCTGCTGCCTAGCAGGCTTTCATCTTCCGCAAAGCTTTTACTACCGCTTCTCTGTTTACCAAATCATTTTCCCTAACCCTCTCACTTTGCACACCACCTCTACCAAAACACCCTATATCTGACACTCTATCATCAAACGCATTCAACAAACCTTCAAAATACTCACTCCATCTCCTTCTCACATCACCACTACTTGTTATCACCTCCCCATTTGCGCCCTTCACTGATGTTCCCATTTGCTCCCTTGTCTTACGCACTTTATTTACCTCCTTCCAGAACATCTTTTTATTCTCCCTAAAATTTAATGATACTCTCTCACCAAAACTCTCATTTGCCCTCTTTTTCACCTCTTGCACCTTTCTCTTGACCTCCTGCCTCTTTCTTTTATACATCTCCCACTCATTTGCATTTTATCCTTGCAAAAATCGTCCAGATGCCTCTCTCTTCTCTTTCACTAATAATCTTACTTCTTCATCCCACCACTCACTACCCTTTCTAATCAACCCACCTCCCACGCTTCTCATGCCACAAGTAACTTTTGCGCAAGCCATCACTGCTTCCCTAAATACATCCCATTCCTCCCCCACTCCCCTTACCTCCTTTGTTCTCACCTTTTTCCATTCTGTACTCAGTCTCTCCTGGTACTTCCTCACACAAGTCTCCTTCCCAAGCTCACTTACTCTCACCAATCTCTTCACCCCAACATTCTGTCTTCTTTTCTGAAAACCCCTACATATCTTCACCTTCGCCTCCACAAGATAATGATCAGACATCCCTCCAGTTGCACCTCTCAGCACATTATCATCGAAAAGTCTCTCTTTTGCGCGCCTGCCAATTAACACGTAATCCAATAACACTCTCTGGCCATCTCTCCTACTTACGTATGTATACTTATGTATATCTCGCTTTTTAAACCAGGTATTCCCAATCACCAGTCCTTATTAAGCACATAAATCTACAAGCTTTTCACCATTTCCATTTACAACACTGAACACCCCATGTATATCAATTATTCGCTCAACTGCCACATTACTCACCTTTGCATTCAAATCACCCATCACTATAACCCGGTCTCGTGCATCAAAACCACTAACACACTCATTCAGCTGCTCCCAAAACACTCTTGGGAAGCTTGGGAAGGAGACTTGTGTGAGGAAGTACCAGGAGAGACTGAGTACAGAATGGAAAAAGGCGAGAACAATGGAAGTAGGGGGAGTGGGGGAAGAATGGGATGTATTTAGGGAATCAGTGATGGATTGCGCAAAAGATGCTTGTGGCATGAGAAGAGTGGGAGGTGGGTTGATTAGAAAGGGTAGTGAGTGGTGGGATGAAGAAGTAAGATTATTAGCGAAAGAGAAGAGAGAGGCATTTGGACGATTTTTGCAGGGAAAAAATGCAATCGAGTGGGAGATGTATAAAAGAAAGAGACAGGAGGTCAAGAGAAAGGTGCAAGAGGTGAAAAAGAGGGCAAATGAGAGTTGGGGTGAGAGAGTATCATTAAATTTTAGGGAGAATAAAAAGATGTTCTGAAAGGAGGTAAATAAAGTGCGTAAGACAAGGGAGCAAATGGGAACTTCAGTGAAGGGCGCAAATGGAGAGGTGATAACAAGTAGTGGTGATGTGAGAAGGAGATGGAGTGAGTATTTTGAAGGTTTGTTGAATGTGTTTGATGATAGAGTGGCAGATATAGGGTGTTTTGGTCGAGGTGGTGTGCACAGTGAGAGGGTTAGGGAAAATGATTTGGTAAACAGAGAAGAGGTAGTAAAAGCTTTGCGGAAGATGAAAGCCGGCAAGGCAGCAGGTTTGAATGGTATTGCAGTGGAATTTATCAAAAAAGGGGGTGACTGTGTTGTTGACTGGTTGGTAAGGTTATTTAATGTATGTATGGCTCATGGTGAGGTGCCTGAGGATTGGCGGAATGCGTGCATAGTGCCATTGTACAAAGGCAAAGGGGATAAGAGTGAGTGCTCAGATTACAGAGGTATAAGTTTGTTGAGTATTCCTGGTAAATTATATGGGAGGGTATTGATTGAGAGGGTGAAGGCATGTACAGAGCATCAGATTGGGGAAGAGCAGTGTGGTTTCAGAAGTGGTAGAGGATGTGTGGATCAGGTGTTTGCTTTGAAGAATGTATGTGAGAAATACTTAGAAAAGCAAATGGATTTGTATGTAGCATTTATGGATCTGGAGAAGGCATATGATAGAGTTGATAGAGATGCTCTGTGGAAGGTATTAAGAATATATGGTGTGGGAGGCAAGTTGTTAGAAGCAGTGAAAAGTTTTTATCGAGGATGTAAGGCATGTGTACGTGTAGGAAGAGAGGAAAGTGATTGGTTCTCAGTGAATGTAGGTTTGCGGCAGGGGTGTGTGATGTCTCCAAGGTTGTTTAATTTGTTTATGGATGGGGTTTTTAGGGAGGTGAATGCAAGAGTTTTGGAAAGAGGGGCAAGTATGAAGTCTGTTGTGGATGAGAGAGCTTGGGAAGTGAGTCAGTTGTTGTTCGCTGATGATACATCGCTGGTGGCTGATTCATGTGAGAAACTGAAGATGCTGGTGACTGAGTTTGGTAAAGTGTGTGAAAGAAGAAAGTTAGAGTAAATGTGAATAAGAGCAAGGTTATTAGGTACAGTAGGGTTGAGGGTCAAGTCAATTGGGAGGTAAGTTTGAATGGAGAAAAACTGGAGGAAGTAAAGTGTTTTAGATATCTGGGAGTGGATTTGGCAGCGGATGGAACCATGGAAGCGGAAGTGAATCATAGGGTGGGGGAGGGGGCGAAAATCCTGGCAGCCTTGAGGAATGTGTGGAAGTCGAGAACATTATCTCGGAAAGCAAAAATGGGTATGTTTGAAGGAATAGTGGTTCCAACAATGTTGTATGGTTGCGAGGCGTGGGCTATGGATAGAGTTGTGCGTAGAAGGGTGGATGTGCTGGAAATGAGATGTTTGAGGACAATGTGTGGTGTGAGGTGGTTTGATCGAGTAAGTAATGTAAGGGTAAGAGAGATGTGTGGAAATAAAAAGAGCGTGGTTGAGAGAGCAGAAGAGGGTGTTTTGAAATGGTTTGGGCACATGGAGAGAATGAGTGAGGAAAGATTGACCAAGAGGATATATGTGTCGGAGGTGGAGGGAACGAGGAGAAGTGGGAGACCAAATTGGAGGTGGAAAGATGGAGTGAAAAAGATTTTGTGTGATCGGGACCTGAACATGCAGGAGGGTGAAAGGAGGGCAAGGAATAGAGTGAATTGGATCGATGTGGTATACCGGGGTTGACGTGCTGTCAGTGGATTGAATCAGGGCATGTGAAGCGTCTGGGGTAAACCATGGAAAGTTGTGTGAGGCCTGGATGTGGAAAGGGAGCTGTGGTTTCGGGCATTATTGCGTGACAGCTGGAGACTGAGTGTGAACGAATGGGGCCTTTGTTGTCTATTCCTAGTGCTACCTCGCACACATGAGGGGGGAGGGGGATGGTATTCCATGTGTAGCGAGGTGGCGATGGGAATGAATATGGGCAGACAGTGTGAATTGTGTGCATGGGTATATATGTATGTGTCTGTGTGTATATATATGTGTACATTGGGATGTATAGGTATGTATATTTGCGTGTGTGGGCGTATGTGTGTGTACATTGTGTATGGGGGTGGGTTGGGCCATTTTCCTTCGTCTGTTTCCTTGCGCTACCTCGCAAACGCGGGAGACAGCGACAAAGCAAAATAAAAGAAAACAAAAAAAAAATATATATATATATATATATATATATATATATATATATATATATATATATATATATATATATATATATATATATATATATATATTGGAAAGGATCACACTTTTGCACGTGATCAAAAATATTCCTATGAGTCCTTGGTGAAAATGAACCACGATAAGTTCCCAAGTGCACTTTTGTGTAATAATCACATCATCAGGGGAGATACAAGAAAGAAATACAAGTCAGTTGATATACAGCGAAGAGACGTAGCAGGACGCCATTTGGTAAACAAGTGACTGTCCAAGACAGACAACGAGCGTATCATAAACTTATGTGGACAAGAAGGAAAATAGTTTACAAATTATATCATCAAAAAAGCTATCCAATTTGTATAGACCTTCACTAATATTAAGGTGAAATTCTTTGAGCATTTAATGATAGAAGATTCAATGATATTTCTCGTGGTACTGGAGCTAGACTTAATGACTGAGATGGCAAAACTCCAGTCAATACAATGATCATACTTTTTAACGTGATTAAACAAGGCATTTGATTCTTGTCCCGTTCTTATACTGAATTTATGTTGCTTAAGTTCTTATAGGAACTTATAAACGCGCGGGGGAGGGGTTAGAAATCCTCCCTTCCCAGTTAGAATTTTCTAAAAGAAGGAACAGAGAAGCGGGCCAAGTGAGGATATTTCCTCTAAGGCTCAGTCCTCTGTTCTTAACGCTACCTCGCTAATGCGGGAAATGGCGAATATATATATATATATATATATATATATATATATATATATATATATATATATACATATATATATATATATATATATATATATATGAATCACAAGGGCTTGGATGTAGACTTCTGGTTTTATTGGCTTACGTTTCGGTAATCACATACGCCATCATCAGAGCCTAGATATGAAATAGGATGATATACATGCAATATCTACATTATGAGTTTATATTCAGAGCATAAAATCCAAAACGTTTTTTTTAGAAATATATATCATAAAAAGCCCAACGAGAAATGAATGATAGAGAAAGAAGAAAGAAAATTAATAACGAATCATAGTCCTTCCATATCTAAGATACATTTAGACATAACTACATCATAGATTATACAGAGACAATATATCCTGGTTGAGATTAAAATCCCATAGCTCAAACGAGATATCCTAGCGGTAAAACATGTATTTGAAAAGAACTAGACAGCACTACAGAAAACCTGGTATAACTCAACAGACAACACAATTACATACCACCTTGTTACTTATAGTGGGTTTGTTCCTGTGGGATGAGAGAGACTCTAGTCTGAACAGGTGTGTGTGTGTGTGTGTGTGTGAGTGAGGAGCAACTGGCCAGCACTACAGCACAGACCATGCTCGCTGCCGACATTGGCTGGTAATTGTCGTGAGTGTGGTTTCGTATGGCCAGGGTGAAAGGGTTTGGTAATGTGGCAGTTGGGTCATTCTGACCGTCCCAAGGTACTCGTAAACTGTTTAGTTGTTACTTTATTGTGCGTGTGTGTGTGTGTGTATATATATATATATATATATATATATATATATATATATATATATATATATATATATATATATAAACGTTAGGATCATGAACTGTAGAATTAATGTCAACTAGGAAATATTGCCTTTGTCGAATATTTTACGTAGGATTGTTGGTCAATATTAATATTATTAATTCTTTTTCCATAATTCATTTCACGCTGGGCTTCAATGATATATTTTTCAAGGAACGTTTCAGATTTTATGCTAACAGAAACTCATAATGTATGTATTACACGCATATTATCCTTTCTTATAGAGACTCTGATGATGGTGAATTCAATTCCCAAGACTTAAGCTAATAAAACCTAAGAAATTCATCGCGATTCTTTTCTTATTTCTACCGCAAACAGATCCATTGCCGGTATAATATATATATATATATATATATATATATATATATATATATATATATATATATATATATATATATATATTTATATATATATATATATATATATATATATATATATATATATATATATATATATATATATATATATATATTTATATATATATATATATATATATATATATATATATATATATATATATATATATATATATATATATATATATATATATATATTATCCCTGGGGATAGGGGAGAAAGAATACTTCCCACGTACTCCCTGAGTGTCGTAGAAGGCGACTAAAAGGGGAGGGAGCGGGGGGCTGGAAATCCTCCCCTCTCGTTTTTTTTAATTTTCCAAAAGAAGGAACAGAGAAGGAGGCCAGGTGAGGATATTCCCTCAGAGGCCCAGTCCTCTGTTCTTAACGCTACCTTGCTAGCGCGGGAAATGGCGAATAATTTGAAAGAAAAAAAAAAATATATATATATATATATATATATATATATATATATATATATATATATATATATATATATATATATATATATATTGGAAAGGATCACAATTTTGCGCGTGATCAAGTCTTTTCCCACGAGTCCACGGGGAAATGAAACACGATAAGTTCCCAAGTGCACTTTCGTGTAATAATCACATCAGGGGAGACACAAGAGAGAAATATAACAGTCAGTTGATATACAACGAAGAGACGTAGCTAGGATGCCATTTGGTAAACATGCTGTTGTCCAAGACAATCACATATGTATATTGTACAACTTTATGTCCTCAAGTCAAGTAAAGAGGGAATCGGAGTTCTAAGCTCTTTCACCCCTGACCATCCTACCCTTCCCCTGTACCCTCCACCCCACCCACACACACACACACACACACACTCTCCCCACGAAACGTTTCCTCGTCACATCTAGTTTCGTCTTCTATATACAAAAAACAAACATTATTTAAGCAAAAATAGAAAATCTCTTTCAAAAGAAACTCACGTTGTCATCCATATTTACCCTCGACACAATTGAAATAATGTGGTCGCTCATGCTTGGATATAATGATGCACAATAAATCATAAGGTTCTGCACGCCCAAAGTGCCAGCACTACTGGGTAGTTTGTGTGGTTACAACCTTAACGCATTCTACAATACTGAAGTTACTAAGCAATTGAAGTTGAAACCTTTATAACATTACCAAATCATATCAGATTCTAAAATCATCCATCGTATGTGTGAAAACCTACGATAAAAAAAAGAAAAGACACTTTCTCATTTCCCAGAGAAAGAGAAGAAAACCTGCTACGTTTAGAATTCAAATTTTCTTGTCTGAACAGACAGAGATTCCCTCAACGCGTCACTTGCATAATTCCAACTTACCCAACCACTCGTGAATGGGGCGGGCACCCATAGGGAGAAAGAATTCAGGGCCAGTCTGAACAACGACTTTCTCTTCTCTCTCACTGAAACCTTCTCCTCCTGGTCACTACTGGTTATTGAAGTGATTATGTCTAGAAGTCTTTTCCCACCAGTCCAGCAGCGTTCAGCTCAACACATCGCCCGTCCTCACTGTTCCATGTACACTGCAGTCAACGACCTTGTGGAAGACGGAAGTAACGCTGTAGTGTTGCTCAAACAATGATTCGAAGCGGCGTCGTAGTGTTCGAACACCAAGTAAATAAGGCTTTATGTTGGCGATTCACAAAGCACAGCGACTTCATGGAAGGCGATGAATCTCCATTTTACTAAGTTCAACAAATGATATCACGTTCTTGTAAGATAGATACATAATATCTATTTCAGTTATCAATATCTTATCTGCTACAAGGACATGATACCATGACGCGTCATACACTTCGACTCTCCTCGAAGAATACGAATTCTCACACGTCTAGACAGCGCCACTATGGGTCCCAGTCTGCACGTCTGCTTAGCTCAACTCAAATCGGCATTGTCGCGTTCTATGAGAATCATATGATTCGATAACACTGTCAACATTGGTGATTTAGTTCCAACAACTGGCGTCTCATATTCGTAAAGCGTCGCGTTCCGTTAAAAAAAAAGCGACCCACTCGATCACCATTGCTTCATGTTGTTACATATGGAGCCATCTACATACGCTTGACTGAGTGTCATTTGGCTGTTACTCTTCTATTGTATTCCAGCAGCCAGCAGGTGATGTACAATTACTTGTTTCAGTAATGATATTTCATGCAAACAAATCTATATCGGGAGCGTCTCTCTCTCTCTCTCTCTCTCTCTCTCTCTCTCTCTCTCTCTCTCTCTCTCTCTCTCTCTCTCTCTCTCTCTCTCTCTCTCTCTCTCACGACGACAAGCCCAGCAGTACTTACGATGACGATGGTGGCTTTGAACTGTGGGATTTGGGTCCAGGCAAGTGTATGGACGTATGTTTACTAGTTGGCTGAAGATTGTTGCAAAGATGAAAATGACACGGATTAGAAAACAGATTTTCCTGAGGCCTTTACTGGATGAAACTGACATTTCCAGTTAACTGAAGAGTCCTTGACCATGAGGGTACAATTCCTGACCACGATGGTACAATCCTTGAACACGACGGTACGATTCTTGAACACGACGGTACGATTCTTAAACACGACGGTGCAATCCTTGAACACGATGGTATAGTCCCTGACCACAGCGGTACAATCCTTGAACACGATGGTACGATCCTTGAGCACGACGGTACGATCCTTGAACACGATGGTACGATCCTTGAGCATGACGGTACGATCCTTGGGCATGACGGTACGATCCTTGAACACGACGGTATACTTGACCGCTGTGTATGATAAGCTG
This sequence comes from Panulirus ornatus, assembly GCF_036320965.1. Taxonomy (NCBI): domain Eukaryota; kingdom Metazoa; phylum Arthropoda; class Malacostraca; order Decapoda; family Palinuridae; genus Panulirus; species Panulirus ornatus. The sequence continues at coordinate 63,840,002 of NC_092226.1, forward strand.
TTCATTAACTTGACCTTCAAGAGCTTGGTGAAAGGCCTAAGCTGTTCATTAACTTGACCCTCAAGAGTTTAGTGAAAGGCCTAAGCTGTTCATTAACTTGACCCTCAAGAGCTTGGTGAAAGGCCTAAGCTGTTCATTAACTTGACCCTCAAGAGCTTGGTGAAAGGCCTAAGCTGTTTATTAATTTGACCCTCAAGAGTTTGGTGAAAGGCCTAAGCTGTTCATTAACTTGACCCTCAAGAGCTTGGTGAAAGGCCTAAGCTGTTCATTAACTTGACCCTCAAGAGCTTGGTGAAAGGCCTAAGCTGTTCATTAACTTGACCCTCAAGAGCTTGGTGAAAGGCCTAAGCTGTTCATTAAGTTGACCCTCAAGAGTTTGGTGAAAGTCCAGGCCACTATACCCCAGCGATCACACCCATGTCCTCAAGGATCATACCGTCGTGTTCAAGTGGTAAACGTTTGCCTATGATACATGCAACTGGCGACAAGTTTACACCTCCGTTTAGGATCTAATAGATGTGTCCACAAACGTCAATATCTTTCCATTCTGGTAAAAGACACACCACCACCACGACCACCAGTGGGAGCTGTCAATTACCCATCTCTCACGACTTGATTGGGCTCGAGTGCAATTTGTATACACAAGAGCGATCAAGTCGTAACTGACTCGATCAAGTTCGAATTCATTTCATATGTTGCATTTTACTCTGAGTTCTTGATGGAGGGATGGATCTTGATAGCGGGGATCATGTGTACGTCTTGACAGACGAGACCTGACTCACTCATGGCAATAAAGAAGACAAAGACCAGTGCTTAAAGAGATGATCATGATCGACTGGGAACTCTCATGAAGCAGAACTGCTCCGAAATGTGTGATTCACTGACTCGTTCATTATTTGGAACGGTTGATCCAGGTGTTCGGATGAGGCAGATGCTTGAATGGAAGAATAACTGGCCAACCATCCATGAGGTTTTTCAAACTCTTAAAGTAATGAAATTTTGAGACGTGATCCTCTTCAAGGGACTTCAGGAAAGTTCCTCATTGGAATCCATATTGAGATTGGTGGTGTCCGAGAAAGATGGGAGAGTAGGGGAGTTAGGGGGAAGGGGAGTTAAGGGGTAGAGGTAAGGGAGGGAGGTGATCGTATCGCTAAATCCAGTCTGTGTACAATATATGACGTCAGTGAGCTATGTAAGTTACAAAGAATTCAAAGTAAAGTCCCGTATAAGGATATGACACTGAACTTCTCTGTCACATCACAGGAAAAGAACATCATCAAAGGTTAGACGATATGTTCATCCAGTGTCTCAAATGATAAGCGAGGATTTACGTTACTACCAACCAACACGTCACACAGAGAGAAAATCCCAACATGAATTTGAAAGAAAATGAGACTCTTCCATTTATTCCATAGAAAGAATGTGAATGTAGATTATAATCTTTTCACATACGAACGTTAGATATAGATTCTAGTATTCTTCCTTAAAAGGAAAGATAAACAGATAAATATAAAGGGTACATGATAGCGATTGATGCATTTTGATATCTCTAATTATCTTTTCTTGGAGAAAAAACCATAAATGACAGCAGTTATGATGGTCTGTTACAAGCATGGGAGACCATCGTATCAGTTGCGTTAGTTTGATACGACAATGGGATTGGATATGTAGCTACGAGTTCATTTGGTCTGATGTAGAATTGTAAAGGGATCGTTAACCGTAGTAGAACACAGTGAGGAGAGATGTATATCTGTCTTGTGTGCGATGGAACGACCCTTGCGCATGACGGTGTGACCTTTGAGCACGATGGTACGACCCTTGAGTACGACGGTACGACCATTGAGCACGATGATGCTACCCTTGAGCACGAAGGTACGACCTTTGGGCATGATGATTTGGTCTATGACCTGACCTTCAAGGGTCAGGCGAAATAAAAAAAAGAAAAGGCCAGACTATTGTCGCAAAGGGTCACTGTAGCCAAGAGTTGTACATACCTTTGCAGTGAAAGTCGTACCTTCGTGCTCAGGGGGTGTACCGTTGCTCTTAGAGGGTGTACCGTTGCTCTTAGAGGGTGTACCGTTGCTCTTAGAGGGTGTACCGTTGCTCTTAGAGGGTGTACCGTTGCTCTTAGAGGGCGTACCGTTGCTCTTAGAGGGTGTACCGTTGCTCTAAGAGGGTGTACCGTTGCTCTTAGAGGGTGTACCGTTGCTCTAAGAGGGTGTACCGTTGCTCTTAGAGGGTATACCGTTGCTCTTAGAGGGTGTACCGTTGCTCTTAGAGGGTGTACCGTTGCTCTTAGAGGGTGTACCGTTGCTCCCAAGAGACGAGATGCATCCCCTCCGCCATTGAGGTTTGCCGTTAATCTCCGTTTCATCAACACACACACATCACACCCGTTGGTAAACTGGTCATCAAAGACGGTAATGCACTATGGGAAATGAAAATTACCACTTGTCATAGAAAGTAGCGAAGGAAAGAGTGAAGTAACAATCAAAGACCCAGCTATTGTTTTCTCTACACCTCCATGCATACTCAGGTGCAACTCAGGTTCAGTCACGTATCTTAAATACGATTTCTGAGATTGTTATGTCATTCTTTACGTTCGTGACTGATAACACGACAGCGAACTTCCTTCTGTGCGTCACGTCTAAGATTAATGGAAGTTGATTGGTGTCCATAGTGTTGACTGATGTCCATGATCAGTCAAACTTACATTTTGGAAAGTAAATTGATATTAGAATTTCTTCGTGATCCGTCTGATTATGTGTTCATTAATTATATAACTTGAAAAACGCCCCAAATAAGACACTATCGCTTCTATAACTTGCCCGCCCAGTGATTCTTTTCTTTTCACAGTTCGAAGCAGTGTCAGATTACCAGAGTTTGTGCTTTGTCACTGATGATACATGTCAAGTCCCACTGGTTATCCGGTATCTAATTTATTGCCCATTATATTAATTGTGAGTCATTCATAGTTCTCTTTGTTTGTCTTTGCCTTGTTTGTGAGAGTCCTACCACAAAGGTCCTTTTTCGAGTTACTCAAAACTGAATTTCGAATTCTGGTTCGGCCCGGTCCGAACCGAAGTAGGAGAGCAGCTCGTTTGCTATAACAAAAGAGCAAACCAAACTCTCATACATGAATCGTTGTCGGTAGCAGTAAGCTCAAGTTATTATTTCGAAATATACAACCGACTCATTGCGAACAAGATGAAGAACTCTCTCACAAGGAATGGAAAAAAACAAAAAAACAAAAAAACACCAAAGGTTGAAGATTTGGGATTAATTCTCCCTGATCCTCTCAAGCCTCAAGCGCTCATAACCTCTGCCCCAACAGATAAGCTTCAAGACGAAGAACAAGAAAATACGAGTGTAAAGTGCGAATGAAAGTCTTCGACCAGACGGAGAAGAAGATTTAGATCCGGATAATTTCTACAGCGAAGCACTACAGGGATTCGAGTACAGGAACGTAATCACCATTTCTCATGAACTGGCCAGATGGGCCTCTACGACCTAGGCGGGGTGCAAGACGCTTCCGGATCCACCAAACTGTTCCCTTCTTGTGATTTGTTTACAGACGCTGAACAAGAGAGGCTTTGCAGAATATGAATCACAACTCATGAACAAGAAAAATTAATGCACATGAGAATGACAAAACTATCGAGATATCATTTTGTGATAAATAATTGTGATAAATGATATAAAGAAGGATAACAGTTATGGAGATGGAGGAGATAAGTGATGAACACAAATTTTGTGTTTTGTGCGGGTGAAAAATATATCACGAGCGGACGTAAAGACCATGAAAACTGAGACGGAGAAGGAATTAACACACAGTTAACGGGTGGAACAGACAAGAAGACAACATACCAAATGATAAGAGTTGATGATGATGCAAAGGCTATACTCTCTCTCTCTCTCTCTCTCTCTCTCTCTGCACAAAATACACACCCATATATATATATATATATATATATATATATATATATATATATATATATATATATATATATATATATATATATATATATATATATATATATATATATATATATATATATATATATATAATATATATAATATATATATATATAATATATGATGACAGAGTGGCAGATATAGGGTGTTTTGGTCGAGGTGGTGTGCAAAGTGAGAGGGTTAGGGAAAATGATTTGGTAAACAGAGAAGAGGTAGTAAAAGCTTTGCGGAAGATGAAAGCCGGCAAGGCAGCAGGATTGGATGGTATTGCAGTGGAATTTATTAAAAAAGGGGGTGACTGTATTGTTGATTGGTTGGTAAGGTTATTTAATGTATGTATGACTCATGGTGAGGTGCCTGAGGATTGGCGGAATGCGTGCATAGTGCCATTGTACAAAGGCAAAGGGGATAAGAGTGAGTGCTCAAATTACAGAGGTATAAGTTTGTTGAGTATTCCTGGTAAATTATATGGGAGGGTATTGATTGAGAGGGTGAAGGCATGTACAGAGCATCAGATTGGGGAAGAGCAGTGCGGTTTCAGAAGTGGTAGAGGATGTGTGGATCAGGTGTTTGCTTTGAAGAATGTATGTGAGAAATACTTAGAAAAGCAAATGGATTTGTATGTAGCATTTATGGATCTGGAGAAGGCATATGATAGAGTTGATAGAGATGCTCTGTGGAAGGTATTAAGAATATATGGTGTGGGAGGCAAGTTGTTAGAAGCAGTGAAAAGTTTTTATCGAGGATGTAAGGCATGTGTACGTGTAGGAAGAGAGGAAAGTGATTGGTTCTCAGTGAATGTAGGTTTGCGGCAGGGGTGTGTGATGTCTCCATGGTTGTTTAATTTGTTTATGGATGGGGTTGTTAGGGAGGTAAATGCAAGAGTCCTGGAAAGAGGGGCAAGTATGAAGTCTGTTGGGGATGAGAGAGCTTGGGAAGTGAGTCAGTTGTTGTTCGCTGATGATACAGCGCTGGTGGCTGATTCATGTGAGAAACTGCAGAAGCTGGTGACTGAGTTTGGTAAAGTGTGTGGAAGAAGAAAGTTAAGAGTAAATGTGAATAAGAGCAAGGTTATTAGGTACAGTAGGGTTGAGGGTCAAGTCAATTGGGAGGTGAGTTTGAATGGAGAAAAACTGGAGGAAGTGAAGTGTTTTAGATATCTGGGAGTGGATCTGTCAGCGGATGGAACCATGGAAGCGGAAGTGGATCATAGGGTGGGGGAGGGGGCGAAAATTTTGGGAGCCTTGAAAAATGTGTGGAAGTCGAGAACATTATCTCGGAAAGCAAAAATGGGTATGTTTGAAGGAATAGTGGTTCCAACAATGCTGTATGGTTGCGAGGCGTGGGCTATGGATAGAGTTGTGCGCAGGAGGATGGATGTGCTGGAAATGAGATGTTTGAGGACAATGTGTGGTGTGAGGTGGTTTGATCGAGTAAGTAACGTAAGGATAAGAGAGATGTGTGGAAATAAAAAGAGCGTGGTTGAGAGAGCAGAAGAGGGTGTTTTGAAATGGTTTGGGCACATGGAGAGAATGAGTGAGGAAAGATTGACCAAGAGGATATATGTGTCGGAGGTGGAGGGAACGAGGAGAAGAGGGAGACCAAATTGGAGGTGGAAAGATGGAGTGAAAAAGATTTTGTGTGATCGGGGCCTGAACATGCAGGAGGGTGAAAGGAGGGCAAGGAATAGAGTGAATTGGAGCGATGTGGTATACAGGGGTTGACGTGCTGTCAGTGGATTGAATCAAGGCATGTGAAGCGTCTGGGGTAAACCATGGAAAGCTGTGTAGGTATGTATATTTGCGTGTGTGGGTGTGTGTATGTACATGTGTATGGGGGTGGGGTTGGGCCATTTCTTTCGTCTGTTTCCTTGCGCTACCTCGCAAACGTGGGAGACAGCGACAAAGTATAAAAAAAAAAAAAAAAAAAAAAAAAAAAAAAAAAAAATATATATATATATATATATATATATATATATATATATATATATATATATATATATATATATATATATATATATATATATATATATATATATATATATATATATATATATATATATATTATATATATATATATATATATATATATATATATATATATATATATATATATATATATATATATATATATATATATATATATATATATATATCCCTGGGGATAGGGGATTAAGAATACTTCCCACGTATTCCCTGCGTGTCGTAGAAGGCGACTAAAAGGGGAGGGAGCGGGGGGCTGGAAATCCTCCCCTCTCGTTTTTTTTTTTTTAATTTTCCAAAAGAAGGAACAGAGAATTGGGCCAGGTGAGGGTATTCCCTCAAAGGCCCAGTCCTCTGTTCTTAACGCTACCTCGCTAATGCGGGAAATGGCGAATAGTTTGAAAGAAAAGAAAGATATATATATATATATATATATATATATATATATATATATATATTATATATATATATTATATATATATATATATATATATATATATAATATATATATATATATATATATATATTTTTTTTTTTTTTTTTTTTTTTTTTTTTTTCTAAAAGAAGGAACAGAGGGGGGCCAGATGAGGATATTCCACTAAGGCCCAGTCCTCTGTTCTTAATGCTACCTCGCTAATGCGGGAAATGGTGGATAGTTTGAAAAAAAAAAAAAAAAAATATATTTTAAAATATATATATTTTTATATTTTATTTTATATAAAATATATATTTATATTATAATATATATATATTTGGAAAGGATCAAAATTTTTGCGCGGGGGATCAAGTTTTTTCCCACGGTCCACGGGGAAATGAAACACGATAATTTTCCCAAGTGCACTTTGTGTAATAATCACATCAGGGGAGACACAAGAGAAAAATATAACAGTCAGTTGATATACAACGAAGAGATTAGCTAGGATCCCATTTGGTAAAAAAGTGTTGTCCAAGACAACAATATGTATATTTTTGCAAACTTTTTCCCTCAATTTAAAGAAAAGAGGGAATCGGAGTTTCTAAGTCTTTCCCCCCTGACCATCCTCCCTTCCCCCTGTACCCTCCACCCCCCCCAAACACACAACACACACACTTCCCCAGGGGAAAACGTTTCCTCGTCACATCTAGTTTCGTTTCTATATACAAAAAAAAAACATTATTTAACCCAAAAATAGAAAATCTCTTTAAAAAGAAACTCACGTTGTCATCCATATTTCCCCTCGACACAATTGAAAAATGGGGTTGAAAATTGCTTGGATATAATGTTGCACAAAAAAACTTTGGGTTTCTGCACGCCCAAATTCCCACACTACTGGGTAGTTTGGTGGTTAAAACCCTTTAAAACGCATTCTACAATACTGAAGTTACTAAGCAATTGAAGTTAAAAAACCTTTATAACTTTAAACCAAAATCATACGATTCAAAAAACATCCATCGTATGTGTGAAAACCCTACGTTTAAAAAAAAGAAAAGCCCTTTCTCTTTTCCCAGAGAAAGAAAGAAAACCTGTACTTTTGGAATTAAATTTTCTTTTTCTGAACAGACAGAGTTCCCTCAACGCGCCCACTTGTTAATTCCAACTTACCCAACCATCGTAAATGGGGCGGGCCCCCATAGGGAGAAAGAATTTGGGCCCAGCCCTGAACAACGACTTTCTCTTCTCTTCACTGAAACCTTTCCTCCTGGTCCCAATGGTTATTGAAGGGGTTATGTTAAAAAGTTTTTTTCCCCACCACCCCCAGCGCGTTAGCTCAACACATCCCCCGTCCTCAGGGTTCCATGAAACATGCGGGTAAACGCCCTTTGTGGAAGAGGGAAGAAACGCTGTAGTTTTGGCTCAAACAATGATTCGAAGCGGCTTTCGAAAGTTTTCCCAGAACCCCAAAGGTAAATAAGGCTTTTGTTGGCGATTAAAAAGCACAGCGACTTCATGGAAGGCGTGAATCTCCTTTTTAATATTTTCCAAAAAATTTGATTTCACGTTTTTGTAAGATAGTTAAACATTTTTATCAATTTCATTTTATAATATTTTATCTGCTAAAAGGGGCATGTTACCATGACGCGTCATACACTTGATTCCTCGAAGAATACGAATTTCCACACGTCTGGGGAAAGCGCCAAAAGGGGTTTCCCCGTCTGCCCTTTGGTTTAGCTCAATCAAATCGGCATTTTTCGCTTTTTCTATGAAAATTCATATGATTCGATAACACTGTCAACATTGGTGATTTATTTCCAACAACTGGCTTTCTCTTATTCGTAAAGCGTCGCTTTCCCTTTAAAAAAAAAAGGCCCCATCATCAAAAATTGTTAAAGTTGATACTATGGAGCCATTTTCCCATACGCTTGACTGAAGTGTCATTTGGCTGTTACTCTTCTATTGTTTTTCCAGCAGCCAGCGGGTTTGATGTAAAATTACTTGTTTCAGTAATGATATTTCATGCAAACAAATCTATATGGGGAGGCCTTTTCTCTCTCTCTCTCCCCTCTCTCTCTTTTTTACTCTCTCTTTCCCCTCTCTCTCTCCCCTTCCCCTTCCTCTCTCTCTCTTTCTCTTCCCCCCACGACGACCCCCCAGCAGTACTTACGATGACGTTTGGTGGCTTTAAACTGGGGGTTTTGGGGTCCGGGCCCAAGTGTATGGACTTTATGTTTACTAGTTGGCTGAAGATTGTTGCAAAGATGAAAATGAACGGATTAGAAAACAGATTTTCCCGAGGCCTTTACTGGATGGAAAATGGGCATTTCCCGTTAACTGAAGAGTCCTTGACCAAGAGGGTACAATTTTCCCGACCACGAAAGGTACAAAACCCTTTAACACGACGGTCGATTCTTGAACACGCGGTACATTCTTTAAAAAACGACGGTGCAATCCCTTTAAACGATGGTTATCCCTGACCCAGCGGTTTCCCAAACCTTGAACACGATGGTACGATCCTTGAGCCCCGACGGTACGATCCCTTTAAACGATGGTACGATCCTTGAGCATGAAAGGTACGATCCCTTTGGGATGACGGTTTCGATCCTTGAAAACGCGGTATATTGACCGCTGTGTATTTTTAAGCTGTTCATTAACTTGACCTTCAAGAGCTTGGGTGAAAGGCCTAAGCTGTTCATTAACTTGACCCCCAAGAGTTTTTGTGAAAGGCCCAAGCTGTTTATTAATTGACCCCCAAGAGCTTTGGGGGAAAGGGGCCCAAGCTGTTCATTAACCCTTTACCCCCAAGGTTGGTGAAAGGGGCCCAAGCTGTTTATTAATTTGACCCTCAAAAAGTTTGGTTTAAAGGCCTAAGTGTTCATTAACTTTACCCCCAAGAGCTTGGTGAAAGGCCCAAGCTGTTCATTAACTTGACCTTTAAGGGGCTTTGGGGAAAGGCCCCAAGCTGTTCATTAAAATTGCCCCCCAAGAGCTTGGTGAAAGGCCTAAGCTGTTCATTAAGTTGACCCCCAAGAGTTTGGTGGGAAAATCCAGGCCACTATACCCCAGCGGTTTACACCCCCTGTCCTCCCGGAAACATACGTCGTTTTCAAATGGTAAAAGTTTTCCCCTTTTATACATGCAACTGGCGACAAGTTTTTCACCCCCGTTTAGGATCTAATAGATGTGTCCACAAACGTCAATATCTTTCCATTCTGGGAAAAGACACCCCCACCACGACCACCAGTGGGGTTTTTCAATTACCCCTCTCTCACGAAATTGATTGGGCTCGAGTGCAATTTGTATACACAAAAAGCCCATTTAAGGGCGTAACTGAAATCGATCAAGTTCGAAATTTATTTTTAATGTTGCATTTTTTCTCTGAGTTCTTTTGGGGGGATGGATCTTTTATGCGGGGATATGTGTCTCTTTACAAACCCAGGGCCTGACTCCCCCTCATGGCAATAAAGAAGACAAAGACCCGGCTTAAAGAGATGATCTGATCGACTGGGAATTTTCATGAAGCAGAACGGCTCCGAAATGTGTGATTCACGATTTCGTTCATTTTTTGGAACGGTTGATCCAGGTGTTGGGATGGGGCAGATGCTTGAAGGGAAAGAATAATGGCCAACCATCCATAAAGGTTTTTTTCAAACTTTTTAAAGTAATAAAATTTTTGGGGACGTGACCCTCTTCAAGGGATTTCCCGGGGAAAGTTCCTCTTTGGGAAAATCCATATTGAGATTGGGGGGTTTTGTCCGAAAAAGATGGGAGAGTAGGGGAGTTAGGGGGAAGGGGAGTTAAGGGGTTTAGAGGTAAGGGAGGGGGTTGATCGTTCGCAAAAATCCAGTCTGTTTTACAAAAATTAGGGTCATTGGCAAAGTAATTTACAAAGAATTCAAGTAAAGTCCCGAAAAGGGATATGACACTGAATTCTCTGTACATACAGGAAAAGAACATCATAAAAGGGTTTTGGGACGATATGTTCATCCAGGTCCAAATGATAAGCGAGGATTTACGTTACTCCCAAACCAAAACACGTCACACAGAGAAAAAAATCCCAACATGAATTTGAAAGAAAATGAGATTTTTCCATTTATTCCAAGAAAAAAATTGTGAATGTAGATTAAAATCTTTTCACATAGAACTTTTAGATATAGATTCTATTTATTTTTCCCTTTAAAAAGGAAAAAAAAACAGATAAATAAAAAAGGGTACATGATAGCGATTGATGCATTTTGGGTTATTCTTAATTATTTTTTTGGAAAAAAAAAACCATAAAGCAGCAGTTTGAGGGTTTCTGTTACAAGCATGGGGGGGACCATCGTATCAGTTGCGTTAGTTTGATACGAAAATGGGATTGGATATGTAGTTTACGATTTCTTTTGGTTTGATGTAGAATTGTAAAGGGGAAATCTTTAAACCCCCGTAGTAAAAACCACAGTGGGGGGAGAGATGTTTATCTGTCTTGTGTGCGATGGGAAAGACCCTTGCGCATGACGGGGTGACCTTTGAAACACGATGGTACGCCCTTTTAGTCGACGGTAAGACCATTGGCACGTGATGCTAAAACCCCTTTAGCCCGAAAGGGAGACCTTTGGCCAAAAGATGATTGGGGAAAGGACCTGAATTCAAAGGGGCCCCGGCCCAAAATAAAAAAAAGAAAAGGCCAGACTATTTTCGCAAAGGGCACTGTAGCCAAGAGTTTTGTACATACCCTTTGCAGTGAAAGTCGTACCTTTCGTGTCAGGGGGGGTACCGTTGCCTTTTTATAGAGGGTGTTTCCCTTTTTCTCTTTAGAGGTGTTTCCGGTTTTCTTAGAGGGTTTTACCGTTGCTCTTAGAAAGGTTTTACCTTGCTCTTAGAGGGCGTACCGTTGCTCTTAAAAGGGTGTACCGTTGCTCAAGGGGGGTTTTTACCGTTGCTTTTTAGGGGGTGTTTTTGTTGCTCTAAAAGGGTTTTTCCCTTGCTCTTAGAGGGTTACCGGTTTCTCCTTTAGGGGTTTTACCGTTTTTCTCTTAAAAGGTTTTTACCGTTGCCTCTTAGAGGGTGTACCGTTTTCCCAAAAAGACGAGATGCATCCCTCCCCCCATTGGGTTTGGCCCTTAATCTCCCTTTTTATCAAAAACACAAACCCTCCACCCGTTTTGGTTTAAAAGGTTTTACAAAGACGGTTTTTTGCCCCTTTTGGGGAAATGAAAATTTCCAAATTGTCATAGAAAGTAGCGAAGGAAAGGGGAAAGTAACAAACAAAAAACCCAAACTAAAATTTTTTTCTCTACCCCTCCATGAAAATCAGGTTTCAAAATTCCAGGGTTTAGTCACGTATTTAAATACGATTCTTGAGATTGTTAAAAGTCTTTTTTTACGTTCGTGACTGATTCCCCGAACCCGGGGAAAATTTCCCTTTTGTGCCCCTTTACGTTTAAGATTAATGGAAGTTGATTGGTGTCCATAGTGTTGGGCTGATGTTTTAAAAGATTTAAAATTTTTAACCCCTTTCATTTTGGAAAAGTAAAAAATTTATATTAGAATTTTCTTCGTTTATCCCGTTGTTTTTGTGTTCTTTTAAATTAAAAATAAATTGAAAAAAACGCCCCAAAAAAAGGGCACTATCGCTTCTAATTTAAAAATTTTCCCCCCAGTGAATTTTTTTCTTTTTTCACGTTCCCAAGCAAAAATGTCGATTACCAGAGTTTGTGCTTTTTCACTGATGATTTCATGTCAAGTTCCCCCGGGGTTTTCCGGGGGGCTAATTTAATTGCCCATTTTTTTAATTTTGAGTATTTTATTTGTTCTCTTTTTTTTTTCTTTTTCCCCTTTTTTGTTGGGAAAAAGTCCTACCCCAAAGGTCCTTTTTTCGAGTTACTCAAAAACTGAATTTCGAATTTGGTTGGGCCCCCGGTCCGAACCCAAGTAGGAAAAACAGTCGTTTTTCTATAAAAAAAAGGCAAACCCAAAAAATCTCATACATGAATCCGTTTTCGGTAAACGTAAGCTTCAAAATTATTTTTTCGAAATTTACAAACCGAACTCATTGCGAACAAAAATGAAGGGAAATCTCTCCCAAGAAAGGAAAAAAAAAAAAAAAAAAAAAAAAACACCAAAGGTTGAAAATTTTTGGGGTTAATTCTCCCTGATCCTCTCAAGCCCCAAAACGCTCAAACCTCTGCCCCAACAGATAAGCTTTTAAGGGCGAAGAAAAAAGAAAATACGAGTTTTAAAGTGCGAAAATGAAAGTCTTCGGCCCCGACGGAGAAGAAGATTTAGATCGGTAATTTCTACAGCCCAAGCACTACAGGGATTCGAGTTCAAAGGGAAAGTAAACAAACCCTTTCTCATGAAATGGCCAGATGGGCCTCTACGACCCAGGGGGGGGCAAGACGCTTCCGGATCCAAACCCAAAATGTTCCCTTCTTGTTTTTTGTTTTCAGACGCTGAAAAAAGAGAGGTTTGGGAGAATTGAATTTACAAATCATGAACAAGAAAAATTTAAAGGGCCCTGAGAATGACAAAAAAATATCGAGATATCATTTTGTGATAAATAATTGTGATAAATGATATAAAGAAAGGGTAAAAAGTTATGGGATGGAGGAGTAAGTGATGAACACAAAATTTTTTGTTTTGTGCGGGTGAAAAATTTTATCACGAGCGGACGTAAAGCCATGAAAACTAAAGACGGAAAAAAAAAATTAAACACAAAATTTTAAGGGGTGGAACAACAAAAGAAAAACATACCAAATGAAAAGAGTTGATGAGATGCAAAGGCTATACCTCTCTCTCCTTTTTCCTTTTTTCTCTCTCTGAAAAAAAACCAAATATTTATTTTTTAAAATATATATTATATAAAAAAAATTATATATATATATATAATATTTTTATATATATATATATATAAATATATAATATATATATAAATAATATATTTTATATATAATATTTTAAAATATATATTTTAAAATTAAATAATAAAAGAGGGACAGAGTGGAGATATAGGGTGTTTTGGTGGGAGGTGGTGTGCAAAGTGAGAGGGTTAGGGAAAATGTTTTGGTTTAAACAGGAAGAGGTAGTAAAAGCTTTGCGGAAGATGAAAGCCGCAAGGCAGCAGGATTGGATGGTTTTGCAGTGGAATTTTTTAAAAAAAGGGGGGTGACTGTATTGTTGATTGGTTGGTAAGGTTATTTAATGTTGTATGACTAGGGTGAGGTGCACTGGGTTTGGGCCGGAATGCTTTGCATAGTCCCATTGTACAAAGGCAAAGGGGATAAGAGTGATTTGCTCAAATTACAGAGGTATAAGTTTGTTGAGTTTTTCCTGGAAAAATTATATGGGAGGGTATTGATTGGGGAGGGTGAAGGCAGTACAGAGCATCAGTTTGGGGGAAGAGCAGTCCCGGTTTCAGAAGGGGTTTAGATTTTTGTGTGGATCGGGGGGTTTGCTTTAAAGAATGTATTTGAGAAATACTTAGAAAAGAAAAATGGATTTTTTAGGGTAGCATTTATGGATTGGAGAAGGCATATGATAGAGTTGATAGAGATGCTTGGGGAAAAGGTATTAAGAATATATGGTGTGGGAGGAAAGTTGTTAGAAGCAGTGAAAAGTTTTTATCGAGGTGTTAAAAGGGATGGTAGTGTAGGAAAAGAGGAAAGTGGGTTGGTTCTCAGTGAATGTAGGTTTGCGGCCGGGGTGGGGTGATGTCTCCAAAGGTTGTTTTTAAATTTGGGGTTTTTGGATGGGGGTTTTTAGGGGGTAAAAGCCCGGTCCCCGGAAAGAGGGGGAAGTATGAAGTCTTTTTTTTTATGAGAGGGTTTGGGGAAATGAGTCAGTTTTTGTTCGCTGAGGGTTTTTGCGCTGGTGGTGATTCATGTGGAAAAAACTGCAGAAACTGGTGACTGAGTTTTTGGTTTAAAATGTGTGGAAAAAGAAAATTAAGAGTAAATGTGAATAAGAGCAAGGTTATTAGGTACAGTAGGGTTGAGGGTCAAGTCAATTGGGAGGTAAATTTGAATGGAGGGGGAAAAAATGGAGGAAGTGAAGTGTTTTAGATATCTGGGAAATGGATTGTCAGCGGGGTGGAACCCTGGGGAAACGGGAAAAAGGGTCCCTAAAGGGGGGGGGAGGGGGCGAAAATTTTTGGGGGCCCTTTAAAAAAGTGTTTGGGAAATCGAGAACATTTTTCTCGGAAAGCAAAAATGGGTTTGTTTTTTAAGGAATTTGTGGTTCCAACAAAGTGTTGGTTGCGAGGCGTGGGCTAAGGGGTAGGTTGTGCGCAGGGGATGGATGTGCTGGAAATGAGATGTTTGGGGGGGGGGGACAATGTGTGGTGTGAGGTGGTTTGATCGGTAAGTAACGTAAGGGTAAGAGAGATGTGTGGAAATTTAAAAAAAGCGTGGTTTAGAGAGAGAAGAGGGTGTTTTTTAAAAAGGGTTTGGGGGGAAATGGAGAGAATGGTGAGGAAAGATTGACCAAAAGGATATTTTGGGGTCGGAGGGGGAGGGAACGAGGAGAAGAGGGAGACCAAATTGGGGGTGGAAAGATGGAGTGAAAAAGATTTTTTGTGATCGGGGCCCGAAATGCAGGGGGTGTAAGGAGGGAAGGATAGGTGAATTGGAGCGATGTGGTTACAGGGTTGAGTGCTGTCAGTGGAGTGAAAAGGCTTTTTGGGCGTTGGGGTGGACCAGGAAAAGTTTTTGTAGGTTTTGTAACAGTGTGTGGCATGTGTATGTACATGTGTATGGGGGGGGGGGTTGGGCCATTTCTTTCGTCTGTTTCCTTGGGTATCGCAGACGCGGGAGACAGCGAAAAAGTATAAAAAAAAAAAAAAAAAATATTTTTTATTTTATTATATTATTGTTTTATAGGTTTTCATCATTGTTATCACTGTCATGATTAATGTCACCCTAATGTAACTCAGCAAAATGGGAGGGGGGGGGAAGGATCTTTAAATAATCCCCTGAAAAATGGTAATAAAAATAAAGGAAACAATTCTGCCAATGCAACTGAAAATTAGCGAGAAATTCTTGCATCATAATGGTACACATATGCTACAAAAAAGAACAGTCAGGAACGGTAACCTTGGAGTAGAATACCCAGATGCGACAAAATGTGTGGTGTTTTTCAGAAAACGAAGTCTCCCCTGCTACAAGCGCCATACGAATGCGTTTTCTATAGTATTTACATCTGGTCTGTGTCCGCCCGATATCATAATTTTCCCTCGAAGATGATTAACAGGGAGTTGTAGATGAAGTGTGGGAGGGATCAAAGGGCCGTGGGCGTGGGGTCAAAGAGCCTTGGGCGTGGGGTTAAAGAGCCGTGGGCGTGGGGTAAAATAACTGTGGGCGTGCATAGAAGCGCCATGGTCGGGAGTTATACAACTCATCGGTTACTAGAGATGATAAAGGACGGCAGACCGTCCGTGCGCCAACCACTGCAGTAATGTAGGTTATAATACAGGAGAGGATCATGTGGTGTGGGAGGAGTCTAGGGAATATGAATATGTGCTTGGAGGCAGGACTCACTTTCAATCTACGTTAGCCTCACCTTCACTCACGGTCGTACTTGACGCTCATCTTCAGTCTCCCGCCCACTCTACCTTCTCAAGCACTTCCTTTCCTTGACGGACTGGACTCTTCTCTCTCTCTCTCTCTCTCTCTCTCTCTCTCTCTCTCTCTCTCTCTCTCTCTCTCTCTCTCTCTCTCTCTCTGCCGTAGACAAGGGACACACGAGATCCCTATGTTTACTTTGATCCCAGCTGGACTGGGGACAACGGGATAGTCCACTGAATACATGAGGCAGTATTGATCTGGTGCCACCTAATACTGCGTTACCTGATACTGTGTCACCTAATACTGTGCCACCTGATACTCTGTCACCTGATACTCTGTCACCTGATACTCTGTCACCTGATACTGTGTCACTTGATACTGTGCAACCTGATATGTATCACCTGATACTGTGTCACCTGATACTGTGCTACCTGATACTGTGTCACCTGATACTGTGTCACCTGATACTGTGTCACCTGATACTCTGTCACCTGATACTATGTCACCTGATACTGTGTCACCTGATACTGTGTCACCTGATACTCTGTCACCTGACACGTGTCACCTGATATTCTGTCACCTGATACTGTGTCACCTGATACTGTGTCACTTGATACTGTGCAACCTGATATGTGTCACCTGATACTGTGTCACCTGATACTGTGTCACCTGATACTGTGTCACCTGATACTGTGCTACCTGATACTGTGCCACCTGATACTGTGCCACCTGATACTGTGTCACCTGATATGTGTCACCTGATACTGTGACACGTGATAATGTATCACCAGATAATGTGTCGTCTGATTTTTTGTTACCTGATACTTTGCCACCTACTACCTTATACTGAACCACCTCATACGATGCCACTTTATACTGAGCCACTTTGCACTGTGCCACCTAACACTGTGCTAACAGATCCGTAAAGGGTGAGGCCAAAGACTAGGCCATCACGATGAATGGTCGTACCGTCATGCTCAAAGATCAGGCAGTCGTGCTGGAGGGTCGTTCTATCATACTCAGAAGTCGTACCATGGTCCTCAAGACACGTACTCCCGTCCTCAAGGGTCGTACTGTCTCGTTCAAGGGTCGTGCTGTCGTGCTCAAGGGTCGTACCGTCGTGCTCAAGGGTCGTAACGTCGTGCTCAAGGGTCGTTCTGTCGTGCTAAAGAATCGTAGCGTCGTTCTCAACGATCGTGCTGTCGTGCTCAAGGGTCGTACTGTCACGCTCAAGGGTCGTATCGTCGTGCTCAAAGGTCGTACTGTCGAGCTCAAGGATCGGACCGTCGTGCTCAATGGTCCTACCGTCGTGCTCACGGATCGTACCGTCGTGCTCAAGGATCGTACCTTCGTGCCCAAGGATCATACCGTCGTGCTCAAGGGTCGTACCGTCGTGCTCAAGGATCGTACCGTCGTGCTCAAGGATCGTACACCGTCGTGCTCAAGGATCGTACCGTCGTACTCAAGGATCGTACCATCATCCGTCTCTTAGATTATCATTCAAGAGAGAGAGAGAGAGAGAGAGAGAGAGAGAGAGAGAGAGAGAGAGAGTGAGAGAGAGAGAGAGAGAGAGAGAGAGAGAGAGAGAGAGAGAGAGACAGAGAGAGAGAGAGAGAGAGAGAGAGGGGGGGAGGGAGCGAGACTGTTGCTCAGGCGTCATCCTAAATCCTTGGCTGATCCTGCAATCCCTGACGGAACTATGGGTGATCCCTCTCACGTCCCTGGCGAGGGAAGGGGGCATGGGAGGGATCGGTGACCCAGGAGATGGAAATGGGAGGGATCGGGAGCCCATGGGATGGGAATGGGAGGGATCGGGAGCCATTGGGATGGGTAAAGGAAGAATAGGACACCCGATGTGAAAGGTATGGGAAGGATCAAGAGGAATGAGAGAGTATAGAACCCAAGGGAAAGGTTTGGCACCATGGAAGGGTGTACCATGGGAGGGATGTGGATCACATGGGAGGGGGTATGGGAGGGCTTAAGAACTCATGGGAGGGGTACGGGAGTGATTGGGAACCCATGGGAGGGAGTGGCTCGGGGATAGGGAGAGAACGTGGAATGGGGAGCAAGTGAGATAGAAAAGATGATGTAAACGAGAGAGAGAGAGAGAGAGAGAGAGAGAGAGAGAGAGAGAGAGAGAGAGAGAGAGAGAGAGAGAGAGAGAGAGAGAGAGAGAGAGAGAGAGAGAGAGAGAGAGAGAGAGAGAGAGAGAGAGAGAGAGAGAGAGAGGGAGTTGTAAAGAATGGGGAATAATATGAGAGATGGAAGGGCAGGGGAGAGGGAGACAAGTGATAAGTGAAGGAAGAAAAACAAAGATAAGGCAACGATGAAAGGGAGCAAGAAGAAGGAAGAAATAACGAGTGATAAATGAAGGAAAAGAAGAAAGCAGGAGAAAGACTCATAGAAGAGGATGAATGGTGAAGGAACGGAAAGAGTGAGAGAGATTAAGAAAGGACAGGTAGACTCCCTCTGACGTTCAGGTGACCTCTTGCGGCAAATTAGTGACCTCTCAGTGAAGTAAGAGGTCATGAACATGAAGGTACTGACCTCTCAGTGAAGTAAGAGGTCATGAACATGAAGTTAGTGACCTCTCGGTGAAGTCATAGGTCATGAACATGAAGGTAGTGACCTCTCAGTGAAGTAAGAGGTCATGAACACGAAGGTAGTGACCTCTCAGCGAGAGAAGAAGTCATGAACATGAAGGTAGTGACCTCTCAGTGAAAGAAGTCATGAGTATGAAGGTAGTGACCTCTCAGTGAAACAAGAAGTCATGAATATGAAGGTAGTGACCTCTCAGTGAAGTAAGAGGTTCATGAACATGAAGATAGTGACCTCTCAGTGAAGTAAGAGGTCATGAGCATAAAAGTAGTGACCTCTCAGTGAAGTAAGAGGTCATGAGCATAAAAGTAGTGACCTCTCAGTGAAAGAAGTGGTCTCGCACGTGAAGGAAGTGGCTTCCTTGTGAAAGGTAGGGGAAAATGACCCCTCTCTGTAAGACATAATGTCATGTAAGTGAAGGAAGTGACCTACCAAAGAAACAAGAGTCATGTACGTGTAGGAAATGACCTCCCAGAGAAACAAGAGTCATGTACGTGTAGGAGGTGACCTCCCAGAGAAACAAGAGGTCATGTACGTAAAGCAAGTGGTCCTTGAGCGAAGCAAGAGATCGTCCACGTGAAAGAAGAAACCTTTTAATAAATCAAGTGGTCATGCAAATGAAGGAAGTAGAATCGATGAATAAAGCGTAAGACGAAAGACGTGTGACTTAGAGCAGAAAAGTACGAGGAAAAGAGCAAGACTAGACTTATAAAAAATGAATCTATTTTAACTTAAAACATAACACGGGGAATCTTTTTTGACTTAAAACATAACACAGGAAATCTCTTTTGACTTAGAACACAACACAGGAAATCTCTTTTGACTTAGAACATAACACAGGAAATCTCTTTTGACTTAGAACATAACACAGGAAATCTATTTTGACTTAAAACATAACACAGGAAATCTTTTTTGACGTAAAACATAACACAGGAAATCTTTTTTGACGTAAAACATAACACAGGGTATCTTTTTGACTTAAAACATAGCACAGGAAAACTTTTTTGACTTAAAACATAACACAGGAAATCTTTTTTGACTTAAGACATAACACAGGAAATCTTTTTTGACTTAAAACATAACACAGGAAATCTTTTTTGACTTAAAACATAACAGAGGGTATCTTTTTGTCTTTAAACATAACACAGGTAATCTTTTAAGTGAAAAAGAATAGAATAGGGAAAGATTACCCCAGTGAATGAAGTCGTTCATGAAAGTTACAGTGAGAGAATGAATTTCCAAACTAATTATCATGATTTGTTTATCAAAACAAAAATCATCTTCTACGAGAGATTCCTCTGTCCCTAGCAAAGTATATCTGGTCATATGAATGAGAACAAGATAGACAAATACTTTTTTTTTTATTTAGAAATGTTGATAAGGATCGATGAAAATATAAGTTTACAAGTAATGTGAACTGTCTCCCGACATTGTAGGCTGCCCTAACTGAACAAATTGTGCTGGATGTCTTCCCTGTATGTTCCGTGTTGTTGTCAACAACACTGAGTTTTGATCTCTGTGAACACAACTTTGATATTAAGTGAAGCACCGCAAAAGTCGATATAGTACTACTACTACTACTACTACTACTACTACTACTACTACTACTACGAATACTGCTATTACTACTACTACAATCAATGATAATAATAATAAAATAATAATAATAATAATAATAATAATAATAATAATAATAATAATAATGATAATAGTAATAATAATAATAATAATAATAATAATAATAATAATAATAATAATAATAATAATGATAATGATAATAATAATAATAATAATAATGATAATGATAATAATAATAATGATAACATTAATAACAATAAACATATATAAGTGGCTAGTAGCAAAATACCCGCTAATATTAGCACACCAATATTGTCGCAGTGTTTGTTAATCTCTAAGCTCCAGCTAATGTTTATAACGTGATAACCAATACTACACTACTGACTGTGCTGTTAACAACACCCATTATAACAGCGATAAAGGAAAGCCAGATAGTTTACATAAGTAAGACTAAAATAATTGATGATAATTGTATAAGTTATAACATACTGGACCAAGCGATGGTCATAAAGTTTGAATGATTGCTTAGTTGTATTATGTATATTTTAATCTGATTTGAGCATTATCGGTTTAAAAGGATATATATATATATATATATATATATATATATATATATATATATATATATATATATATATATATATATATATATATATATATATATATATATATATGTTTTTTTTTTTTTTTTTTTTTTTTTTTTGCTTTGTCGCTGTCTCCCACGTTTGCGAGGTAGCACAAGGAAACAGACGAAAGAAATGGCCCATCCCACCCCCATACACGTGTATATACATACGTCCACACACGCAAATATACATACCTACACAGCTTTCCATGGTTTACCCCAGACGCTTCACATGCCCTGATTCAATCCACTGACAGCACGTCAACCCCGGTATACCACATCGATCCAATTCACTCTATTCCTTGCCCTCCTTTCACCCTCCTGCATGTTCAGGCCCCGATCACACAAAATCTTTTTCACTCCATCTTTCCACCTCCAATTTGGTCTCCCACTTCTCCTCGTTCCCTTCACCTCCGACACATATATCCTCTTGGTCAATCTTTCCTCACTCATTCTCTCCATGTGCCCAAACCATTTCAAAACACCCTCTTGTGCTCTTTCAACCACGCTCGTTTTATTTCCACACATCTCTCTTACCCTTACGTTACTTACTCGTTCAAACCACCTCACACCACACATTGTCCTCAAACATCTCATTTCCAGCACATCCATCCTCCTGCGCACAACTCTATCCATAGCCCACGCCTCGCAACCATACAACATTGTTGGAACCACTGTTCCTTCAAACATACCCATTTTTGCTTTCCGAGATAATGTTCTCGACTTCCACACATTCTTCAAGGCTCCCAGGATTTTCGCCCCCTCCCCCACAATATGATCCACTTCCGCTTCCATGGTTCCATCCGCTGCCAGATCTACTCCCAGATATCTAAAACACTTTACTTCCTCCAGTTTTTCTCTATTCAAACTTACCTCCCAATTGACTTGACCCTCAACCCTACTGTACCTAATAACCTTGCTCTTATTCACATTTACTCTTAACTTTCTTCTTTCACACACTTTACCAAACTCAGTCACCAGCTTCTGCAGTTTCTCACATGAATCAGCCACCAGCGCTGTATCATCAGCGAACAACAACTGACTCACTTCCCAAGCTCTCTCATCCCCAACAGACTTCATACTTGCCCCTCTTTCCAAAACTCTTGCATTCACCTCCCTAACAACCCCATCCATAAACAAATTAAACAACCATGGAGACATCACACACCCCTGCCGCAAACCTACACTCACTGAGAACCAATCACTTTCCTCTCTTCCTACACGTACACATGCCTTACATCCTCGATGTAATATATATATATATATATATATATATATATATATATATATATATATATATATATATATATATATATATATATATATATATATATATATATATATATATATATATATATATATATATATATATATATATATATATTAGTTACCCATTCTATCCAGTGGAAGGACATTTTCTCACACAAATTTTATGGGGGACTACTTAAAATCTTCCTCTGCTAGTTACAACTTATAGAAACACTTGCTTATTCACTTTAATATTGAAGTAATTCTGAATAATTGATCTCGTCGATTTTTATTTTCTCTGTAGATCCATTTCTTTCTTTTCTTTTCATCATTTACCCTCCAAAGTCCTAGTCTCATTTGATTTTCCTCTCCCATCTCTCGCTTGGCTTTCTCTCTCGTCATAAAAATCCTTCATTTGTAGTACTCGATACTTCATTTGTAGTACTCGATACTTCATTTGTAGTACTCGATACTTCATTTGTAGTACTCGATACTTCATTTGTAGTACTCGATACTTAATTTGTAGTACTCGATACTTCATTTGTAGTACTCGATACTTCATTTGTAGTACTCGATACTTCATTTGTAGCACTCAATACTTCATCGTATTTCATATTGAATCAAGTCTTGTAGTCTAGGATGCTATGTCGTGATGTTTATAGCATGAGAACGTCACAAGTATTTTTCTATTGTAGAGATAAAGGTACATATTTATCACCTATAAAGATAAGTTCTCTTGTTTGACAAAGAAAAGCTTTTGTGTGGAATTATAGTGTAAGTGTGTGTGTGTGTGTGTGTGTGTGTGTGTGTGTGTGTGTGTGTGTGTGTGTGTGTGTATAAAGACGAAAACCATGTCAATGGCACAGGTCGGCCCATTTTTGGCCGGGATTGTCACACACACACACACACACACACACGCACACACACACACACACACACACACACACACACACACACAAAGTTCGTCACCAGAGGGCCATGATCAGACGCTGAGCAAGATGGATGTAAAAGAAATACAGTTTAACTGTGTGGGTGACAGATGGCTGGAATGGTTCACCAAGGACGCTGTAAAATATCGGTAGATGTCAAAAGTGTAAATCTTTTGGATGTAAAATATACAAGAGATGTAAATCTCTCTCTCTCTCTCTCTCTCTCTCTCTCTCTCTCTCTCTCTCTCTCTCTCTCTCTCTCTCTCTCTCTCTCTCTCTCTCTCTCCACGCAATGCACAAATTCGGTCATTACAAATAAGGTAATTACACACACACACACAGTCATGCTGGTTAAGCTAAGATAGTTGAGAGTTAATCTCTGTTTCTCTTACGGTTGAAAGATAATTTTCCTGACCTCCAATATTAAGTCGTTTCATCTAACTCCAAAGTTTCCTTGTCCTTGTTATCCCTCCTGGCCACTAACGATTGTAGATGTGGAAGTAAATGTTGTATCCCTCATCACCAGCTATGGATTCAACATGATTATGAATTGTAAACAAGTCTTTTCTTTCTCATGTTTAGGTATATTTTAACCCAGTGGAGATATACTGCTTAAAGACGAAGATTATCTTAATCCAGTGGAGATATACTGCTTAAGGACGGAGATTATCTTAACTCAGTGGAGATATACTGCTTAAAGATGAAGATTATCTTAACTCAGTGGAGATATACTGCTTAAAGATGAAGATTATCTTAACCCAGTGGAGAAATACTGCTTAAGGACGAGGATTATCTTAACTCAGTGGAGATATACTGCTTAAGGACGAGGATTATCTTAATCCAGTGGAGATATACTGCTTAAGGACGAGGATTATCTTAACTCAGTGGAGATATACTGCTTAATGATGAGGATAATCCCTCACATCTGAAGGTCTTAAAGATTATCTTCTTAACTGGTAGTTTTCGCTTGATGTTAACAGCTATACTGACCCTGGCAGTTAATGGACCTAAACCCTGCATAACCAAAGCTAACCAGACACCGTTAATAACTCTGTTACACACCAAAGAGAAGGTCTAACTTTCATGGTTTTTTTTTTTTACAATCTCTGATATTCTCATTCAAAGTCCCTAACTCTCACTCGCATATTAAAAGAAAATGGAGAGCCATGACCTTGTCAATTAGTATATGTTACTACCTCATTAATATCGTCAATGAACACAAGGATACAACCTATTGTATATGACTCTATCGTCCTTTTGAATACGACGATACGAGTTTTAGGGTCGGCGAGTCGTCATTTAGATACGACGGTCCGGCCTTTGATCCGACCATTTATAAAGGTCAGGTCAAAGTGCCATGCCTTTTATGGGTTCATACCTTCGTTTTCAAGGGTCGCAACTTAAAGCGTCGTGTCGTAGTGCTCATGGGTCGCAGCGTTGTTGTACGTAAGGGGATTGAATCAACCTGAGAAATGCTAGTAATTTCGTGTTTCCTCATCATTACGACGAAAGGATTTGCTTGGTATCTGATGTTTAAAGGGGTAACTGTATAAGAAAAACGAGGACTGCTATGTAGCATAGATTTACCTCTTTCTTATGTGGGTGAGGTTGAAGGTCAGCTACCCACCTGCTGAGTCCTTTTTGCTGGCAGGGACTTAGGTTCATTTCTGAGGGAAGGCTAAGTAAGCTAATTCTTCGTTCCTGATGGCTCTTTAGAACTTCAGTTCAGGCTACTAACGTCAGCAGCAACCCTTTTCTTTTATACTACTGTGAGCAGCTATACAGTTCAGCAACACCAGTAACGGAGCATAAGGTTTTGTTACGCCAGTAACGGAGCACAAGGCTCTGTAACACCAGTAACGGAGCACAAGGTGTTGTAACACCAGTAACGGAGCACTGGGTTCTGTAACACCAGTAACGGAGCACTGGGTTCTGTAACACCAGTAACGGAGCACTGGGTTCTGTAACACCAGTAACGGAGCACTGGGTTCTGTAACACCAGTAACGGAGCACTGGGTTCTGTAACACCAGTAACGGAGCACTGGGTTCTGTAACACCAGTAACGGAGCAATAAGCTGGACACAATCAATGCATAGCATATCATTCTTTTTTTTCGACCCTGTCACAGGTTTGTACATAGTATATAGCATCGTAGCATAGACCTGGTATATATATAAACGTGACATATGGATCATCTCAACACTGGTATACCCTCACACTACAGCGGTCGACGGCACAGAGAAGCAGAACAAGAGGCAAATTGCCAAGTTCCTCGGCTTTCGAGGCAAATAGACCCCACAAATGTTGCTAAAGTGAGCGAGTGTGTTTGGTTCCTTTTGAGACCACGGAGGGAATTCATGTATTAGTATTATTTGGAGGGATCATAAGGAAGGGTTTATGATCCAATTTAAGTTCGGTCGAGGGTTCGGAAGTGTCTTATGAGACAATATGTCTACGAACAACTGGTGATTCGGTTCATAGTTCGAGAGGATTCATGGATCAGTTTCGTTTTGGTCGAGGTATCGTAAGGGTAATATGAACTACCTAGGAGGAATGAAGAGTAGAGAGTAACGTGATCACACGCTTAATAGACCAGTTTTATGGTGTTGATAATCATCTGTTCTTCGAAAGATGCAAAGATAGAGCAACGAGAAGCTACGAGAAGATATAAGCAAGAAACAAGTTAGATAAGATGTAGCAAGAACACATAATTGTGCGAGATGAGGACATGAATGGGTTATGCTAAGTAATGATACTGTGAACGCTGGCAGCAGCATACAAAACATAAGAAAGTTGTATGATTGTGGTGAAAATTGTAGAAAATAAGTGGGCCACGCGAGCGTAGAGTTCTACACCCGTATGATACGGATAGGTAGTCTCACACACACACACACACACACACACACACACACACACACACACACAATATGATCATTCTTATCTAGTTTCCAGCGTCCTGTTAAGTCGTTTTTGCAACGCAATGACGCCCAACACAAAGCGGAAATGGTTAGTTCTGAGCATCTCACGCTTGTCGCCCTGACTAAACACACACGTTATCTTCCTCCTCCCATCTCCCTCATCTTTATCTTCCTCCTCCCATCTCCCTCATCTTTATCTTCCTCCTCCCATCTCCCTCATCTTTATCTTCCTCCTCCCATCTCCCTCATCTTTATCTTCCTCTTCCCATCTCCCTCATCTTTATCTTCCTCCTCCCATCTCCCTCATCTTTATCATGTTTCTCATGGTGTCCGACGCATCACGTGACCCGTGCAATGCCCACTGAGAGGTTGGGAATATTTAGGGGGGGCAAATACCCCGGAGGTCAGGGGGGAGGGGGGTCTCTCTGGGGGTGCCTCTGAAGAGGAGAGAGGAGGGGGGTCTCTCTCTGGGGGTGCCCAGAAGAGGAGAGATGAGGGGGGTGTCTCTCTGGGGGTGCCCAGAAGAAGAGAGAGGAGGGGGGGTCTCTCTCTGGGGGTGCCCAGAAGAGGAGAGAGGAGGGGGGGTCTCTCTCTGGGGGTGCCCAGAAGAGGAGAGAGGAGGATGGGTCTCTCTCTGGGGGTGCCCAGAAGAGGAGAGAGGAGGAGGGGGGTCTCTCTCTGGGGGTGCCCAGAAGAGGAGAGAGGAGGAGGGTCTCTCTCTGGGGGTGCCCAGAAGAGGAGAGAGGAGGAGGGTCTCTCTCTGGGGGTGCCCAGAAGAGGAGAGAGGAGGAGGGTCTCTCTCTGGGGGTGCCCAGAAGAGGAGAGAGGAGGAGGGTCTCTCTCTGGGGGTGCCCAGAAGAGGAGAGAGGAGGAGGGGTCTCTCTCTGGGGGTGCCCAAAAGAGGAGAGAGGAGGGGGGTCTCTCTCTGGGGGTGCCCAAAAGAGGAGAGAGGAGGGGGGTCTCTCTCTGGGGGTGCCCAGAAGAGGAGAGAGAGAGAGAGAGAGATGAAATTCAGATACATCAATCAATCTATCCAATAACAGAAGAATATAGAAGTGATAGACATAGATTCTATAGAGATTATCATCTGCTGCCATCTTTGCTGTCACGTCCACCCCTTCCCACATCCCCCACCCACTCCTCAACCCACTCACGTCTTCCCCACCCCTCAACCCCTCCAACCTCCACCCACAACTCCCACATCCCTCCCTAGCTCCCCTGGCGGGGTGAGGGTTCATGCAAGGACCCGTGTCACCTCCAGAGAGCCACGTATGTGTTCGTCCTGCTGCCTCATAAAACATGACGTCTCTTTCCCCATGTTACACTCGGCTTACGGAGGCCAGAGTTTACTTTTTCTTATCCTTCACGAATTTACTACAAGACCAGTTTCTTTCCTCTGTATCAAATACGAAATACAGAGATACAAGATACAAAACATTTGTACGCTTGTGAGTACATCTTCTTCATGGTGTTTAATACATCTTCATGGTGTTTAGCACATCTTCATGGTGTTTAATACATCTTCATGGTGTTTAGCACATCTTCATGGTGTTTAGTACATCTTCATGGTGTTTAGCACATCTTCATGGTGTTTAGCACATCTTCATGGTGTTTAGTACATCTTCATGGTGTTTAGCACATCTTCATGGTGTTTAGTACATCTTCATGGTGTTTAGTACATCTTCATGGTGTTTAGTACATCTTCATGGTGTTTAGTACATCTTCATGGTGTTTAGTACATCTTCATCGTGTTTAGTACATCTTCATGGTGTTTAGTATATCTTCATGGTGTTTAGTACATCTTCATGGTGTTTAGTATATCTTCATGGTGTTTAGTACATCTTCATGGTGTTTAGTATATCTTCATGGTGTTTAGTACATCTTCATGGTGTTTAGCACATCTTCATGGTGTTTAGTACATCTTCATGGTGTTTAGTCCATCTTCATGATGCTTAGCACATCTTCATGGTGTTTAGTACATCTTCATGGTGTTTAGTACATCTTCATGGTGTTTAGTATAGCAATTACCAAAGGAAATGGCACAGAACAGAGTCGTTGTGCTCGTTAACTATTTAGGAGGGTGTTTGTGCAATGTATGCATACATACATACGTGTTCCGTTTTAAGGGGATGCTGTACGTGTTTGTGGTGTCCAGCGGTGTGGTGGTAGGTGGTGGCGAGGCAACGCCAGAGGCTCAGAGACCCTGTTTGAACTGGTGGCATCGCTGAGAGATAGATAGATAGAGAGAGAGAGAGAGAGAGAGAGAGAGAGAGAGAGAGAGAGAGAGAGAGAGAGAGAGAGAGAGAGAGAGGAACGGTTGGGCTGTTTAAATGAATACACAACCAGGTCCTGTCACTTAAAGAGAGTTACCAGAGGCCGCAATGTATGACGTCGTTAACTGTGTGGATGCGTTTTCCTTTTGCATTCGTTCATGTGTTTTCCTTCTTTCTCCACCGATTCGTAGTTCGGGGTCTGTAACGACGAGCGTTTGAATTGGTGGGAGGCGTGTGTTCCACGTACTTTCATGTAGAGGACAATGTATCTGGTTGTGCCGACAGTGTGGCAACTGACCATCTGCAGCTGCTGGTTAATTCTTCAAACTGACCTTTATATCTGAACGTAATTATTTGTCGTATCCTATGTACTCCAGAGATGTTCAATAACATATGGAGAATCAAATGTCTCATTTATTCTTATCAGATTATCTACAGCGACAATATACCGGTAATTGCCATAGACAGATTAACGCAAAACCAAAATATAGATTTTGAGAAAACAGAGGAATTATTTCTTTTTCTTTAAAATCTGATACAAAACAAGAATTTTGCTTTTCTCTATCTCACTGATCTCTGTCAGTGTGATAGAGGTGTTGTGTTGATGGAGGAAAGCTGTAGGACTTACATACTTCATTCGTTCATAGCTCGATTGTATTGTATGAGAACACGAATTCTCTTTCGAACTCTGCATCAAGATCTATATGAAGAGTGAGAGCATATTGCTGTCTTACAATGATCATTAACACCTCGAGATGGAGGCGGTGGTAGCTTGACGTTTAGTGAGAGCTTAAATGACGCTTAAGTCCGGGTAGTTAATCACTCCCTAACTAGGGCCTCAACCCTCCTGCAGTCACCCCTTCATCAAGGCCGGGGTCCCAGACACACTGAAAACGGTGACTCTTCTCATCTTGTAAACATTGTTAGACTGAGGAGGAGGAGGAGGAAGTTCCTTCTGTCTGACAGAAGCTGTGATGTGGTAGATAAAGTCTCGTGTTATTAGGTTTAACCTCCTGAAGAATGAAGGTACGACCCTCGAGCACGACGCTACGACCCTTGAGAAAGACGGTACGACCCTTGAGCACGATGGTACGACCCTTGAGCACGATGGTACGACCCTTGAAGAACGATGGTACGGCCCTCGAGCACGACGGTACGATCCTCGAGCACGACGGTGCGACCTCGAGCACAACGCTACGACCCTTGATAAAGACGGTATGACCCTCGAGCACGACGGAACGACCCTTGAGCACGTCGATACGACCCTTGAACACGACGGTATGACCCTTGTTTTAAAATGGTTTGGGCACATGGAGAGAATGAGTGAGGAAAGGTTGACCAAGAGGATATATGTGTCGGAGGTGGAGGGAACGAGGAGAAGAGGGAGACCAAATTGGAGGTGGAAAGATGGAGTGAAAAAGATTTTGTGTGATCGGGGCCTGAACATGCAGGAGGGTGAAAGGAGGGCAAGGAATAGAGTGAATTGGAGCGATGTGGTATACAGGGGTTGACGTGCTGTCAGTGGATTGAATCAAGGCATGTGAAGCGTCCGGGGTAAACCATGGAAAGCTGTGTAGGTATGTATATTTGTGTGTGTGGACGTGTGTATGTACATGTGTATGGGGGGGGTTGGGCCATTTCTTTCGTCTGTTTCCTTGCGCTACCTCGCAAACGCGGGAGACAGCGACAAAGAATAAAAAAAAAAAAAAAAAAAAAAAAAAAAATATATATATATATATATATATATATATATATATATATATATATATATATATATATATGTGTGTGTGTGTGTGTGTGTGTGTGTGTATTTTTTTCATAAACTCTCGAGTATTGACAAACTCTCGAACCTCAGACTTAGGCCAAGGGGGGGAGGGACGCCCTGTGTGACGCTGACATCTCGAGAGATCCACAAGAGTGACATCCTTGCTCGACGTCGTGAAAACCAAAAAAAAAAAAAAGTGAATAAATAGATTTCATCAATAAACAAAGATTTATTGAGCACAAGTGTCAGCGGTGATCTGAATACTAGTCATTCATTATTTTTTATGTGATAAATGGGGAACCATCTGATTAAACATTTCCATCCATGGTTCTTAGGGAGAATCTAATTTGTTATGATAACACACCTCAAAAAGCGAAAAGAACTGCGACAAAAGGATATGTAGAGTGTCAAGTGTTACAGATGTCTATACGTAACGCGACAAGCATCGTTGGGAGAGTGGTCAAAGCATGTGTAAAAGGATAAAGTTTCAGTAGAAGATGGGACGTATGACTCCCTTCCAGCCAGAATGACCTCCGCTATACGTTCAGCACAGCTGAAGGCATCCGGACCAGCGAAGATATAAGGGTTCCTAAAGGCGTAAACTCATATAAAGCCGTGTCATATAGCACTATTCCAAACTGAGGAGTTCCAATATGGTGTTAGTTCCGGCAATGTGTCAAACGGTTTGATGTAGAGTCAGAGGGTGTTCTTGTAGTACAGTATTAGATGGTGAAATGTAGCGTAAATGTAATATAACGTGTATCAGGGGGGATGTAGTTTCAAGTGGTGTCATTACAACAGCATCACTTTCTGTCACAGTGTGTCAAACTGCACCATTAGAGTTACGTGTATTTAATCTACTGTCAGAATAATGTCCGGTGCCTGGGATTCAGTACCACCTAGTATGATATGAGTATCAGGGAGTATAACAGAGAACCGAGCAACTCCATTCCTTCGTCAGGTGAGGAGCTCGAAGACGAAGTGCATCTTGAAGTTGTGTATGACGCGGGAAGGGGCGGTGGGCATCAGGCCTGGTTCTCCTCGTCTTGCATGTGACCATAGCGGATTGTGCAAGAGCCATCCTCAATCGCCTGGTCTTCCTCCTCCAGGTATACGTGTTCTTCGTCTTCCTCCTCCTTTTCCTTCATCTGTAAGGACCAAAGGTTCATATATACGTATACATATTCTGCTATTTTAATTTCTAAAAGTGGAAACAAAAGAAGGAGTCAAGCTGAGAGTGCTCATCCACCTCGAAGGCTCAGAAAGGGATATCTGAATGTGTGTGGATGTAGCCAAGATGAGAAGAAAGGAGAGATAGGTAGTATGTTTGAGGAAAGAAACCTGGATGTTCTGGCTCTGAATGAAACGAAGCTCAAAGGTAAAGGGAAAGAATGGCTTAGAAAAGTCTAGGGAGTAAAGCCAGGGGTTGGTGAGAGGACAAAAGCTTAGGAAGGAGTAGCACTACTCCTGAAGCGGGAGTTGAGGGAGTGTGTGACAGAGTGCAAGAAAGTAAATTCTAGATTGATGTGGGTAAAAATGAAAGTGGATAGAGAGAGATGGGTGATTATAGGTGCTTATGAACCTGGGCATGAGAAGAAAGATCATGAGAGACAAGTGTTTTGGAAGCAGCTGAGTGAGTATGTCAGCAGGTTTGGTGCACGGGATCGGGTATTAGTGATGGGTGATTTAAATGCGAAGGTGAGTAATGTGGCAGTTGAGTGTATAATTGATGTACAAGGGGTATTCGGTGTTGTGAATGGAAATGGTGAAGAACTTGTGGATATGTGTGCTGAAAAAAGACTGGTGATTGGGAATACCTGGTTTAAAAAGAGAGATATACATAAATATACGTATGTGAGCAGGAGAGATGGTCGAAAGGCATTACTAGATTACGTGTTAATTGATAGGCGTGTACAAGTGAAATTTTGGATGTTATTGTGCTGAGAGGGGCAGCTGGTGGGATGTCTGATCATTATCTTGTGAAAGCGAAGATGAAGATTTGTAGAGGTGTTCAGAAAGAAGAGAAAATGTTG
The DNA here is from genome assembly GCF_036320965.1 of Panulirus ornatus. Lineage (NCBI taxonomy): Eukaryota > Metazoa > Arthropoda > Malacostraca > Decapoda > Palinuridae > Panulirus > Panulirus ornatus. The sequence goes on from NC_092226.1 coordinate 63,871,883, forward strand.
GGGAGAAAAGAATGGTGAGAGTAAGTGAGCTAGGAAAGGAGACTTGTGTGAGGAAGTACCAGGAGAGATTTAGTGTAGAATGGCAAAAGGTGGGAGCAAATGACGTGAAGGGAGTGGGTGAGGAATGTGATGTATTAAGGCAAGCAGTGATGACATGTGCAAAAGATGCTTGTGGCATGAGAAAGGTGAGAGGTGGGCGGATTAGAAAGTGTAGTGAGTGGTGGGATGAAGAAGTTTTGTTAGTGAAGAGAAAAGAGGGTTGTTTGGACGATATCTGCGAGGAAGGAGTGCAGCTGATTGGGAGATGTATAAAAGAAAGCGGCGGGTCAAGAGGATGGTGCAGAGGTTGAAAAAGAGAGCAAATGAGAGTTGTGGTGAGAGAGCATCATTAAACTTTGGGAGAATGAAAAGATATTTTGGAAGGAGGTAGATAACGTGAGTGAGACAAGAGAACAAATGGGAACATCGGCGAAGTGGGCAAATGGGAAGCGATGACAAGGAGTGATGAAGTGAGAAGATGAAGTGAATATTTTGAAGGATTGTTGAATGTGTTTGATGATAGAGTGGCAAATATAGGGTGCTTTGGTCGGGGTGGTGTGCGTAGTTAGAGGATCCGGAGAAAGGTTTGGTTCAAAAAGAATTAGTGAAAGCTTTGCGGGAGATGAATCCGGCAAGGCGGTGGGTTTGAATGGTATTGCAGTTGAACTTAATATGAAAGGGGGTGACTGTGTTGTTGACTGGTTGGTGAGGATATTCACTGTATGTATGGATCATGGTGAAGTGCCTGAGGATTGGCGAAATTCATGCATAGTGCCATTGTACGAAGGTAAAGGGGATAAAGGTGAGTGTTTAAAGTACAGAGATATAAATTTGTCGAGTATTCCTGGTGTCATGCCACTAATGATGTCACTGCATTCCCCATGTGTCATCTCGCTAGAGACGTCATGCACTAACGATGTCATGATATCGTTGTTGCGTCATGTTGCTACTGATGTCATGCCACCATTATTGCCATACCTTGATTGATATCACACCTGTTAATGTCAGAAAAGTTGATGTCATATCTGTAATGATGTTACACCACTATTGAAGACAAACCTTTATTGATGCCACACCTATCTTGATATCATAACTTTATTGACGTCATACCTCTATTGATGCGACACCTATTTTGATATCATAACTTTATTGACGTCATACCTCTATTGATGCCACACCTATCTTGATATCATAACTTTATTGACGTCATACCTCTTTTGATGCCACACCTATTTTGATATCATAACGTTATTGACGTCATACCTCTATTGATGTCACGCTACGACTGCTATCACAACCTGCACTGATGTTAAGCCAGTTTTGCACACGACCTTCGCCATCCTTAATTCATTCCTCTTTCCAAACTTACATTTAAGGCGTATGAGCGGACGACCACCATGTTGTAGCAGACGACCACGCTGATGAGGGAGAACATCAGACAGATGACCCAGTTGGTAAAGATGAGAGCAGAGAAGAGGGGCGTACTGATGTCCGTCAGGAGCAACACGCCCCTCACCCACAGCCACGCCCATACGAGCTGACGTCTCCTCTGCCATGGACGAGAACATTAATCATGGAATCAGTTCACATCAACATAGAATAATAGATAGATAAATGACGGGAGATAGATGCTAGGTGAAGGGGGAAGGGAGGAAGAGTAGGAGGAAGGACGACCTCTCTCCAAAGTGGAGGTCCTACTCAAAGCGTCATTGGAAAACAAAAACTCTTTGTGAGGAGACCAAAAATAATGATGGATTCAAGTCTGCCTGGCTGGTGGGCCGAGTCGTGCCTTGAAGTAGGATGACTTAACTACCCTGTGAGGACGACTTGCTTACCCTCGTTAAGTGCGACGAGTTACGTCGTAGTTACGGCCATGAGAGTCACCTTACATCAAAGGTTAAGTCCTCGCACTTAAAGAGTTAAGTCGCCTTGCTCAAGGGATTGGATTGTCTCACCAAACGGAGTATAAGTATCGTGCTGAAGGGGTTTAATTGTCGTGTTGATGGGATTAACTGTCGTATCAAAGGAGTTCAGTTGTCGTACTGATGGCATGCAACTATCGTATTGAAGGGGGTTCGTTGTCGCACTGAAGGCGTCCGTTGTCGCGCACAAGGGATTCCATTGTCGAACCAAATGGGTTCAAGCGTTATGTCCAAAGGGATGAGGAGAACAAGGGGCCACATATGCAACAAGATTTATTGATTAGTAGTTATAACTTGAGGCTGACGGCCTTAATGGCCCTGGCAGTCGTTAGACGTCAAACCCAAATGACTGCATAGCTCACCAGCCAGCAGACCTGCCAAACTAAAAAGGGGACAAGGGGATACCTGCTGTCCTACACCCTCTGTGTCCACCCTGGAACTAACTAGAACACCTGCTGCCTTACATCCACTGTGTCCTGCCTGGAACTAGAACACCTGCTGTCCTACACCCACTGTGTCCAGCCTGGAATTAGAACACCTGCTGTCCTACACCCTCTGTGTCCTGCATGGAATTAGAACACCTGATGTCTTACACCCACTGTGTCTTGCCTGGAACTAACTAGAACACCTGCTGTCCCACACGCACTGTGTCCAGCCTGGAATTAGAACACCTGCTGTCTTACACCCACTGTGTCCTACCTGGAATTAGAACACCTGCTGTCCTACACCCACTGTGTCCTGCCTGGAACTAACTAGAACACCTGCTGTCCTACACCCTCTGTGTTCAGCCTGGAACTAACTAGAACACCTGCTGTCCTACACGCACTGTGTCCAGCCTGGAATTAGAACACCTGCTGTCTTACACCCACTGTGTCCTACCTGGAATTAGAACACCTGCTGTCCTACTCCCACTGTGTCCTGCCTGGAACTAACTAGAACACCTGCTGTCCTACACCCTCTGTGTTCAGCCTGGAACTAACTAGAACACCTGCTGTCCTACACCCACTGTGTCCAGCCTGGAACTAACTAGAACACCTGCTGTCCTACACCCACTGTGTCCTGCCTGGAACTAACTAGAACACCTGCTGCAGGAAACGTATGGGTTTTGGAAAGCCTTGCTCCCTGACTGGAAGTACAGACGAAGAGAAGATATTTCTGTATTCATTTTTTTTCTTTACGCATGTACCTCGCTTTCTCTCAGAAACAGCGACATAGAGAGCTGTCAGTGAAAATATAAATTTCACTCTTTGCCTTGACAATGAGGTTAATATATGAAAATTTAAATTATTAAGATTTATAAAGATGTCTATCATCACTATTCTCACTGGCGTAGCAGAGCTCAAACGAGTTAGGTCCACAGTCAAATGTCTACAGCAATGTACTTATAATTCATATACAGTTTTCCCTTTTTTTCTTTTTTCTTATCATTCACTCTTTACTGTTACTAACTCTTCCCTAACCCATACATAGAGGGAGACGTTCTGTCTTCATTTAATTTGCAATGAATTTATGTTTTCTTTTCATCTCTGCTGAGATCTGTGGAGGCCATATCCCACACACCATGCGACGTGGAATTCGAAAATTGTTGGATTGAGACATTGATGGCACACACAGTGGGCGAACCCTTCAAGGGGCTTAATCTTCCTTTGCCTCATAGAAAACTATATATCCACTCAGTCAAATGCTGCACCACCGCCACCACATCCCGGATACGCTGTGTTCCATGTGATGTCAGGAATTGTAAAGAACAAATGGAGGAAGAGGTTTTGAGAGATTTATTTATTACCCATAAGGGAAAAAGGACTTTTGTATCAACACGTGAGTGGAACCTTGACTCAAAATGGGCCCGACGTGGATGACAACTTATGTGGGTCATTATGATTATGTAGGATACGTGATGGAGGATGGATGGTGTCATTATGATCATGCAGGATACATGATGGAGGATGGATGGTGTCATTATGATCATGCAGGATACATGATGGAGGATGGGTTGGGTTCATTATGATCATGCAGGATACATGATGGAGGATGGGTTGGGGTCATTATGATCATGTAGGATACATGATGGAGGATGGGTTGGGGTCATTATGGTCATGTAGGATACATGATGGAGGATGGGTTGGGTTCATTATGATCATGTAGGATACATGATGGAGGATGGGTTGGGGTCATTATGATCATGCAGGATACATGATGGAGGATGGGTTGGGGTCATTATGATCATGCAGGATACATGATGGAGGATGGGTTGGGGTCATTATGATCATGCAGGATACATGATGGAGGATGGGTTGGTCAAGCCCATCTTGTACTGGTACAACAGAAGTGTACAAGGAGGAAAGACAGACCGAGGAAGGAGATGGAGTGGACATAGTGATGGATTGACGGAGGAACAGATGCAATGGAAATATTTTGAGGTTCCATAGAAAAGTGGAAAAGTAAGAAGTACTTTTATAAGTGTGGAAGATCATGTGTCACTTTTCACAAACTGGGCCAGGATTTCTTGAAGATGTGTGTTGTTGACATGGTGGAAGCTGTATGTATACCTGGTCAGTCCAAATAGATTGGGATTGGAAATGATGTATGAAATTACAGATATAACTAGATAGATAAACCGAACTTATGTAGAGTGGACAACAGATAAGAAGTGAGATAAGGCATATAGATAAGAGATATATTGGCATAATGGATAAGAAGAAAAAACGGGGCTGAAAGAACGTCTACGAATGCCAAAAATATAAGAAAAAATGGGATAACTAAAACGAAAGGTTGTCTTAAAGAGGAAAAGAATAAGGGAAAGATGCCTGAGTCTGGGAGATGAGCTTCCCTGGGTATGAGATCAGTCGGTGGTCACTATTATACAAAAACATTTCTATATACATAGATTAGATAACCAGAATCGAGATATAAAAGATAGGAAGTCAATCATTATACATCACGCATGAATCTGAAGTTCACCCAGTAGAGAAGGAGAAGAAGAAGAAGAAGAAGAAGAGAGAGAGAGAGAGAGAGAGAGAGAGAGAGAGAGAGAGAGAGAGAGAGAGAGAGAGAGAGAGAGAGAGAGAGAGAGAGAGAGAGAGAGAGAGAGAGAGAGAGAGAGAGAGAGAGAGAGAGAGAGAGAGAGAGAGAGTCATATATAAGGCGAGTCTTCCCCTTTCCCTCCTCCCCCCCCTCACCCCCCTACACACACACACACACACACACACACACACACACACACACACACACACACACCTGCTCATTGACCGCCCAGGTAATTACGTATACAGGTAGTTAACTAAAGGCGACGTGGTGACAGACGTACCTACCTTCCATATCCCGTAGATGAGGACACACGCAACCCCGCCGTGGATCAGGGGTTCGAGCACCTGCGCTATCAAGATATTTGTGGATATTCCTGTGGGTTGGAGGAGGAGGAGAGAGACAGTGGCATCTTGAGAAGCATTGGAGAACATGAAGGTGATGTCAGTGTTGGAGGGAGACATTGGGGCATGGTGAGGAAGATGCTACTAGTGTTGGAGGGGGACGTTGGGGCATGGTGAGGAAGATGCTACTAGTGTTGGAGGGGGACGTTGGGGCATGGTGAGGAAGATGCTATTAGTGTTGGAGGGAGACATTGGGGCATGGTGAGGAAGATGCTACCAGTGTTAGAGGGGACATCTGTAAATGTGAGGAAGATGATCTCCATGTTGGGGGAGAGGGTTGGAGGTGGGTGAATGATAAGACAATGGGAGATAAGGTGATGTCATTGGTGGAGGGACATCTGGCAAGGTGAGATAAGATGACATCATTGGTGGAGGGACATCTGGCAAGGTGAGATAAGATGACATCATTGGTGGAGGGACATCTGGCAAGGTGAGATAAGATGACATCATTGGTGGAGGGATATCTGGCAAGGTGAGATAACGTGACATCATTGGTGGAGGGACATCTGGCAAGGTGAGATAAGATGACATCATTGGTGGAGGGACATCTGGCAAGGTGAGACAATATGATGTCATTGTTTGAATCCATTCAGATGTCACAGACACACATTACAAGACAGAAGTAAACAGTGTCATGATTTTGTATGAGTTTAGAAAGTTGTCCTCATAATACACAATATATTATCTCCATGAAACACATGTCTTATCCATGAGAAACATATGAACACCCATAAGAAACATGTCACCACAATGAGAAACATATCATCACCATGAGAAACATATCATCATCCATGAGAAACATATCAGCTGAAAAATCATCAATAACAAATTCACATTAAGGTTTCATTACCTTTAAATCATGCATCTAACGTGAAAGAAATTTAAGTTGAAGTCTTCATTTCACAGGCTTACTGTAAACCCCTGGAGGTGTACACTCCCACCATGCACAAAACTTGGGTCTACACTAACTCACCGTATTCTACGTTGAGAGGCGACTTATTTTGTACTCCATACAAAACAGCGAAGATGATACAGAAGACCTGGAAGGAGAGTTCAAACAATATTCATTATATGGAATCAAGTAATGTTGCTTTCCAGTAAAATAACACTATCAGCAAGACCTTAGGAGATTAGAAGACCAAATCATGTAAGAATTAGGAGTGTTTAAACCGTCAAATGCTATGCATGTAAGATTTATATATAGGCAGTTTGTGTCCAACTCCATAAAGTGATTTCTTTACCACCTTAAGGCATTTATCAATGAAAGACCTAGGGTACTTTTACTGGGATCCAATAGAATAACATCTTCTCAAATTCAACATTAATAAACTCTGGACTGCAAATATGTAATGCCGTTAGGTAATATAGACTGGAATGATGATAATTTAACTCTATCATATTGAGCTCAATGATAATGGATATATGATCATACATTGGTAGGTTCTTTTGTATGTGCTAAACTTAAACTTGTCTCCATCCCTATGGATCATACAATCTAAAAATGGTATCAAACCATTATTTTAAATACCTACAGTAAAGTTGATGGAAGATACTAAATTATTAAGTAAAGATAGAATTATCTGTGAATTATTATTTGTTAGCCCAACACAAAGAACATCATCTACATACCTAAACCAAATTGCATTAGAGGGTAAGATATCCTTAAGTAACCTTGTTTCAAAGAATTCCATATAAAGATTATTATACAGGGATACAGGTACTCACTGTACAGGGATACAGGTACTCACTGTATAGGGATACAGGTACTCACTGTATAGGGATACAGGTATTCACTGTATAGGGATACAGTCACTCACTGTACAGGGATACAGTTACTCACTGTACAGGGATACAGGTACTCACTGTATAGGGATACAGTTACTCACTGTACAGGGATACAGGTGCTTACTGTACAGGGATACAGTTACTCACTGTACAGGGATACAGTTACTCACTGTACAGGGATACAGGTACTCACTGTACAGGGATACAGTCACTCACTGTACAGGGATACAGGTACTCACTGTACAGGGATACAGGTACTCACAATCTCCAGTACAGCGATGATAAGAACGCCAGTTCGTAGTGACCATCTACAGCAACATCGGTCCACCACAAGACGAGGTCGTCCAACTGGGCACTTGCAAGCCATTTCCCCCGTAGACGAAGGCTCCTGCATCATACAGACGTACAACATGAAAATGACAGACACTGGCAGAGAAGACACAGATTACTGAAATAAAAGACACAATGGCGGGAGTGTCAATAGTGACACCTGCGAGAGTCTACGGTGCGCAGGGAGAGAGAGAGAGAGAGAGAGAGAGAGAGAGAGAGAGAGAGAGAGAGAGAGAGAGAGAGAGAGAGAGAGAGAGAGAGAGAGAGTCGCACACCAATATACTGACTGACTCTGATTATGTGGCGAAGGAGGACGTATGGTGTTGATCACTGTGGAGACAAGAATCAATGAGAAGACATGTATTGTGGAAAGCAAAGAGTGATAATTAAATTTTTTTGTGGGGAGGCGAGGGAGGCGAGGGAATGAAACTGGGGAAATGGACTTCTATTGTTGTGGTACAGATCAGTGTTATAGAAGCTCCTACAGAGTGTACACTGATGGAAAAGGAGCATAGGTACCTTTAGCTACAAAAATACAGAGGGAAGGTTAACGTAGAGAAAAGATGTCGTTCTATATATGAAGTCAGGGAGCGAAACAGCTCAAGGATGTTTTGTGGAGAATGCATAAACTGCACACCAGCCAACCATCGTTTGTGAGGCATAGGAGAGCAAAGGAGTTAGTGTGGCGGGAGGAGAAAATGGGAAAAGAAAAACCATTTAAAAAGGATATGGCAAAAAAGGTGGATATATCTTCTATAAATTCAGTTAGACAAAACTGTCATTTAAACTACAACTGATGAGGTTAAGGGATCCAGGAGGACGAGTTGTGGAGGTGGATCTTAGGACACGTGAGGAACTGAATGACAAGCTCAAAAAAGAAAGGTTTTCTCAGTGGGAGACACTCTAGCCCCGGTGGTTGCAATGGGTAGGAGGTCTGAAGGAACCCGTGAAATATTCGAATTAGACATGAATGAACTGTTAAAGTGTCATGATCTATAAAAAAAAAAAAGCTTATAGTTCTAATGAAGTGTTTTTTTTTTTCATACATATGCTAAAAGAAACTGTACACATCCACTTGAGGGCCACTTGAGATGTTGTTCATTACGTGGCTAGAGGAACGTATGATGCTAAGGGTGTGGGAGTGAGCAAATGTCGTACCAATCTTTACTTAATGAAGGAAACCGAATTGAACTGCGCTTATCGGCGTTTCAGTCTGTCTGATGAATGTCGTCTTTAAGACAACGATGTTTATAAAGCGAATGCAGGGCTACTTAGGAGAGGGGCAAATTACGTGATTGGAAGACTACATAGATCAAGCGAAGTGTTATGTGTAACAAACCTTTTAAAATCTCAGTGGAAGATTAGGCTCTGTTTTAGACTACCAGAAAGCATTTGACACTACGCTTCACAAGAGGCTGGTTAAAGAACCTGGATCTTCGGGGAGGAATGAGAGGGAGACTCATTCCATGGAGAGAACATCATCTCGGTGTAAGGGAACAAAGAACGCATGTCAGAGGCGGCTTCTTAAAATGGATTGATGGGTCGTCATTGGTGTGTGGCAGGGTTCGAACCTGGAACCATCGCTGTTCTTGATCTATGTGGAAAAACTTGCAAGGAGGTTTGGACTCACACCTACATATGATCAGAGGTCATGTCAAGGTCGCGAGGGAAGTTAAAAAGATGATGATGATCGCATCGTCTTACTAGAGAACTCAGTCACCAGATTTGATCTGTAAAAATGTTCGATGAAAATCAACTCAAGTAAATGGAAAGTAACGTGAATATGTTAAAGTGAAAGGAAGGCCTCCATACAAGTATTTTTCACCAGGATATTAACCGCATGAATCTATGGGTAAGAGGGATTCATAAGTCGGCATTGCATCTAACCTGTCGTCAGAGCATCACCTTACGAGACCAGATCTACAAAATGATTTTTTTTCAAGTTTGGTCACCACACGTCAAGAAACACGAATAGTTAATGGAGGAAGTCACAGGAGGGGTAACAATATTTTGCACCTGAATCAATTAAGTTGGGTTATAGTGTGAGGATAGAGGCCATAGATTTGCTGACATTGAAGAGAAAAGAGTGAGGGGTGACTGGATCTCAACCTCTGAATTTTGAGATAAGTTTTATGATATCAGCAATCAACACTTGCTTGAATGACGCAAGGATAGAACAACCAAAGGATGTAACATGTAAATGAGCAATATATTCATTAAGAAATGTATAAGAGGGAAGCAATCTATGGTACAGAAGTAATGAATGTCATAAAATATAATGAAACTAAAAATGCTGACAGTACACAAAACTTAATAATGTTTTGTGATTGTAGAGAAAGTTTAAAAGATGAGGCCCTACGAGTGCAGAACTCCCTTCCTTTACTATATTGGAAGGTAATTGCCACTGGCATTTGTTTGCATACATACACGAACACCAACACGTACAATCACAAACAAACAAACATGAATGAGTGCCCATGACTGGTACCTTTCCATTGTAAGAAAAAAAAATATATAAACAAAATTACACAAACCATAAATTGATTATATGTGTGTCGAGACGTATCGTAGTTCCGGTGGAGTTAAGGATATCGTAAAAATCTTACCCAATATATGGCAATTATCTCATGCTGTAACAACAATGACGGGGTCGTTCAGTTTTCGCCCATACGCAACGTCATTCTTCGTTCGAATACCCAAGAAGTACTCCACACGTCGAGAGAGAGAGAGAGAGAGAGAGAGAGAGAGAGAGAGAGAGAGAGAGAGAGAGAGAGAGAGAGAGAGAGAGAGAGAGAGAGAGAGAGAGGAGCATTCTGGACACAAGTGACTTGTCTCATCTGCTCTCAAAGATTCAGAAAGCGATATCAGGAGTCCAAGCTTAGATTGCTATACAGTTCAAGATGACCCTAGAGTATGGGGGAGTTACATCATGTTACCTCAAGACCCCAGACGAACCACACTGTCTTCACGATGTGGTTCGTCTGGGGGGGTGGGTCTTGAAGTAACATGATCCAACATCTCGGGAGCTGTCGTCTTCACCATGCCCTCAACTTGACCTTCGACATTTCCTTCTATTTTGTACTGAGATCGTGTCTTCAGGTCACGTGTGAATGGAGTATGTTGTTGACACAACATTTGAGGTATCATATGTATGCATTTAATGATCTTACAAATGGTAGGTACACACTATTTTAATTCACTTTGCCCTTGTTGTTCTAGTAATAGATATTTCCCTAGCGACTGGTTTAACTTCATGAAATCCAGTAGATACTAGGACATCATATCCAAAAGATACTTGGATACCATACCATGCCATGGCAAGCACCGTAAACATATAGAAATATAAGTGAAACATTTCCACAGTATAGTAACATTAAGAAACAAAAGATGAACGTTACACAGAGTATAAAACTCGCAAAATCTTAATCATATCAGACGTCATAAGAAATTCGGGTTTGTACTTGCCGAAAACATGGTCTACAAGATCATAAACGCTTCAGTATTCACAGATGATAAGACTTAAGAACACGTTCGTAGATGCGAACACGTTCGTGATGAGGTGGCAAAGGTTTCAGATGCGCCTTCCTACCATCACGCTCCCATCTCACACGGTGACGCAACCAGACCCCAACACTAGAACTCCCAGGGACGTTTCATTGTGCTTTAAGCATCTGTTGCTGACCTGGGGCTTACTAGAGATGCTTTGGCTCAGTGATGCGACGAACTTCGCTGAGAAGAAGAGGTTCTGGAATTCGGAAGTTATCTGGATTTTCTATGCTAAATGAGACGGTATTCGCAACCCAGTTTATCAACTTGACCCTAGGGGAGGATGAACAGCTAGGTTGATCGTAGACCGGCTGCCGCGACTAGGATTCGAACCTATGCGGGCTTGATGTAAGTATCAGATGAAATTATCTGGAGGTTAGATTTAACGTGGAAATTTGTCACCACTGCGTTTCACATCTATTCTCTTATTTTCTTCCTCGTCCCACTGTGAAGAGAATATATATATATATATATATATATATATATATATATATATATATATATATATATATATATATATATATATATATATATATATATATATATATATATATATATATATATATATATATATATAAAGAAATAAATCGTACTTTCTTCACGAAAATTCATTTTTATCATCTTCGGGAGGCAAAGGTTCAACCAGCGAGCTAGACCAGTAAACAGGACATACTTCATCAAGGAGAGTTACACACTACCCTTCATGCACCTGTGACCGACTCTAACTTGAGCATTAGTTTGTCTTCACACTCCTCCCTCACCCTCGCTCACCCGCACACCACACACTCATGCACATACACTGACAAAAATTGTATCTATATCTACATAAATATATATGTATATACATATGTACTCTCTCCCTCTCTCTCTCCTTCCTAGGGCGTAGTTAAGGGTCCCCGCGTCGCTCGTAGCTTGGACGAAGAACCAGTCGTATACGTGCGTGAAAGGGCGAGGTCCCTCACCCAGCTGTGGGATCCTGTGGTGTTGAGGGAGAGGAGGAGGAGGAGGGGCGGCGCGGGTAGGTCCGCTCCTGCACCACAGGATATGTGAACTGACGGTGGATGTCGGGTGATCCTGGGTCCGAGCCAGGAGTCGCAGGATCTCTCCTGGCCACACAGCCATCGACGTATATATATGGTAGCTGGAGACTCGTCAGGACCCCACGGTGAGGTAGCTTCCTCCAGTGTCATTCAGAGGATAGTGGTAAATAGGAGTAGAACTCCTGCAAATGTAGCAGTGGTAAGGATCGTGCCATATTAGACGCAATTGCTCTCCGGGTGGGTTGGCTAGTGTGGATTTTTTTTTTTTTAAGCAAGATATTCGGCAAAGCGCCAAACCTACAGCTTCTACCAGAGGCTGAGGAGGTTTTCAGGCGACGTGAAAGAAGAATAAGAGAATGCAAAAGCAAGAAAAGAATTATTCTGCCGAACGAGTTAACAAGTTTATCGGGTGTTGATAATTGTCAGGCACAATGAACACCACACTACAGGTAGGTGATCATATATATATATATATATATATATATATATATATATATATATATATATATATATATATATATATATAAGAGTGAGTGCTCAAATTACAGAGGTATAAGTTTGTTGAGTCTTCCTGGTAAATTATATGGGAGGGTATTGATTGAGAGGGTGAAGGCATGTACAGAGCATCAGTTTGGGGAAGAGCAGTGTGGTTTCAGAAGTGGTAGAGGATGTGTGGATCAGGTGTTTGCTTTGAAGAATGTATGTGAGAAATACTTAGAAAAGCAAATGGATTTGTATGTAGCATTTATGGATCTGGAGGAGGCATATGATGAAGCTGATAGAGATGCTGTGTGGAAGGTATTAAGAATATATGGTGTGGGAGGTAAGTTGTTAGAAGCAGTAAGAGGTTTTTATCGAGGATGTAAGGTATGTGTGCGAGTAGGAAGAAAGGAAAGTGATTGGTGCTTAGTGAATGTTGGTTTGCGGTAGGGGTGCGTGATGTCTCCATGGTTGTTTGATTTGTTTATGGATGGGGTTGTTAGGGAGGTGAATGCAAGAGTTTTGGAAAGAGGGGCAAGTATGCAGTCTATTGGGAAGTGAGTCAGTTGTTGTTTGCTGATGATACAGCGCTGGTGGCTGATTGGTGTGAGAAACTGCAGAAACTGGTGACTGAGTTTGGTAAAGTGTTTGAAAGAAGAGAGCTGAGCGTAGATGTGAATAAGAGCAAGGTTATTAGGTACAGTAAGGTTGAGGGACAAGTTAATTGGGAGGTAAGCATGAATAGAGAAAAACTGGAGGAAGTAAAGTGTCTTAGATATCTGGGAGTGAATATGGCAGCGGATGGAACCATGGAAGCGGAAGTCAATCATAGGGTGGGGGAGGGGGCGAAAGTTCTGGGAACGTTGAAAAATGTGAGGAAGTCGAGAGCGTTATCTTGGAATGCAAAAATAGGTATGTTTGAAGGAATAGTGGTTCCAACAATTATATATGGTTGCGAGGCGTGGGCTATAGATAGAGCTGTGCGGAGGAGGGTGGATGTGCTGGAAATGAGATGTTTGAGGTCAATATGTGGTGTCAGGTGGTTTGATCAAATAAGTAATGATAGGGTAAGAGAGATGCGTGGTAATAAAAAGAGTGTGGATGAGAGAAGAGAAGAGGGTGTTTTGAAGTGGTTTGGTCACATGGAGAAAATGACACCTATTGTGTCAGAGGTGTAGGAAACGAGGAGAGGTGGGAGACCAAATTGGAGGCGGAAGGATGGAGTGAAAAAGATTTTGAGTGAACATGCAGGAGGGTGAAAGGCGTGCAAGAAATAGAGTGAATTGGAACGATGTGGTATACCGGGGTCGACGTGTTGTCAATAGATTGAACCAGGGCATGTGAAGCGTCTGGGGTATACCATGGAAAATTCTGTGGGGCTTGCATGTGGAAAGGGAGCTGTGGTTTCGGTGCATTATACATGACAGCTAGAGACTGAGTGTGAACGAATGGGGCCTTTGTTGTCTTTTCTTAGCGCTACCTCGCGCACATGCGGGGAAGGGGGTTGTCATTTCATAAGTGGCGGGGTGGCGACGGGAATGAATGTGGGCAGACAGTATGAATTATGTACATGTGTATATATGTATATGTCTGTGCTTGTATATATATGTATACGTTGAGATGTATAGGTATGTATATGTGCTGTGTGTGGGTTGGGCCATTCTTTTGTCTGTTTCCTCGCGCTATCTCGCTAACGCGAAGACAGCGACAAATTATAATGAATATATATATATATATATATATATATATATATATATATATATATATATATATATATATATATATATATATATATATATATATGTATATATATATATATATATATATATATATATATATATATATATATATATATATATATATATATATATATATATATATATATATATATATATTGGAAAGGATCACAATTCTGCGCGTGATCAAGTATATTCCTATCAGTCCACGGGGAAAATGACACACGATAAGTTCCCAAGTGCACTTTCGTGTAATAATCACATCATCAGGGGAGACACAAGAGAGAAATGTAACAGTCAGTTGATATACAGTGAAGAGACGTAGCTAGGACATCATTTCGTAAACATGCAATTGTCCCATGTTTACCAAATGGCGTCCTAGCTACGTCTCTTCGTTTTATATCAACTGACTGTTATATTTCTCTCTTGTGTCTCTCCTGATGATGTGATTATTACACAAAAGTGCACTCTCTCTCTCTCTCTCTCTCTCTCTCTCTCTCTCTCTCTCTCTCTCTCTCTCTCTCTCTCTCTCTCTCTCTCTCTATATATATATATATATATATATATATATATATATATATACATATATATATATATATATATATATATATATATATATATATATATATATATATATATATATACATATATATATATATATTTTGGAAAGGATCACAATTTTGCGCGTGATCAAGATATTCCTATGAGTCCACGGTGAAAATCAAACACTTTTTGTGTTTTCGTGTTTCAGTTTCCCCGTGGACTCATAGGAATATATATATATATATATATATATATATATATATATATATATATATATATATATATATATATATATATATATATATATATATATATATATATATATATGTATATATATATATATTTATATATGAGGGTAGACTAGAGGTGGTTATCTTGAAGCTGTGGTTTGTTAAGTAACTACTGTTATAAAACTTAATGATATGATGGACGGTGAAACTCAAACAAGGAAGGGTGACGTAGGAGCGTGAATGCAGACCTCAGATACTGAAGTAGAAGTGGAAGATCTTACTGTACATGTTACGGTAAGTACAGAACATTACACGCGCAACACAGAATAATGGAAGGGTTTACGTAGGGGGATGAGTCAAGCGACTGGCTTACTACCTCTGATTACAGGCCTTGTGAGGCTGTTAGCTCCAAGCTAAACTGAGCTCCCAAGTCTTCATCCGTGCCTTCAGCACAACACAGGGAAGTCATCGCTGGTTGAACTAAATCATCATTATCTCAAGAGGATTGAGTCTCTCCTGACGGAGTGTGGCTCCATCAGGAAGCACTAGGCACTTGCAGATAACTTAGGGGTCACACTCGCTGGTCTACAGGTTCTACTGTGACACCTTCCTGTGAGAGACCTCTCTTCGGGATTACGGGTGCCTAGGATCAGTGAGATGGCTTTGGAAGCCAGGTGGAATATGTGGCGTTGCTCACGTGTCAAGGCGAGGGACGTGGGCGCTCGTGGGGTGTGAGTATGTGTCATTAACCCACACGATTACCTTCTGTAAACACCTCAGCAGGTAACAACAGTAAGAGGGATAGGCCGTATGGGGATAATCTAAAGCATGGATATAGAATGGTGACCACATACATACATCTACGGATCATCATATTAGGCATCATATCGAAGATGTCTTGAGCATAACCTCGCTTAACCTCCATGGCTCGTTTGTTGACGAACTACAGGAAACCATCGGCTGTAGTCGTTCTCCTTCCCTCTGGGTGTCTGACGACCTGAGGTGATTGATGACTGTTTCAGACACACTAGTGGCCAGAGGGCTGTCATGTACGACCTTTCGGGTCATGTACTGTCCATGCGACAGGCTCCTACTATCGCAAACAAACTTCAAGACAACAGACAGGGTCGTCCTAGGTCTCGAGAACATACGAGACAATTCATGTGCTTATCTGCTCGGTGAATGGTTATGGAGTGGCTTGCATGGGAGGTCAATGGTTATGCATAGAAGTGGATGTCATGCAATGTCCAGGTGGGGGTGTCCTGAAAGAGGTTTTACTATGTAGGTGATTAATGTTTGTGATGGCTGAGCAACCGGTGATTATTCTGGGATCAACTCCCTGCTATGAGCGTTGTACTTCTGATGTGTTTGCTTTGGGAAGCGAGGATGTCCAGAGAGGTGAGGCACAGTTTAAGTTGGAGCAGACAATCTGTTTGTAGAGGATTGTAAGGCACACTGCTTGTTGTGTCTTACTATCCTTAGACATAACCACTCAGTTGAATTTCTGGTCACTTGAATACACCATCTACATCACGCAACATAACCCTTTGATAGGAATCTTTGATGTAGAACTTTATCAAATGCTTTTTGAATATCAAGTAGATTTACCAGGCGTGAATGATCTTGTCGAAAATCCTACCTGTGAACTGCTAGTTAGAGTGATTATCCTCTAAATGATTCACAATCTCGTCTCGAATGATCGTTTCCATTTGCATAGCAACTACAGACGTCGGTCTAGTTGGGCAAAAGTTTCTGAGTATAGACATTTTTTTTTCGTTTTGAATGACTGTACTGTACTGACACACTTCCTCTCCTCTGGAAGATTCTCATGAGCAAATGATAGCCAATGGGCTTTTTAACCTCACTTATTTCTCCCTTCCATTGCTCGCACATAAGACTTATCTTGATCTACCACTTTATCTACCTTAAGTGCGTTTGATGATGGTGTACACTGTGATGCAAAATGCTGTCCTCTGTTCGCAATGGGATTGTGTCAACAACACAAGATGATTCTCCTGCCAATGAATTCGAGTGGAAGATAAACACCGATTATTTCTTATTGATTCAGCCAGGCGGGCTGCTTTCCTGAGTTCATAAACCAGTAGCCTAGGTAATGACTCACTTCCTAATAACACAGCTAGAATTATGGTCTTCATATTGACGTATAATCACTTGTTTTCCTCTCTCGTGTTTCCTAGCGAGTGTAGGGAATCAACAATATGTCTTATTGGTTAGTGATCTCTCATTATTCCACAATTTGGAGTCAGTTCTTCGAGATTCTCCTATGGTTCATCAACAAGTCATATCCCTTCCCATCTATTAATGTCTTAGTGGACATCTTTTTTTCCTAGGTTAAGTCTGTATTGTTTACATTGATGGCTCCCTCCCAGCCTCTCCTGTCGAGGACAACGTGAAGGTCATTACGATTAACGAGTGTAACATCATGTGTTGTTCTCCCCACATCTTGCTGTTACTCTATCACGCTCTTGCGTCACGATACGTCATCAAACGTAACCTTAGCCGCTTGCTTGTCGCATTTGACATTAAGATCGCAGAGGATGAATGTCATATTTTTTCCCCTTTAGATCATAGATATACAAACGATGAAACTGAAGATATGGACAATACGTTTACACGTCATGTCGTTGACGATAGTCAACATCTATCGAAAGACCCAGTTTGCTTACAATGAATGGGATACAGAGAACCAAAGTTCGACGTAAACTAGAATGAATAGACGAGAATGAATAGACCGAAGGCATATCCTCCATCTGAGTTAATGTCTGGATATGTTCCCCTGTCTGTTTGAACTGACGAACAACAGATGCTTACCGACACAGAGTATGGTAAGCTTGAGGCTGATGTAAAGTCCTGGAAGTCTGTACTGACCATCGTCAGCTTGTACGAAAATCAGCAAACACCATCGTTGCTCTGGTGCAGAAACGTGTGGTCGTGTTTCATCTTCTGAGAGCCACGGGTATCATGAGTTTATATATGTGTTGAGGAGCAATTCTTGGTTCTGAATCCTTACTGAACACCCTCTTGCTCAGTATAAGTTCAAGTGTCAGAGGTGATAGAGGGTTTAAATGTCTATCATTGAGTTATAGAGGGAGATAGAGTGACAGGGTCTTGCGACATTTGGCTCCTGTGGTGATGCTCGCCATCCAATGGAGTGAGTGAGTCAGGGGTTCGGTCCAGTTAGCTTGTATTAAGAGGTGGAGGAGGTGGAGCAGGCCAGCCACGTAGCCGTGCACCCCTCACCACCAACACACCACACTAACCACCACGGACGGGTTGGTAGAAGGCGTCAACTGTGGTAGTCAGTAATTTCCAGAAGGAGGGAACGAAGAACTCCAGGAGCATTTCTGTCAGGGGCGTGAGGCGGATCCGAAGTGGTGAGGTAAGGATGAGGTTAGCACGAAGAGAAGATTGGTGGATGCAATTGCATGGCGTCCATTGTCTGTCCTCACCATCATGTTTACTGTTGCTGATCTGTGTTTCTCAGACGTACAACAGAATCCAAAAGTAAGTTAGGTCTTGAGAAACATCGACAAAGAGAGAGAGAGAGAGAGAGAGAGAGAGAGAGAGAGAGAGAGAGAGAGAGAGAGAGAGAGAGAGAGAGAGAGAGAGAGAGAGAGAGAGAGAGAGAGAGAGAGAAACCCACATGAGACGTGTCGCAAAAACTCTAAATTAAGGAGATTTATAGATTTTTAATCAATCAAGGATTATCACTCACGAAGCCTAGCCAGGATTTTTATGATATCCAATAACAGGAAGGAATATTTCATTCATTTATTAATATATTACACACGCTTGAATGTTTACTATTGGCTCCATACGGAAGAGAAGAGATACTGCTAAAGCTGTGTTCTAATTCTATTTGATTTCTGTTTTTTGCAGTTCATATCTAGGTTAGATGACGAATTTTCTCTTACGTTTTTTTTCCATTAATAACTCTATTTAAGGTTCTTTGTTCTCTCTCTCTCTCTCTCTCTCTCTCTCTCTCTCTCTCTCTCTCTCTCTCTCTCTCTCTCTCTCTCTCTCTCTCTCTCTCTCTCTCTCTCTCTCTCTCTCTCTCTCTCTCTCTCTCTCTCTCTCTCTCTCTCTAAACCCAGCTTCTACGAGGTAATATGGTTAGGTAATATACATACTGTATTTGCACACATGTTTCAGTAGTTTAATCTAACACAGTATATATGTGGCAGTATACAGTATACTGTTATTCTCCTTGCATATCTATTTTATGATAGTTGAGATGACACGGGCAGCTGAGGCCCTCATCAAAGCCATTAGTAATTACTTAAGGATAGATATGTCGAGGAGGACGTGGCTATGATATAAGGGAAAAGACAATGAAAAATATTCAATATCTTTTAAATCGTATCTGTGTTTGCATGTGTTTGCATGTGTGTGTGTGTGTGTGTGTGTGTGTGTGTGTGTGTGTGTGTGTGTGTGTGTGCGTGCAAATGTTTATATATTCATGAATCTATATCATGAGGGTGAATTAAGACAGATCCGGGTTGTATTCCAGACTGGTATCCAGTCAGGAAGTGTCACTTCTCCCTCATTTCCCAGGAGCACCACCAGCTGACCCCACCACCACCACCACAACATCCTCCTCTCACAAGATGGCTGGAGGAAGGAAGGTGAAAATAATATCATCTTGGTTGGTCCTTGACCAATGTTGCTTCTGTTGCTGTTCTCTCCGCACTGGGGTCCTCATCATTGCTTCGCTGGAGATTGTGAGTAGTGTGCTCACTGCCTCACTCGCCAAGGTCAGAGCTGAAAGTATACATCATTTCCTTTCCCTTCCTTCTTCTTGTCGTCTCATGATAACAGGATGTGTCAGTGTTATGACGGAGCGTCCGGTGAATGGTTACGTCTCGTTCCACATTATGGTGTGTCAGGAGAGCAGAACTGACCTGCAGAGATGTGATGAAATGTCCTTCTGTGTGACTAGAGTTCAGAGAAACCTATCGATTTCCTTTTAGCAAAAGGCAGAAAAGGTAGATAAAAAGATAAGAAATATTAAGATGATTACAGAAAAAAAAATGGATATTTCTTTCATAGTATTTTAGTATTTTTTCCATAGACAGAGATTATGATATATTGATTATGTCACCCAAGGATTCTTTTGCGCTCCACGCGGGAGCAGGGTATGGGGGCTCCTTTGGGGCGAAAAGATCTTCGAAGATGTAGTAATTTCCTGTCCTACCTTTAGTGATACCACTTGCGGGTAAGATTATATACATACATATTCCGTCCTTACCACAGGGAAATGAAACACGATAAGTTCTCAAGTGCACTTTCTTGTAATGATCACATCATCAGGGGAGATACAGGAAAGATAATAGTCAGTGGATATACGACGAAGAGACGTAGCTAAGACGCCATTTAGTAGAGTGACTACCGGAATGGAGGTCGGGTGCGTTCAAGTCTGGCGAGAAGCGTTTCATAAACTTATCACGTGGACAAGAAAGAGAACTTTTTACAAATTTTATAAACAACAAAACTCTTCAATTTGTACTGACCTTCACTGACATAAAGGTTGTGATTCTTTTTGTATTTGATGGTATACGATTTAGTGATATGTCTCGTGGTAATAACCGAGATGGCATTACTCCAGTCAATACAATGATCATAATTCTTAACATGATTGAACAACGCATTTGATTCTTGTCGTGTTTATACTATATCTACGTTGCTTAAGTCTAGCAGAAAGATCCTCACCAGTCTGCCCAACATAAAACTTATCACAATTTTTAATGGTACTCTATAAACGCATCCTGCGGAGCTTTTTGGTTAATTTCTGATTAAGATATTCTTTATAGTACTGTTGTTGCTGAAGACATATTTACATTCAAGGATTTAAACAACACAGGAAGTAAAGTAAAATCATTACTAAAAGGGATAAATAAAGAGTTCTTGGAGTCAAGGGGAGGTTTGGGTTTCACTCTGCAAAATGATTCATATATCTGTAGTCTCCTCCGATCACTGGAACTAGTAATGATTTTGGTGTTATTCACTCTAATCTCCCTCGTTAGTCTCGTTCCAAGCTTTGGTTCATGATGTTATATGAATGATTCCACCTTCTTCTAAGTGGAGCGTGAGGAGGCGGTTCAGGGTGTGGGCTGTACGTCCAATGTAGTTCAATGTGGTAGGTGCTGACAGTCCCCGATACTGTATCGGTGCTCACATACCACATCGGTATCATCAAACTTCCCAAGCGACCTACCATATTGTTGTTCATTAGAAGTGAACATGTTTTCGGATTGTTGTAGTATATATAATCAGACTGATCTCCTTGTCTTGATCAATCGTTTTGCAGTTTCTGGCCACAATGTCTCGCATGACCTTTCTCGTCCTGTCGATATGTTGCGCAAGAACATAAGACATGAGGACACTACAAGAGGAATATTGGGCCCATACTAGGCAGGTCCTGAGTCAGTCCACCCTACAATCAGTCGCCTGACCCCATAAACACATCATCCAACCTTCGTTTAAAGCTACCTAAAGATCCCCAAGTAGCTTCCACTACTGTACTCGGCATCTTGTTCCATATATCTACTACCCTATTCTTGAACCAATATTTACCCACATCGGACCTGAATCTATTTTTTTCTAACTCAAATCCATTACTCTATGTCCTATCCTGTGGCGCCATTCTATGAACTTTATTCTTGTTACCTTTATCAATGCCCTTCACCCATTCAAAAACTTTGATCATATCCCTCCTCCTCTTAAGTGTGTGTGTAAATTCAGTCTATTTAACCGTCTTCATAAGAGAAGTTTTTAATTGCAAGGATCATTTTTGTCACTCACCTTTGTACTTTCTCTCAACAATTGATATCAACTGCATGATATGAAGCCCGAAACTGTACCACATAATCCAAATGTGGTCTCACCAACGCAAGATAAAGTTGCAATAATACTCTAGGAGTTCTATTGCTGACAGTCCTATTAATAAACTCTAACATCCTATTAGCCTTATTACACACTTTAATACATTCTTGCCGCGGCTTAAGATCCTTGCTCACCAGTACCCCTAAATCTCTTTTGCATTCTGTTTACCAATAGTAATATTGTCCAGTTTGTAATCAGTGCTCCTGTCTTGACCCACATTAAGTGTTGTGCATCTATCTATGTTGAATTCCATTTTCCATGAACCCGCCCCTTCTGATAATCTATTTAGTCCCTCTGCAAATTCATTTGATTTTCGTCGAGTCAATTAATGCCCCTAATTTTGTATAATCGGTAAATTTACTTAAGTCGCTGGCTATTACCATATCCAAATCGTTAATACCTATACAAAGAACAAGAGCGGTCCCAAGACTGACCCCAGAGGAACACCACTGGCTACATTGCCCCAGTCCGATGTAACTCCGTTGATACATACCCTCTGTTTAATTTACACTCCTGTTACAGCCCTAAATATCATAAAAGTGTTACCCCACCTCCTCTCCTATCCGTCTTATCAGTCGTAAAAAGTTTGTATTCATTGACAAAAACTTAAATGCTAACGCGCTGAGGTTGTCTGTTTGCCACGAGACGCTGCTCCAGCATGGTGTTCACAAAGGTAACAAATTCAGTATCTTGATGTCCATTGTTAATTAACATTTGACGGACACGTCGAATTTCTTGTAGAAGTTGCCAGGTTGAGTACACCTTGATCGCTCTCCTCACGTATGCAAGAATGACACCCTATATGCAATTTATGCATTACAAGGTGTGCTCCACCTGGCAACTTCTACACCAAGAAATTCGACGTGTCCGGCCAATGTTGATTAACAAATAGATATTCAAATTTTGGATCTCATACCATTGTGAAGACCATGGTGGAGCAACATCTCATGCCAAACAACCTCAATGTGACAGCATTAAAGTTTACTACAGGAACACATCTACGACAATATAGCGAAAGGACGAGAAGGTAGTGCCAGATATTGTGGCCAGAAACTGCAGAGTGATTAATGAAAACAAGGATATCAGTCTGATCATATACTACAACAATCCGAAAACATGTTCGCTCGTAATGAACAACAATATGGTAGGTCGCTTTGATGGTTTGAATCGTGCCGATGTGGTATATAGGTACCGATGCCAATATTGGGGACTGTCAGCCCCATTGCATAAACTACATTAGACATAAAACCTGCACCCTGAGCAGCAGCTCCACTTACAAGAAGGTGGAATCAAACATCATGAACAAAAGCATGCAACGAGACTAACGAGGAGATTATAGTGAATGACACGTAAATCATTGCTAGTTGCAGTGATCGGAGGAGACCAAAGGTATTATAGGCCATTCACATCAGAGAGAAAGCACGTGTCATCAACATCCAGACAAAAATGACCACAGCCATACAGCTCTTTGATGGCCCGTCAATAGAACGTAAACCTAACGCCATATTAGGACGGTTGGGACACATCATTGACCCACCACAAGCTACCTAGTCCGCCATTTCTGGACGTCAGGCACCCGGTCTTGGATAACGAAGGTCAGAGATAATCAGACGAGCCCAACTTAACCTCAGCTCCACATCCGGATTATGACGGTCTTGCTTGACCCTGCTTAATGTATTAATTGATGGATTTTCTACATTCCTACCTCGTTTATTATTGTCTTCTGTGTTTTTCCTCAACTGTAATTATTTTTATATTTCTGTTTTCATATGTTGTAATTAGTTTATAACTCATAGTACCCTTCATGATATTCTTTAGCTGTTTTGCTTTTAGTGTTTTCCCTTACTTACTTTTATGTACTAAGCACTGTGGTTTTTCCGAGTGTTTCTTAAATATATATATATATATATATATATATATATATATATATATATATATATATATATATATATTGTTTGTGATTTGCATATCATAACCAAGTTTTGTGAGTCAGTTATTTTCTCTATTTGTAGATTCCTTATGATGCCTCTGTGAAGGCGAAAGCTTGATAGAAATGAATGGGTAACTTTGGACAACTGGTGTTTGAGCACCCACCTAATGGGAGAATAATACTGAAAAAATTAGAGAACATAAGAAAGAAGATTAGTAACTAAATATTCTGTCTTATTGAATTCTATGTGTATTAGAGATAACCTACCTCTAAAGAAGTCTACCAGTTCCCTACTTCTGACTGTAGCGCAACCTTGAAGCTAGAAAACTAGAAAAAAAGATTTAAAAAACCTGCTGAAACCCGTAAATGGGGGCCCTTAGGTCATACAATTATCCAACTGCCTCCGCCGCTGAGGCAATAAATGAAGCTTTAAAACACCGTATTTCTTGCAGCTCTTCCTCGTCGCTGTGTGTATTGACTTCGGGATGTTCTTGTACGTCAGTGCTGGCGAGGGTTCAGGTGAGTAATGACCTCACGTGACCTCGAGGTCATGATGGGGTTATCTCTCAAATTGTTTATAATCATTGATCATCATGTTGCAAATAATGATTATTGATCATGTTGCAAATTGTTCAAAATTACTGACCACAATTACTGATCATCATTTTGCAAATTGTTTATAAGTACTGATCACTATGTTGTAAATTGATTATGATTACTGACCATCATGTTGGAAATTGTTTATAATTACAGATCATTATTTTGCAAATTGTTTATAATTACTGACCATCATGTTGCAAATTGATTATGATTACTGACCATGTTGCAAATTGATTATAATTACTGACCATCATGTTGCAAATTATTTATGATCACAATACCATCTTGTTGCAAATTGTTTATAATAACTGATCATCATGTTGCCAGTTGCTTTGAAGGATACTATTACATTCTTGTCCATATCTTCATCTTGTTTTTCTTCCTGTACTGTCTGTCCTTACCGTCAGTCGGTGCAGGGGCCACATCTGGTGCCTCTACTAGTGCTATGGTAACCTCGTTTATCCTCCTGTCTCCCTCCCTTCATCCCAGTGGATGTGGAACTCCTCCAGGTCATCTCCATCTCCCCACCTTCCGCTTTATATATATATATATATATATATATATACATATATATATATATATATATATATATATATATATATATATATATATATATATATATATATATATATATATATATATATATATATATATATATATATATATATATAGGGGAGAAAGAATACTTCTCACGTAATCCCTGCGTGTCGTAGAAGGCGACTAAAAGGGAAGGGAGCGGGGGGCTGGAAATCCTCCCCTCTCGTTTTTTAATTTTCCAAAAGAAGGAACAGAGAAGGGGGCCAGGTGAGGATATCCCCTCAAAGGCTCAGTCCTCTGTTCTTAACGCTACCTCGCTGACGCGGGAAATGGCGAATAGTATAAAAAAAAAAAATATATATATATATATATATATATATATATATATATATATATATATATATATATATATATATATATATATGTGTGTGTGTGGAAATAAAAAGAGCGTGGTTGAGAGAGCAGAAGAGGGTGTTTTGAATTGGTTCGGGCACATGGAGAGAATGAGTGAGGAAAGATTGACCAAGAGAATATATGTGTCGGAGGTGGAGGGAACGAGGAGAAGTGGGAGACCAAATTGGAGGTGGAAAGATGGAGTGAAAAAGATTTTGTGTGATCGGGGCCTGAACATGCAGGAGGGTGAAAGGAGGGCAAGGAATAGAGTGAATTGGAGCGATGTGGTATACCGGGGTTGACGTGCTGTCAGTGGATTGAATCAAGGCATGTGAAGCGTCTGGGGTAAACCATGGAAAGCTGTGTAGGTATGTATATTTGCGTGTGTGGACGTATGTATATACATGTGTATGGGGGTGGGTTGGGCCATTTCTTTCGTCTGTTTCCTTGCGCTACCTCGCAAACGCGGGAGACAGCGAAAAAAAAAAAAAAATATATATATATATATATATATATATATATATATATATATATATATATATATATATATATATATATATATATATATTATAGATGTTTTGGAAGGAGGTAAATAAAGTGCGTAAGAAAGACAATGGAAGAAATGGAAACATCAGTGAAGAGGGCTAGTGGGGAGGTGATAACAAGTAGTGGTGATGTGAGAATGAGATGGAGTGAGTATTTTGAAGGTTTGTTGAATATGTTTGATGATATAGTGGCAGATATAGGATGTTTTGGTCGAGGTGGTGAGCAAAGTGAGAGGGTTAGGGAAAATGATTTAGTAAACAGAGAAAAGGTAGTAAAAGCTTTGCGGAAGATGAAAGCCGGCAAGGCAGCGGGTTTGGATGGTATTGCAGTGGAATTTATCAAAAAAGGGGGTGACTGTATTGTTGAGTGGTTGGTAATGTTATTTAATGTATGTATGATTCATGGTGAGGTGCCTGAGGATTGGCGGAATGCGTGCATAGTGCCATTGTACAAAGGCAAAGGGGATAAAACTGAATGTATTCCTGGGAAATTATGTGAGAGGGTATTGATTGAGAGGGTGAGGGCATGTACGGAGCATCAGATTGGGGAAGAGCAGTGTGGTTTCAGAAGTGGTAGAGAATGTGTGGATCAGAGTGTTTGCGTTGAAAAATGTATGTGAGAAATACTTAGAAAAGCAAATGGATTTGTATGTAGCTTTTATGGATCTGGAGAAGGCATATGATACAGTTGATAGAGATGCTCTGTGGAAGGTATTAAGAATATATGGTGTGGGAGGCAAGTTGTTAGAAGCAGTGAAAAGTTTTTATCGAGGATGTAAGGCATGTGTACGTGTAGGAAGAGAGGAAAGTGATTGGTTCTCAGTGAATGTTGGTTTGCGGCAAGGGTGCGTGATCTCTCTATGGTTGTTTAATTTGTTTACGGATGGGGTTGTTAGGGAAGTGAATGCAAGAGTTTTGGAAAGAGGTGCAAGTATGCAGTCTGTTGTGGATGAGAGAGCTTGGAAAGTGAGTCAGTTGTTGTTCACTGTTGGCTGATTCGGGTAAGAAACTGCAGAAGCTTGTGACTGAGTTTGGTAAAGTGTGTGAAAGAAGAAAGTTAAGAGTAAATGTGAATAAGAGCAAGGTTATTAGGTACAGAAGGTTTGAGGGACAAATCAATTAGGGGGTAAGTTTGAATGAAGAAAAACTGGAGAAAGTGAAGTGTTTTAGATATCTGGGAGTGGATTTGACTGAGGATGGAACCATGGAAGCGGAAGTGAATCATAGGGTAGGGGAGGGGGCGAAAATTCTGGGATCGTTGAAAAATGTGTGGAAGTCGAGAAAGTTATCTTGGAAAGCAAAAATTGGTATGTTTGAAGGAATAGTGGTTCCAACAATGTTATATGGTTGCGAGGCGTGGGCTATAGATAAAATTGTGCGGAGGAGGGTGGATGTGCTGGAAATGAGATGTTTGAGGACAATATGTCGTGTGAAGTAGTTTGATCGAATAAGTAATGAAAGGGTAAGAGGGATATGTGGTAATAAAAAAGAGTGTGGTTGAGAGAGCAGAAGAGGGTGTTTTGAAATGGTTTGGGCACATGGAGCGAATGAGTGAGGAAAGATTGACCAAGAGGATATATGTGTCAGAGGTGGAGGGAACGAGAAGTGGGAGACCAAATTGGAGGTGGAAAGATGGAGTGAAAAAGATTTTGAGTGACTGGGGCCTGAACATGCTGAAGGGTGAAAGGCGTGCAAGGAATAGAGTAAAATGGAACGATGTGGTATACCGGGGTCGACGTGTTGTCAATGGATTGAACCAGGGCATGTGAAGCGTCTGGGGTAAACCATGAATGTTTTGTGGGGCCTGGATGTGGAAAGGGAGCTGTGGTTTCGGTGTATTATGCATGACAAGTAGAGACTGAGTGTGAACGAATGCGGCCTTTGTTGTCTTTTCCTAGCGCTAACTCGCGCACGTGCGGGGGGAGGTGGCTATCATTTCATGTGTGGCGGGACGGCGACGGGAATGAATAAGGGCAGACAGTATGAATTATGTACATATGTATATATGTATATGTCTGTGCGTGTATATATATATATATATGTATACGTTGAGATGTACAGGTATGTCTATGTGCGTGTGTGGACGTGTATGTATATACATCTGTAAGTGGGTGGGTTGGGCCATTCTTTCGTCTGTTTCCTTGCGCTACCTGGCTAATGCGAGAGACAGTGACAAAGTATGATAAATAAATAAATGTGTGTGTGTGTGTATATATATATATATATATATATATATATATATATATATATATATATATATATATATATATACATTATCCCGGGGATAGGGGAGAAAGAGTACTTCCCACGTATTCCCTGCGTGTCGTAGAAGGCGACTAAAAGTGGAGGGAGCGGGGGTCTGGAAATCCTCTCCTCCTGTTCTTCAATTCTCCAAAAGAAGGAACAGAGAAGGGGGCCAAGTTAGGAGGATATTCCCTTTAAGGCTCAGTCCTCTGGTCTTAACGCGACCTCGCTAACGCGGGAAACGGCGAATATGTATGAAAAAAAAGGTATGTTTACTATATAATATCTTCTCCACAGCTAGACTGCTGGAATGGCTGGTGGCATCGACCCTGGAGACGATAGTTCACTGTGGCTTCACGTGTCTCCTCATCCACGGAGTTCGCAAGGTATGTGTGTAGGTGCGTGTGGGTGTGGGTGGGTATGTGTGTGTGTGGGTGGGTATGTGGTGTGTGTGGGTGTGTGTGTGTGGGTGGGTATGTGGTGTGTGTGGGTGTGTGTGTGTGTGGGTGGGTATGTGGTGTGTGTGGGTGTGTGTGTGTGTGGGTGGGTATGTGGTGTGTGTGGGTGTGTGTGTGTGTGGGTGGGTATGTGGTGTGTGTGGGTGTGTGTGGGTGTGGGTGGGTATGTGGTGTGTGGGGGTGTGTGTCTTCTCTGTCAATCCCCGATGGTGGTGCTTCCCTCTCACCCGATACAGAATGGAACGTTGATATTCCACTCTGGACGAATGAAACTCTTTTTTTTTTTTATAGAGTTGCGATTTTGTAAGACAGATGATCCACTTACATTACATGCTTTGGGACACGGATGGTGGTGTCAGTCGTAAATTGTAGAGAGAAAAAAAGAAGAGAGTTTAAGTTACATTTTTTTTTGGTGTGAGTTATATTTCTCTTTTCCTCCTCTCATTAATACACCTGAGTCTGCTAAGTCATCTTATGGATGATATCATGGTCTGGTCTCTCTCTCTCTCTGTGTCTGTCTCTCTCTCTGTCTCTCTGTCTCTCTCTCTGTCTCTCTCTGTCTCTCTCTGTCTCTCTCTGTCTGTCTCTCTCTCTCTCTCTCTCTCTCTCTCTCTCTCTCTCTCTCTCTCTCTCTCTCTCTCTCTCTCTCTCTCTCTCTCTCTCTCTCTCTCTCTCTCTCTCTCTCTCTCTCTCTCTCTCTCTCTCTCTCTCTCTCTCTCTCTCTCTCTCTCTCACACACACACACACAGACACACACACACCGAACTGGATATTCACCATGTTTTCTTCATCATCATCATCATCATATCACCTCTGCCCCCACATACCGAATTGCAGATTTTCAAAACACATAATTGTATTGCTCAACAGCTTCATTCATATCTTGTCCCAAGCTTTGAGTTGCTTTTTCTTTTTATCTCCTTTTCTACAAACTTTTCCCTACTGTCTCTCGATGTCTCTTGTCATTCAGTGGCCCTAACAACCCCTTGACCTTATGTGAACAATTATGTCGTCCATAGTTTTTTGGTCTCACAGACGAATGTCTCTTCATACACCACACCTTCTCATAACTCACACCTCATTTTTTTTTCCTTCCCCCCTCACGCTAAGTGCTTCCCCCTCACGTTCAGTGGGAGAGGAGATGAGGGGAAGAGGAGGGGGGGGAGGGGGGAATGGAGAGGGAAGGGTATCGTGTGTGGGGGGGGGTCTTATCGGGTATCGTTAGGACATATCGGGTTTCATTTATCGGGGGTATCGCAGGGTCTTATCGGGTATCGTAGGACATATCGGGTGTCACTTATCGGGGGTATCGTAGGGTCTTATCGGGTATCGTAGGACATATCGGGTGTCACTTATCGGGGGTATCGTAGGGTCTTATCGGGTATCGTAGGACAAATCGGGTGTCCTTTATCGGGTATCATAGGGTCTTATCGGGTATCGTAGGACATATCGGGTGTCACTTATCGGGGGTATCGTAGTGTCTCATCGGGTATCGCAGGACATATCGGGTGTCGCTGGGTCTTTTATCGGGTATCGTAGGGTCTTATTGGGTATCGTAGGACATATCGGGTGTCGCTGGGTCTCTTCTCGGGTATTGTTGGACATATCGGGTGTCGCTAGGTCTCTTATCGGGTATCGTAGGGTCTTATCGGGTATCGTAGGGTCTTATCGGGTATCGTAGAGTCTTATCGGGTATCGTAGGGTCTTATCGGGTATCGTAGGGTCTTATCCTACACAGGTAGTCGAAGCATAAGGACGGTCAAAGAAGACGAATCATCTGTCTAATTAAGGTTACGTAACTGACTGCTAAGTAGTTCACTCCAGAACGAGGGAAGATGAGAGGGTAATTGGGTCATTAGAGAGCGGGACATATCCTGTTGAACTCAAGCCGGTTGTAACTAGCAGGCGTCTTAACACCTCAAGGGTTTGAAGTGATGATGTTAAGGGTTAATAACACTACAAATCTGGGATCAATACTACGCAATGTAGGAAATGTTTATGATATATATATATATATATATATATATATATATATATATATATATATATATATATATATATATATATATATATATATATATATATATTCCTATGAGTCCACGGGTAAATGAAACACGAAAAGTTCCCAAGTGCACTTTCGTGTAATAATCACATCATCAGGGGAGAGACAAGAGAGGAATATAACAGTCAATTGATATATATATATATATATATATATATATATATATATATATATATATATATATATATATATATATATATATATATATATATATATACAGATATGTTGATCACACATGTGTAGATAAATCACATGTTAGATAGAATTATGTGAACTAGTGAAATGCGATTTCACAATGGGTCACTGGTATATCTAGCAGTCCTCCACTCCACGACTCACAGAGGCCACTGATCTGGTCACTGATGATAACAATACAGTGATATCACTAGTGGGGTCACTATTGTAGAATACATCACGAGGCTTCAACACACCGAGGCTTCAACACACCGAAGCTTCAACACACCGAGGCTTCAACACACCGAGGCTTCAACACACCGAAGCTTCAACACACCGAAGCTTCAACACACCGAGGCTTCAACACACCGAGGCTTCAACACACCGAAGCTTCAACACACCGAAGCTTCAACACACCGAAGCTTCAACACACCGAGGCTTCAACACACCGAGGCTTCAACACACCGAGGCTTCAACACACCGTGTGTAGTTGGGTTAACCTGACGTAACTAGGTCGTATGTGCCTTCCTTGGGTGTGGACCCCAAGACACCTTGTGTAATGTACACAGAGGCGGCTTGTAGAACAGAGCTTGTCCTGTAGATAGCTTGTAAACAACGTGTCTTGCTGTTTGTAGATAGCTTGTAAAAATCGAGTGTCCATTTAGCTTGTAGATAGCTTGTGAATAGCGTGTCTTGCAGCTTGTAGACAGCTTGTAAATCGAGTGTCCATTTAGCCTGTAGGTGGCTTGTAAACGGTGAGTCTTGTAGTTTGTAGATAGCTTGTAAATCGAGTGTCCTTTTAACTTGTAGATAGCTTGTAAACAACGTGTCTTGCAGGTTGTTGACAGCTTGTCGTGTGGTCTGTACACAGAGTGTCGTCCAGTTTGTAGATGACTTGTCGCGCGCCTTGTAGACACAGCTTAGAGGTCGTGTTGCTCAGCTTGTAGAAGGCCAGCAGACTGCATATCTTGCAGATGCCTTGTAGACCTCGTCCAGTAACTTGTAGACCTCGTCCAGTAACTTGTAGACCTCGTCCAGTAACTTGTAGATAACTTGTACACCGAAGATGGGTCTAACGATGACAGCTGTGTTGGTGGAGGGTTCAACCTCCCATTCAACCTCCCATTCAACCTCCTATTCAACCTTCCATTCAACCTCCCATTCAGCCCCCATTCAACCTCCCATTCAACCTCCCATTCAACCTCCCATTAAACCTCCCATTCAACCTCCCATTCAACCCCCAATCAACCTCCCATTCAATCTCCCATTCAACCCCCCATTCAACCCCCATTCAACCTCCCATTCAACCTCCCATACAACCCCCCATTCAACCTCCCATTCAACCCCCCATTCAACCTCCCATTCAACCCCCATTCAACCCCCATTCAACCCCCATTCAACCCCCCATTCAACCTCCCATTCAACCCACCATTCAATCCCCCATTCAACCTCCCATTCAACCTACCATTCAACCTCCCATTCAACTCCCATTCAACCCCCATTCAATCCCCCATTCAACCTCCCATTCAACCTCCCATTCAATCCCTCATTCAACCCCCATACAGCCCCCCATTCAACCCCCCAATCAACCTCCCATTCAACCCCCATACAACCCCCCATTCAACCCCCCATTCAACCTCCCATTCAACCTCCCATTCAACCTCCCATTCAACCTCCCATTCAATCCCTCATTCAACCCCCATACAGCCCCCCATTCAACCCCCCAATCAACCTCCCATTCAACCTCCCATTCAACCTACCATTCAACCCCCATTCAATCTCCCATTCAACCCCCCATTCAACCCCCCATTCAACCTCCCATTCAATCCCCCATTCAGCCTCCCATTCAATCCCCCATTCAACCTCTCATTCAACCTCCCATTCAACCTCCCATTCAACCTCCCATTCAATCTCCCATTCAACCTCCCATTCAACCCCCCATTCAACCTCCCATTCAACCCCCATTCAACCCCCATTCAACCCCCATTCAACCTCCCATTCAACCTCCCATTCAATCCCTCATTCAACCCCATACAGCCCCCATTCAACCCCCCAATCAACCTCCCATTCAACCCCCATACAGCCCCCCATTCAACCCCCCATTCAACCTCCCATTCAACCCCCATTCAACCTCCCATTCAACCCCCATTCAACCCCCATTCAACCCCCATACAGCCCCCCATTCAACCTCCCATTCAACCTCCCATTCAACCTCCCATTCAACCTACCATTCAACCCCCATTCAACCCCCCGTTCAACCACCCATTCAACCTCCCATTGAACCTCCCATTCAACCCCTGAACCCATGATCAGGAATGGTGAGGAAGGTGAAATAGTCGACTTTGAAAAAACCTGAGGACCGAGAGTGACCAAAAAGACCACGGCGATTGGTCTTATAAATTCATCATATAACCCCAGGGTCTCTACCCCAATGGGTAAATCTACCATCATATAACCCCAGGGTCTCTACCCCAGGGGGTTATAAATCTACCATCATATAACCCCAGGGTCTCTACCCCAGGGTCTCTACCCCAATGGGCTATAAATCTACCATCATATAACCCCAGGGTCTCTACGCCAGGGGGGAGTTCATGTAGTGAGTGGCTGATGGGTTGGTGGCTATTTGGGCCTTGAACCTATTGGCTGGCTCTCTCTCTCTCTCTCTCTCTCTCTCTCTCTCTCTCTCTCTCTCTCTCTCTCTCTCTCTCTCTCTCTCGCTCTCTCTCTCTAGCCCTCTCGCTCACTGTGCATACGTGTATCCCTCCGTCATGGTGGGCACAGCCTCCAATCTATGTACCCAACTGGGTCGACTGATTGGCTCCCCCCTGCCCGCTCCGGCACCGGAAAAATCAATTGAAAGATTCATTTTCTTTTTTTTTTTTTGTATGATTCGCTGTTAATGGTGGGCGGGGGGGGGGGGGGGGAAGGGGCGCCACCTGCGGCTACACTCGACTTACTCTCCACTGTAGGAGTATAGGCTGGTATTGCCTCTATCCTGTATATAGATCCCATATTGCTTAAGTGAACAGGGTCGTTCGCTCCCACACAGCACCAGGGACACACACACACACACACACACTTGAAGGAGATAAGGGCGCCTGTGAGCGCTCACGATGTTGAACGTTGGCACAAGAAGGAACTTCAGTCGCTAGGCCAAAACAACCGTATCTATGAGTAGTGTTTCTGGTGTTGTATGTAACACAAACACGTCTACTGTTACGTACTTGTATGTAACACAAACACGTCTATGTGCTACGTACTTGTATGTAATACAAACACGTCTATGTGCTACGTACTTGTATGTAACACAAACACGTCTATGTCCTACGTACTTGTGTGTAACACAAACACGTCTATGTGCTACGTACTTGTATGTAACACAAACACGTCTATGTCCTACGTACTTGTGTGTAACACAAACACGTCTATGTGCTACGTACTTGTATGTAACACAAACACGTCTATGTGTTACGTACTTGTAATAGAAACACGCCTAGTGTTGCATACTTGTTTGTAACACAAATACGTCTAGTGTTACTTATTTGTATATAACACAAACACGTCTAGTGTTGCATACTTGTATGTAACACAAATACGTCTATGTGTTACGTACTTGTATGTAACGCAAACACGTCTAGTGTTGCATATTTGTATGTAACATAAACACGTCTATGTGTTATGTACTTGTATATAACACAAATACGTCTATGTGTTACGTACTTGCATGTAACGCAAACATGTCTAGTGTTTAATATTTGTATGTAACATAAACACGTCTATGTGTTATGTACTTGTTTCTAACACAAACACGTCTAGCGTTACGTACTTGTTTCTAACACAAACACGTCTAGTGTTACGTACTTGTTTGTATGTAACACAAACACGTCTAGTGTTACGTACTTGTTTGTATGTAACACAAACACGTCTAGTGTTGCATATTTGCATGTAACACAAACACGTTATGTGTTACACGAACATGGCTGGCGTTACGGTTGATCATCGTTGTCACTTATGATCAGTGAGGGATTAATTAACGAGAACAATTAATCATAGATATATACTACAATAAATATGTGACTCTACGTAAATCTTATCATTTAAGCTGTATGAGAGTCTCTTCCATTCAGAATCAAATCCTACGTATCTCCTTGATGTATATTGATACAACTACATTTACATTTTGTCTTTATTTGAGAATATAAACTGACGAAGGGTTCATGTGAGTCTAGCAACTGACGAAGGTCTTGGTGTTGTCCCTGCCCCGCTACAGAACAGACCACAGCTGGTGTGGGCTTGGGTCTGGACCAGAGGAGTCGTCATGTTGACCGACTTCTGCACTCTCTTCATCGGGGCGTTTGTCTTCGTCGAGAAGGCCCTCCTGCCTGTGAGTGTGGCGTCGGTCATCCTCTGCTATAACATCTTGGTCGTCCGCTCCTACGCCTTGAAAGTAAGTTAGCCACGTCTTCTGCTCGCCCGGGTCAGGTGTCCTGCATGAAGGTCAGGTCAAATATTGGTTGGTGTCTGGAAGAAGGAAGGAACGGTTGGGTTGAAAGAGTACTTGACTTACGTAAAGTAACGTTAATCTGTTCATGCAGAGAGAGAAATTCATAATTCGATCACTTACTTACGTTAATGAGAGAACTCATAAGACTAAAAGTAAATAATTACTGTACTTAAAGATGTGCGGAAGCACTTATGAACTACTCTGTAGAAAGTCGTGGAAGGATATCGCATAGGTAATAGATTAGAGAGGCAAATTTATCCTCTCACTTGCCTCCAGGTTGTAGGGGGTTAAATCCCTCAAGTTACCAATGGTTTTGTGGTTCCAGATGAAGGAAGGAGAGGACCCAGCGACCAGTGACGTCACCTCGCTACACCGCTTCGAACGAATGGTGGAAGAAGTCTAGCCGGGCCGGATCTTCCTCATTTCCTGAGCAGCAGCTGGAGATGTATCCCTAATGATGACACCACATGACACTGCCTGGTAATCACCCGAACTCATGACACTAGACTTGGCGCTGTCACGCCAAGTGACACCAAGCCAGCTGACACCATATCAAGATTGAATCTACAGTGAAATATACTGGTACCCTACTTGTTGACACCCCATGAAATGACAATTCTGACACCATACAGATACCAGATCAACTGTCACTATATATATATATATATATATATATATATATATATATATATATATATATATATATATATATATATATATATGTATGTATACTTGATCCCTGTTTCCTGCGTTAGCGAGGAAGCGCCGGGAACAGACGAAGATAGACCACATCCGCTCACATCTATTCTCTAAATGTCATGTGTAATGCACCGAAACCATAGCTCCCTCTCCACATCGAGGCCCCACAGACCTTATCATGGTTTACACCGGACGTTTCACATGATTTGGTTCAGTCCATTGACAGCACGTCGACCCCAGTATACCACATCGTTCAAATTCACTTCATCCCGTGCACACCATTCTTCCTCCTGCATTTTCAGGCCCCGACCACTCAAAATTTTTTACACTCCCTTCTCTTTGTTCCATTAACTTCCGACACATATTTCCTCTTTACTAACCTCTCCTCACTCATCCTCTCTGTATGTCTCAAACATTTCAGCACACCCTTTTCAGCTCTCTCAACCACAGTATTATTTTTTCATCACCACACCTCTCTCTCTTGCCCTTTCAATACTTGCTCGATCAAACCACCTGGCATCAAATATCGTCCCAAAACATTTGATATTCAACACATCCACACTCCTCCGCAAAACTTTATCTATAGCCAATGGCCTACATCCATGTAACATTGTTGGGACTATCATACTTTCATATATACTCATTTTTGCCCTCCAAGACAATGACCTCTCTTTCCACACATCTTCAGTGCTCCCAGAATTTTCAACTCTTTGCCCGTCCTATGACTCACTTCCGCTTCCATGGTTCTAATCGTCACCATATCTTCTCCCAGATATCTAGAACACTTTATTTCCTCCACTTTCTGTCCATTCAAACTTACACCCTCAATTAACTTGACTCTCAACCCTGCTAAACGTAATAACCTTGCCTTTATTAACATTGATCTCAGCTTCCTTTCTTCACAAACTCTTTCAAACTCACTCATCGACTTCTGCTGTTTCTCACTCTCTTTCCTCGTCCACTCATCCCTATAAAAAAGCATACTCGCCTCCCTATCAAGACTCGCATTTTCCTGCCCCGCTACCCCAACAAATGATAGATTAAACAGACATGTTGACAGTATACATCCCTGCTGTAGACTAACCTTCAGTTGGAAGCATTCACTATCATTTCTTCCCACCCTTACGCCCTTGATAAAACTTCTCACTGCTTCTAGCTGTTTTCCTTTCACGTCATATATTCTTAAGACCTTCCACAAAGCATCTCTATCAACCCTATCATATGCTTTCTCCAGATCCATAAATGCTACATACAAATCCTACAGGTTTTCTAATCATTTCTCAGACACATTCTTTTAAGCAAACACCTGATTCACACATCCTCCACCATTTCTAAAACCATACTGTTCCTCTCCAATCTGTTCCTCTGTACATGACTTCACCTTCTTCATGACTACTCTCTCATGCAACTTTTCAGGTACACTCAACAAGCCTATACCTCTGTAGCCTGAACATTCATCTTTATTCCGCTTGCCCTATACATTGGAACAATACATGCATTAGGCTAATCCTCAGGCACCTCACCATGATCCATACATACACTGAAAACCCTTACTGATTATTCAAAAACACAGTCAGTCACCCTTTCTTCAGAAATCCAACTGCACTACCATCCACTTAAGCCGCCTTGCCACGTTTCATCTTACATAAGGCTTCCACCACCTCTTCTTTCTTCAAACTACTCTCCATGATTCTCTCACTTACCACACCAAATCGACCCAAACACTTTATATATGCCACCCTATCATCAAACACATTCAACATTCCTGCAGAATGCTGACTCCTTCTCCTCACTCCATCTCTACTTGTTAACACTTTCCAATTTGCTTCCTTCACCGACATTCCTGTTTGTTCAGTTGATTTTTGCACATTATTTACCTCCTTCCAAAATATCTTATTCTCCCCATTGTTTACTGATACTTGCTCACCCTAACTTTTTCAAGTTCTGCATCATCCTCTTGACTTCCTGCCGCTTTCTCTTATAACTCTCCCAATCATTTGCACTCCTTCCCTGTAAGTACCGCCCGTATACCTCTCTCTCTCTCTTTCTCTAGCAACTTCACTTTATTCCACCACTCACTACTCTTTCCAATTTGCCCCTCGTCCACATTATGCACATCAGGTGCATCTCTTGCACACATCAGCACTACTTCTCTGAATATCTCCCATTTCTCACTAGCTTCATTTACTCTCATTTTCTGCCATTCTACACTCAATCTCTCCTGGTATTTCTTCACACAAGTCTCTTTTCCAGACTCACTTACTCTCACCACTGTCTTCTCACTTACACGGTTCCTTCTTTTCTGTAAACTTGTACAAGTCTTCACCTTCGCCTCCTCAAGGTAATGATCAGACATCCCACCAGCTGCCCCTCTTCGCACATTCACACCAAAAGTCTTACTTTTATACCCCTATCAATAAGTAGATAATCCAATAATGCCCGATGACTTTCTTTCCTACTCACATACATAAACTTGTGCATGTCCCTCTTTTTTAAACCAGGTATTCCCAATCATTGGTACTTTTTCAGCACACACCTCCACAAAGTATTCACTATCTCCAGCCACACTACTGAAAAACCCCATATTCCCCGATCCTATTACTTACCTTCATATTTAAATCACCCGTCACTAAAACCCATCTCTTACGTCAAAACTGCTGACACACTCATTCAGCTGATCCGAAAACATTTGCCTCTCATGATCTTTCTTCTCATAGCCAGGTGCAAAAGCTATAATAATCACCCATCTCTTGTCATTTTGACCAACATCGGTCTAGATTTCACTTCCTTACACTGTTTTACATGCTACTAGAACTTCTGCTTCAGCAGCAGTGCTACCCTTCCTTATCTCTTGTCCTCTCACCAGCCAGTGACTTTACTCATAAGACATTTCCAAAGAATCATTTCTTCATACACTTGATTTTTGTTCTACTCAAAGCCAGAACATCCAGGTTCCTTTCCTCAACCATACTACCTACCTCTCCTCTTTTATCATCTTAGTTACATCCTCACATATTTACAAACCCCAGCCTGAGCTTTCGAGGACGATGAAGACTTCCAACTTGGCTCCTTCCGTATCATCTTTCAGAAACGGAAAAATAAAAAGGGGAAGTGTTTCCAGCCCTCCGGTCTCCGAGAGAGAGAGAGAGAGAGAGAGAGAGAGAGAGAGAGAGAGAGAGAGAGAGAGAGAGAGAGAGAGAGAGCGGTGGTGTGTCACCGGACTCCACCTGCTCGAGCTTACACCGCAAGTAAAAAGCTGTCATTGGCGAGGCTCTTTCACTGGTACATACCATCTCATCAATGAACTATTCGCTTCAAAGGCGTCTACAGTTCCCTGCTGCTGGCACTAGCGCAACCTTGGGCTGCAAGAGCCTTTAGAAAGGTCATGGGTAACGCCAAGACTCTTTCATAGAAATTGCTCCTTAGGTAATTATAAATCAAAAGTTATACATATGTTACTTAATGTAGTAAAAGGTCATACTTGTACAAATATGTTGAAATACAAAGTTTTTATATAAGATTGTTATTTCATTTATTTATGAATTATACCTTGTCGCTATCTCCCGCGTTAGCGAGGTAGCGCAAGGAAACAGGCGAAAGAATGGCCCAACCAACCCACATACACATGTATATACATACACGTCCACACATGCACATATACATACCTATGTTTCAACGTATACATATATATACATACACAGACATATACATATATACACGTGTACATAATTCATACTTGCTACCTTTATTCATTCCCGTCGCCACCCCGTCACACATGAAATGACAACCCCCTCCCCCCGCATGTGCGCGAGATAGCGCTAGGAAAAGACAACAAAGGCCGCATTCGTTCACACTCATTCTCTAGCTGCCATGTATAATGCACCGAAACCACAGCTCCCTTTCCACATCCAGGCCCTACAAAACTTTCCATGGTTTACCCCAGACGCTTCACATGCCCTGGTTCAATCCATTGACAGCACGTCGACCCCGGTATATCGCATCGTTCCAATTCACTCTATTCCTTGCCCGCCTTTCACCCTTCAGCATGTTCTGGCCCCGATCACTCAAAATCTTTTTCACTCCATCTTTCCACCTCCAATTTGGTCTCCCACTTCTCTTCGTTCCCTCCACCTCTGACACATATATCCTCTTTGTCAATCTTTCCTCACTCATTCTCTCCACGTGTCCAAACCATTTCAAAACACCTTCTTCTGCTCTCTCAACCACACTTTTTTTTTTACCACACATCTCTCTTACTCTTTCATTACTTACTCGATCAAACCACCTCATACCACATATTGTCCTCAAACATCTCATTTCCAGCACATCCATTGCTGCTGACATTTCGTCAGCTTGTACAGTATAATACTGTCAGGTACTGTATAATTGTTGTGATTACACTGTCGATTATCACGTGACGATTGAAATCATGCAAGACATACAATGATTTTCTTCAGAATGATCACACGACGTGTATCACTTCAGTTCCTCGTATTACCAGTAATGATGAGATTTAGATATATAAACATATACATACGAATGGACCAGCCTCTCCTACTTTCTCTATCATCAGCGGTGTCCCTCAAGGTTCTACCCTGTCTCCTACACTTTTTCTTCTTTTATCTACGATTTTCATTCTTCTACAGATAACCCAATGCACTCATACGCTGACGACTCAACACTGCATTCCTCCACACCCTTTCATTCTGCTCCTTCTCCTCTCACTCGATTTACATCTCGTCTCGACACAACTTTCTCATGAAAGTCAGACTTGGAGAAGGTATATCACTGGGGAAGACGAAATCTGTTTAAGTTTAATGCTTTTAAGACTCAGTTTCTATTCATTACTTTATAAAGAAAATTCTCAAACCTTTCTTTTCTTCTTCGACGGTTATGTTATTCCACCTTTTGATTCAATGAACATACTTAGCATTTCTGTTACATTCACTCTATCTTGGAAACCCCATATTGCAGAGATAGCTACGTTTTCCTCCAAGAAACTGAGACTCCTGGTTAGATGTCGATGTTTCTTCTCTTGTGAACCGTTGCTCCGTTTATACAAAGTTTTGATCCGTCCTTGTATGGAGTCCTGCTCTCACATCTGGGGTGGTTCTAGCTCTGCATCCTTACTTGACAGAGTTGAGTCGTAAATTGATTTATGACTGTAGTGTTTAGGAGGACAATATAGTATTACGGTACATCAAATACGACAAGACTTCGCCTAGAGGCAGAGCTAGCACGTAGTGCTCACCGCAGGAAAAACCAGATTGATGAAGAACGAGTCGTGTGAGGTACGTGTTGCCAAGTGTTATGTGTGGGATGAAGGGATTGTCTGTCTGTGGACTGAATACCAGCAGCCAACACGTGTGTGTGTGTGGGTGTAGGTGAAGCAGAGAGAGAGAGAGAGAGAGAGAGAGAGAGAGAGAGAGAGAGAGAGAGAGAAAGAGA
This sequence comes from Panulirus ornatus, assembly GCF_036320965.1. Lineage (NCBI taxonomy): Eukaryota > Metazoa > Arthropoda > Malacostraca > Decapoda > Palinuridae > Panulirus > Panulirus ornatus. The sequence goes on from NC_092226.1 coordinate 63,913,459, forward strand.
GAGAGAGAGAGAGAGAGAGAGAGAGAGAGAGAGAGGAAAAACAGCAAGTACTCACTTGGACTTAATGAGTTATATTCATCCACGTAATTCCTGTAACTCTTTATATGGTATAACCACCACTATATCGTAACGCTTTATACGTTATAACCAACACTTTAACGTAACGCTTTATACAGTATAACCAACACTTTAACGTAACTCTTTATACAGTATAACCACCACTATATCGTAACGCTTTATACTGTATAACCAACACTTTATCGTAACTCTTTATACAGTATAACCACCACTATATCGTAACTCTTTATACGGTATAACCAACACTTTATCGTCTATTTATTCGGTATTATCAACACTTTATCGTAACTATTTATTCGTTATAACCACTTCATCAATTTTGACCAAATATTCTAAAACGGCACAATATAGAATATAGTTTGAAATAAAAAAAGAAATACTAAATCATGATAAGAAACAATGCAAAGAAAAAAAAAGATAAATGTTTCTTGTCGTTACTCACGAATTTAGACGCGTTAATTATAACGACAGAGTTTAAATGTAATTATTTATATGATAACTGGTATCAATTCTTTGTCTTGGGTCGTGACAGTGATAAATGTGATAATTTGTCTTGTGTATACATTTTTTCTACTTCTATGTATACTTTGTGCTGTGTATACATTTTCATGTATACTTTGTCTTCTGTGTACATTTCTTATGCTTCCATGTATACTTTTTGTGTATACATTTCTTCCGTGTATACTTTCTCTTGTGTATACATTTCTTATTCCTCTATGTATACTTTCTCTTGTGTATACATTTCTTATTCCTCTATGTATACTTTATCTTGTGTATACATTTCTTATTCCTCTATGTATACTTTGTCTTGTGCATACATTTTTTATTCTTTCATGTATACTTTGTCTTGTGCATACATTTTTTATTCTTTCATGTATACTTTGTCTTGTGTATACATTTCTAATTCTTCCATGTACACTTTGTCTTACGTATACATTTCTTATCACTGTTAAAAAAATGGTTAACTGGCATTTATCTTCGTTGAAAATATTGCTTGATATCAGAAATATTTTCGCTAACATCCGATACGTAGTCAAAACCAATTACTGAAAAATAAACAGACATTCTTGTGATACATAGAAGTATTCATCCGCTAGAAAATATACATCCATGAATTAACAAATACGAGGGGGAAAATAAAAGAATCTAAAAGTTACTGAATCTTGCGGTGGTCTAGAGCAATATGTACCGTAAACTACCTCTTCGTTTTCTTCTCCCAAGTGTCAGGTGTCTTGCTCGCTCGTAGAGTTAGTTGCTGGTGCAGTTCGCTCGCTGTGTGGTTGACAGTTGAGGATCCGTTTCTCCCCCTCTTAGGTTCACTATAATACTCATAACTTGGTATAGGTAAAGCTATACTATTGCGTGGACTGCCAACACACCCACTAAGGACTTGAGAACGTCTTCAAAAAACCGCTGCTCATTGTGGAACGGAGGAAAATAAATAAATAACAATTAATAAACAGTGAGTATATGTTATATTTTGATTGTCTTTTTATGGACTAACTGCATCTGGAAGAATCACACGAACCATAAGAATATATCAGTCAGATAAAGTATAAATCAGTATTAATAATATGGGATATATCTTTACGTCAACAAGGACCTATTTCGTGTATAGCGTTCATATTAAACAGTCCAAGATTTTGGGCGTTGATGGAGCGTATGATCGTATGAAGTATAACATACTGTGTCCATGATGTCCTTAGAGTTCATTAAGCATTCTTATACATACTGTGAGCCACAGTGTGACCCATGGAGACTACAGGGTGAGCAGAAGGTTCAGGGACTGGGCCTTTTTACCGGAATTACAAACTTCACTGCAGGAGAAATTTTTGTTGTACAGGGATTGCCACAACAGTGATTCGGTAATTCAACAACTGACGTAGTCAGGGAACTGTGTATAGACCTTAAGCCACAATGACAGCATCAGACAACAAGAAATGTAATAAATCATGACCCATTTTGAACAGGCAAAGTTTAGATAGTTTCCAGGTGTCCGAGACAGAACGGTGTTAAGGATGAAGTATTTATATCTTGTAAAGTCCAGTGGGAATCATCTCTGAGAGCGTCAACTTCTCATCAGCCTACCCTGCCAAGTTTCACGGTATGAGACTGATTTTCTCTAACAGAGTTTGTATTAGGTTGGTTTAGTATCATTTGGAAGGGTAAACTCCCATGGGTATCTATAGCATAGTTAGTGTATATATATATATATATATATATATATATATATGCACATCCATCCTCCTGCGCACAACTCTATCCATAGCCCACGCCTCGCAACCATACAACATTGTTGGAACCACTATTCCTTCAAACATACCCATTTTTGCTTTCCGGGATAATGTTCTCGACTTCCACACATTTTTCAAGGCTCCCAAAATTTTTGCCCCCTCCCCCACCCTATGATCCACTTCCGCTTCCATGGTTCCATCCGCTGACAGATCCACTCCCAGATATCTAAAACACTTCACTTCCTCCAGTTTTTCTCCATTCAAACTCACCTCCCAATTGACTTGACCCTCAACCCTACTGTACCTAATAACCTTGCTCTTATTCACATTTACTCTTAACTTTCTTCTTCCACACACTTTACCAAACTCCGTCACCAGCTTCTGCAGTTTCTCACATGAATCCGCCACCAGCGCTGTATCATCAGCGAACAACAACTGACTCACTTCCCAAGCTCTCTCATCCCCAACAGACTTCATACTTGCCCCTCTTTCCAAGACTCTTGCATTTACCTCCCTAACAACCCCATCCATAAACAAATTAAACAACCATGGAGACATCACACACCCCTGCCGCAAACCTACATTCACTGAGAACCAATCTGTTTCCTTGCGCTACCTCGCAAACATATATATATATATATATATATATGAGAGGTTATGTCCATAAGAGGGTGGTGACGTGTGAATCAAGACATCATATTCGCCTCTGAACATCACCGCAGGCGAACTGTTCTCAAAGGCTAGGCTATGAGAGCAGAGTGGAGCTCACTAGTGTCAAAACAAGTTAAGTTTCACGACGGGCCGGGGTAGCGCAGCTGGTGTCTCACACTGCACGGCTCATATAAACACCAGGCATGTTAGACGGACCACTCGAGGGCAGTGAGAGACACAGGGTATGTTTTTGGGGGGAGGGGCGGCGCGGATATGCTCACTCAGGGCCACGTACGACCGGGTGTGAGGGAGGAGACCAGCCAGGCTAGAGGATGACGTGCGACACGCGGTATTACGCCGAAGGGAATTGTATAGACAGGGAGAGATCGAGGCCTCCACCGTACCGCCCCAACGAAATGGATTAGGATGTCGCTAGGGAACCGAGTGAGAGAGAGAGAGAGAGAGAGAGAGAGAGAGAGAGAGAGAGAGAGAGAGAGAGAGAGAGAGAGAGAGAGAGAGAGCACACAATGAATGATGGCGTGGAGGAGGATCATATGGTCTAACATGACAATTTTGTTCTCTTCCTCCTCAGCTAAACCACGATATCACTTCTGGTAACTCAGGACCACAAAGAAATTCAAACAGCAGTAGACTTTATCAAGTTTAAGTTCCCAAGTGCATTTTCGTTTGATATAGATAGACAGATAGATAGAAGATAGATAGATAGATAGATAGACAGATAGATATGATGATCACACTAGTCCGTGATGAAAGTTATAAAGGTAAAATCGCACTTCAGTAGGAGTTCATACAATTCTATTTGAAATGTGATTTTTCTATACATGTGGCACGACATGTTTCGTGGAGACAGTCCACCTCATCACCAGGCACCAGTACTTAACAAAGCTATTCACATCCCAACATCACACTCGATTCCCGCCGGCCATCGCCTACCTGTCGGTCAATGCAGTGTTCTGTCTATATTGGAAGACTCTGGACGGTGGTACTCCGTTGTGATGTGATTTAAATAACTTTGTTAAGTACTGGCAGTACCTGATGATGAGGTGGATTGTCTCCACGAAACATGTCGCGCCACATGTGTAGAAAAATTATATGTTAAATAGAATTTTATGAACTCCTACTGAAGTGTGATTTCACCTTTGAAACTTTCATCCCGGACTAATCATATCTATCTGTCTATCTATCTATCTATCTTCCAAATGATCATGCATGATCCATAGACAAGGAAACAAGTTTAAGTTTAGCATATACAGAAAACCTACCCATGTATGCTCATATATCCATTATTACTTATCTCAACATGACAGAGTCAAATTATCATCATCTCAATCTATGTTCCAGAGTTTATTTATGATGAGTCTGAGAAGATATATTCTATTGGATCTAAGTTAAAGTGCCCTAGATCTTCATTGATGAATCCCTTAAGTTGGCATAGAATAATTTTATAGAGTTGAGTCCAAACTTCCCATTGACACCAAGAGACTTTTAGTTCGCCCTTTTAATAATGACTTTATCTTACTTCCTATGTTGCTTAAATCCTTTAATGTAAATGTTACCTTCAGCAACAATGATATTATAAAGAATATCTTAATCAGGAACTCACCAGAAAGTTCTCCTGGATGTATTTATAAGGACCCATGTGGAAATTGTAATAAGTTTTATGTTGGTCAGACTGGTAAGGATCTTTCTCTTAGACTTAAGCAACATAAATATAGTATAAGAACGGGACAAGAATCAAATGCCTTGTTTGATCACGTTAAAAAACTATGATCACTGTATTGACTGGAGCAATGCCATCTCAGTTATTAACTCTAACCCCAGTACCACAAGAAATATCACTGAACCTTCTACAGAGAAGAATTATAACCTTAATATTAGCGAAGGTCTATACAAACTGGATAGCTTTATTGTTGATTGAATTTGTAAACAATCCACCTTCTCGTCCATATAATAAGTTTATGATACTCTTGTTGTCTGTCATGGACGCACCCGATCTCCATCTGGACAGTCACTTATGTACCTAATGGCGTCCTAGCTTCGTCTCTTCGTTGTATATCAACCGATTGTTATATTTCTCTCTTGTGTCTCCCCTGATGATATGAATATTACACGAAAGTGCACTTGGGAACTTATCGTGTTTCATTTCCCCGTGGACTCGTAGGAATATATATATATATATATATATATATATATATATATATATATATATATATATATATATATATATATATATATATATATATATGTATATATATATGTATATATATGTATATATATATATATATATATATATATATATATATATATATATATATATATATATATATATATATATATATATATATATATATGAAGGTGAAGTCGCACTTCAGTAGGAGTTCACATAACTTTATCTAACATGTAATTTTTGTATACATGTGGCACGACATGTTACGTGGAGACAACACTCTTTGGCGGACACGTCGTTCCACTTCGTACCTCGGTCAGTCCAGTAGGGCTCAGGTCTGCAGCGTGATGATGTGGGAGTGTGGGGCTCTGGCACGTACCTGAGCCTGGACTTGAACAGGCTCGTGGAGGGGCCTTGGCTTGGGTACCTTAACCTTGGGGAAGACTGTCCTCTCTGGCGGAGGCAGCCTGCGTCTTGGCGGAGTGAGTGGACTTGCTGGGGCGCATCGGGCCACGACCTCCTGGGATGCTGGGTGAGGTGGTGGTGTTCCGGGACCCATTCTAGGACTGGGACAAGGGGTTTTCGGAGGCCTCCTCTTGCCTTGTGGTTCATGGTGTTCGATGTCTTGTAGGTCAGGGTTCGAATGTATGATAGGATATGGGATCAAATCCCTTACGGTCTGGAGAATGAAGAGCTGTTCAGGATAAAAAAAAAAAAACGAAAATGGTAAATATAATCAATGTCTTTATAGCGGTACCTATATCAATGTCTATACATACATCTATCACTGTCATGTAGCGCTACGCCTTTTTATCTATCCATCAATTTCTATTCGCTATGTGTGTCATACATCATGAATGATAGATCAACAATGAAATGCAGCACGCGATACATTACTGTATAGTTCTACACTAGAATACAGTAATAGGAGGAGGAGGATTAGAAGGAGCGAGTGTCATGACCTACACCATACAGTACGTACGTTGTGCGCGTAGGAGAAGACGATGATGCTGGCGTACAGGTGGAAGAAGAGGGCCAGGATGTAGCCGACGGCGATGGCCCACTGGCCCAGGGCGAGGTAACTCATCACCCCGATGAAGAAGAAGAAGATGAAGGCAATGTTGACCAACAGCCATATGACTGTCAGGTTCAAACGTTCCTGTGTGAGGGAGGGTGAGGGAGGGAGGAGCATGACGGACGCTACTACATGACTGCGAGTGAGACACTCATGTTTCTCCATGACTTATATCATCCACGACTTCTACCTTCCCTGACTTATATCTTCCATGACTTATCTTAGAAGCCTCCATGAATTATGTCATCCATAACCCGCATCTTCCATAACTTGTATCTTGCATGACTGATATTTTCCATGACTGACATCCTCCATATCTGATATCTTGCATGACTGACATCTTCCATATCTTATATCTTGCAAGACTGATATCTTGCATGGCTGATATCTTTCATGACTGACATCTTCCATATCCTATATCTTGCAAGACTGATATCTTGCATGGCTGATATCTTTCATGACTGACATCTTCCATATCTTATATCTTGCAAGACTGATATCTTGCATGACTGATATCTTTCATGACTGACATCTTCCATATCTTATATCTTGCATGACTGATATCTTGCATGGCTGATATCTTTCATGACTGACATCTTCCATATCTTATATCTTGCATGACTGATATCTTGCATGACTGATATCTTTCATGACTGACATCTTCCATATCTTATATCTTGCATGACTGATATCTTCCATATCCTATATCTTGCATGACTGATATCTTGCATGACTGATATCTTCCATATCTTATATTCTGCATGACTTCCTATACAGCTGGAGCAGCGCCATGACAACCACAATTCATGTATCCCATAAAGACAATTCAGTGTAAGTCTTATTGACGCCAGTTCTCCCACGTAAACTGGAGCAGACAGTCATACTGACCGAAAGTGAATCACAAAACGATTCGCCTTAACAACCCACACAGTCAAGCCCAGCCAGACGATGTAGTGTGTCTGACAACATAAACATTTGATGTCCAAAAAGTTTCTTTCAATTAACAGAAAAAAGTTACATTCATTTAACAGTATAAAGTTACATTCATATAACAGTACAAAGTTACATTCATTCAACAGTAAAAGTCTACATTCAGTTAACAGAATAAAGTTACATTCATTTAACAGTAAAAAGTTATATTCATTTAGCATTAAAAAGTTATATTCGTTTAATAGTAAAAAGCTACATCAAGTTAACAGTAAAAAGTTACATTCACTTAAAAGTATAAAGTCACGTTCAATTAGTAGTAAAAAAAAATTGCATTCATTTAACAATAAGGCCGTTTTTTAAAACGCCTACTGAGTCATGAGTGAGAGGGACTTCCCATGGTATCTTGCGCATGAGTGAGAGAGAGAGAGAGAGAGAGAGAGAGAGAGAGAGAGAGAGAGAGAGAGAGAGCAACGTCTAACCATCCCCCTCAGACACTGTTGCCCATCATGTGAGGAGGTTGTAGGTGTGGTTGGTGTTGTGTGCACATGTGCACCTTACCTGGAGGACTTACCTGGAGGACTTACCTGGAGGACTTACCTGGAGGACTTACCTGGAGGACACTGATCATTAGAAGGAACCCAGCCACCAGGATGAACACGGCCCACACGATCAACATACCAGGGACCCACTGTCTTAGGTAAGGGTAGTCACCTGGTGATGGTGAGGGTAGGAGGTAAGTGGGCGATGGTGGTGATGGTGATGGTGTGTGCTGCTCTGGGGTTGGTGTAGTGATGATGAATGATGTAGATGGTGCCGGAGCTCTGATGGTGATGGTGATGGTGTGTGCTGCTCTGGGGTTGGTGTAGTGATGATGAATGATGTAGCTGGTGCCGGAGCTCTGATGGTGATGACGCCTGGAACACATGGTTAGATGGTGATGGTGATCAAAATGGCTTTTAATGAGATCTAATTAAAAAAAAAACTGAAGTTGATTGAAAATGATGATTATAATGACAGAGATGATGATCATACCAGCAGCCAAGATGATAGTGATGATGATAGTGATGATAATAGTGATGAGAGAAAATGAGAATTCTGATTGTAATAGTGACTCTCGTAAAGGAAGACATTTCTCACAGTGTGGCCAAAATGATTCGCAGTGACGAATGGGGTCAGTGAGATTGGATCTGATTGTCATCAATGATGATCACAATATGTGCTGATTTTCAGAGTCATAAGACCACTGACGCACTTTACAGCACAGATGATATATATATATATATATATATATATATATATATATATATATATATATATATATATATATATATATATATATATATATATATATAATCTATTACACTTTGTCACTGTCTCCCGCGTTAGCGAGGTAGCGCAAGGAAACAGACCAAAGAATGGCCCAACCCACCCACATACACATGTATATACAAACACGTCCACACACTCACGTATATATACCTATACATAACGCATACATATATACACACACAGACATATACATATATACACATGTACATAATTCATACTGTCTGCCCTTATTCATTCTCGTCGCCACCCCGCCACACATGAAATGACAGCACCCCCCCACCCCCTCCCGCATAGCACTAGGAAAAGACAACAAAGGCCACACTAGTTCACACTCAGTCTCTAGCTGTCATGTATAATGCACCGAAACCGCAGCTCCCTTTCCACATCCCGGCCCTACAAAACTTTCTATGGTTTACCTCAGACGCTTCACATGCCCTGGTTCAGTCCATTCACAGCACGTCGACCCCGGTATTCCACATCATTCAAATTCACTCTACTCCCTGCACACCTTTCACCCTCCTGCATGTTCAGGCCCCGATCACTCAAATCTTTTTCACTTCATCTCTCCACCTCCAATTTGGTCCCCCACTTCTCGTCCCTCCACCTCTGACACATATATCTTCTTGGTCAATCTTTCCTCACTCATTCTCTCCATGTGACCAAACCATTTCAAAACACCCTCTTCTGCTCTCTCAAACACACTCTTTTTATTACCATTCATCTCTCTTACCCTTTCATTACTTACTCGATCAAACCACCTCAAACCACATATTGTCCTCAAACATCTCATTTTCAGCACATCCACCCTCCTCCGCACAACTCCATCTATAGCCCACGCTTCGCAACCATATAACATTGTTGGAACCACTATTCCTTCAAACATACCCACTTTTGCTTTCCAAGATAACGTTCTCGACTTTCATACATTTTTCAACGCTCCTAGAGCTTTCGCCCCCTCCCCCACCCTATGATTCACTTCCGCTTCCATGGTTCCATCCGCTACCAAATCCACTCCCAGATATCTAAAACACTTCACTTCCTCCAATTTTTCTCCATTCAAACTTACCTCCCAGTTGACTAGTCCCTCAACCGTACTGCACATAATAAGCTTGCTCTTATTCACATACATAGGGAGCGGGGGGCTGGAAATCCTCTCCTCCCGTTTCTATTTTTCTTTAATTTTCCAAAAGAAAGGACAGAGAAGGGGTCTAAGTGAGGATATTACCTCTGAGGTCCAGTCCTCTAGTGAAAGACTGAATCAACTCTTATCTTATAAAGGCTTACTAGAAGCAGAGGAATGTCACTCATGGTAGATGAAGTATATATACCCATCTACATAACTACCTATCTACCTAACTACAGCTATGTATATATCTATCTGTCTATCTATGGGTTTATCCGTTTATTTACCTATCTAGCCATTTATCCATCTATCTAAGTCTCCCTGTAGCCACCCGGCTGGACACTGCCACTCTCTCACCTATATGTACAAGTAGGATGGTCTGGTGTGTGATGATCAGAACCGACTCCACCTGCAGAGATGAATGGTATGAAGAGGGACGTGATCCATCATAATATATGGTTTCCTATAGATCTATTGTTATACTGTTCATATATGTCTTGAATATATTTCACTGATGATACAGAGCAAGTTTAAGAATTCATGATACCATCTACTGGATGTATATAGTCATACAAATCGTAAGTATAATTCATATAATCATACAAAAACTTTGTATGTGATATGTTTAGTAATAAGCGCATTGTATATAAAGTATATGAACATTCACACAAAACTTAGGTATGTATCAAGAGCATATAAGACTTTTGTATTGGATCCATACTCCTCTATACAATATAATACTTGCAGTTGTACAAACGACATATAGAATGTATATATTCATACAAATCCTGTATATACTGTATAAAGTATATACTGTATGATGTATATACTGTATGTTGTATTTACTGTATTAACTGTACACTGTATGATGTACAAACTGTATGATGTATATACCGTATGAAGTGTATACTGTATGATGTATACACTGTATGTTGTATATACTGTATGAAGCGTATACTGTATGATGTACATACTGTATGATGTATATACCGTGTGAAGTGTATACTGCATGATGTATATACTGTATGATGTATATACCGTATGAAGTGTATACTGTATGATGTATAACTGTATGATGTATATACTGTATGATGTATATACTGTATGTTTGTGGCGTCTGTTCAACTCGTCCTTGGCATACAGAGATCGGGTCAGTATTTCATGTGAGATTAATCAGTCTGTCACATCATGATGGGGGAGTCAGGGTGGAGTGATGTCAGGACACAATATCGTCAGTGATGTGTAGGGATGATGCCACACTATGACTTCAAGGGTAAGGTATGGTTCTGATGTGTTGACATCATGACCCAGAGATGTATATATACACTGACCCAATGAAGTGGCACTGTATAATGATATGTGGTGATGTCACTATACTTGATGTCACTGTACGGGATGAATGAAGTCTTCTGAGGCTTCATTAATAAATGAGATAAGTGGTATGTGTCTTATGATGTCACTACATAGCGATGTGTAATGACCTGAAGTCATGGTTACGAGAGCAATGGATGTGTGTAATGTGGTGACATCACGACATGGCGTGGGATAACATCATCAGTGCCAATAATGATGTTTGTGCTGACGACACAACAATAACACGGTGCCAAGAGGTAGCGTGCTGTGAGATCACGGCAGACGAAGATCCTCTATGTTCTGAGCACACGACACGGCACGACCACTCACCATCTGGGCGCCGGTAACAACCAAGACACCAGTTCGAAGAGAGAGACAACAGAGGAAATGATCGTGGTAGAGCATCATCATCATCTTCCTGCCTCAACCCCAACACCTCTTTTAGGGTGATGGGTCACCCACACAGATGGGTCACTCACCCACACATCCAGCGACCTAGCACACACACACACACACCCTTAGGGTGAGGGACGGCGCAACACCTCCCTCAGGGTGTGGTATGGTCACCCAAGCGTTCGAGCTCCCTAAATGGGGAAAAAAGAAGGTCGACCTCTCGAAGTATAGTGTGTGTGCTGCTGAACTGGGAGAGAGAACACAGTAGCTTCAGAATTTTCCATAAGGAACTAATACTGGAAATGATTTCTCAATAGTTGGTATAATTTAGTTAATAAACCTTAATGATTTACTCAAAATTCCTTCAACTAGTAAATATATACATATGCAACTATAGAATATGGCACAATCGTCAAAGTTATACAAATACTTTCAATTCTGTCAATAATGTCTGTATATTTTATAGGTTGAGGATATAATCTAGAAACAAAGAATATTTGTCTGAGAATTGTAATATATCGCTTAGATAACTTGCTCTTTGTTTCTGGGATTCTTTCTTATCTTAGAAGGTATTGCGTCTCATACATTATCTGGAAATGGGTAATTACAGATTCTCCTAATCTTGAATAGGTGGTTACTGGCAGTTACCATCTACAAGCAAATAAGTGGTTACTGATCCTCGTTGCAGGGAAATAGGAATAGGTTTTAGAAACTAGTAGTAGAGATAGAAACCAGTGCTTAGAAAGTCTAAAAAAAAAGAGTTTTCTTAAAGAGGGTTTTCCATACAATATGTCTTCGCTGCCAGGCACTGAACAGCACTACGTATGATGAAGGGAAGGAAGGAACCACACCACTCGACTGTAAACCATTCAACCAACGCTCTCTCTCTCTCTCTCTCTCTCTCTCTCTCTCTCTCTCTCTCTCTCTCTCTCTCTCTCTCTCTCTCTCTCTCTCTCTCTCTCTATTTCTGTCAGTTGGCCTCCCAAGGTCACATCTCCCTTAAACAGCGGAAGAAAAAAAAAAAAATTCCAGTCCACCGTTGAAGGATTCGAACCGTTTCCTCAAATTACACACACACACGCACACACACACACACACACACACACACACACACACACACACACACATACACACACACACACACACACACACACACACACACACACACACACACACACTCAAGACCCTCACTGGATTCTGCCACTAACATTAGTTTCTGGCAACCAGGTCGCCCAGTGCTTACACTGTCGCACTACCTTCTATACACCATCTCAAGTGCGAGACATACCCACGGCGAGAGAGAATGTATGTCGTCTTAGAATTATCGCTAAGGAAATTCGGTTGGTGGAGGAAGTAACTTGATGCAAATGGTCTTAAATGACCCCCAGCAATTGATAGACCTAGAGTCCAAAACATCCAACCAATCAACTTATGCCAAACCATCTGTTTACACTTTCTAGTTCTTTTTTTTCCCTTTGACGCTAACTTGTTGGACACACACACACACACACACATTGATTCTAGCACCGTCAAAATGCTTCCGGTGTTTCTGACAATGTTTTGTGTTCTTTTAGAATCAAACTTCTGCTTCTAGCATCATTGTTTTATTTTATTTCCTTACGTCACCTCTTTTGTTTAGCACCGGTGTTTTTCATGTGGGGATTTTCTAAATGCGATTAAACATCTAGTGACCCACTTTCCGTTCAGAGACCCATGTCTGGTGGCAGATACATCTACCTTTCTCTGGTGCATATTTCTGCAACACCAACACAATTCTATCTATCACGTACATGAAGGTTTCTGGGACTAACACAGAGACGAACACAGCATCCACAGTGTTCATCATGATCAGCAGACCTATGAGGATCTGGTGTGCACACGGGAGTGAGGGACGCAGCAAACTGGGCCAGATGGAAGGGCTGCACGTGCGTGCACCAGGGGGGGTGTCGCCCCGTATCTTGCCATCTACCAACATTCGATCAGAACGAATTGCTGATTTTTGTGTCGCCTGGGCGACGTGTTGGGTGATGACGATCATGGTGATGATGATGGTGATAGCGTATTGTGACGATCATTCTACATCTGCTGGAGCCTCAATCAGCCATCTCTCCCTCAGTGTGTGTAGCTGTGCCTTGCTACGATTGTTTCTTCCATGTTGAAGGTTGAGACGAGAGATATTATGCATCCATAGAGTCCATTTCTTCGCACGATATCTTCAAGCAGTTCGTAGTCATGGTTAGCATTTACCATGCCTTCTCAGTCCTATATTCAGGAGTCGAAATAGCTATCAAACTCTCGATCACCAACCGGATACGCCGTTCTGGCTCAGACAATGTTCACGTGGTTGAACACGCGTTCTACATCAGCATTAGAACGAGGGAAAACGACCACTGCTAAAACTACATTAGACGAACATTGGAAAGGATTTTTTTTCCAGTGGCATTATTGGATGAAGCTAAGTCTATCCACATCGAAGTGTGTCAGAGCTCTGTGCCCACTGTATAAGATGAAGTTTCCCCCACTGGAACTCGATTGTAAGATCCAATTGGCAGAGGTGTAGTGGCTGCAGCCATTCACCCCCACTCAGGAATGACACTGGCTGCAGAACCTGAACGTTATCTCGTAAAGACAGACGCTGTTGTGTCTCGATCTCAACCAACAACCTTTATACATCGCCCACGAATATCCTTCTCATCGGGGAAACTTGCACTTCGACATTTACTCTTGAAATTCATAAATTAATGTACGATTTAGGATCCAAATGCTCTTGAACTGCATTGCCTTCCTTTATCTGTTTTTCTTCTTTTCTTTCCGGGGATAACACTTCTTAAACTGATGGAATCAGTGAGGTGGACAAGGCCACCTAGCAACTTCCCAGGCTCTTGTGTTTCTGCTTTGAATATTTTATTCACACTTTGAAATTTCTTCAATAATATGCTTCAGGAATGTGAGAAACACACAGTTTCTCTTGTCACACAAACCACTGAATGAAGGAGTTCAAAAGGAGTTCAGCTGTATAACAACCGTTCATCATTCACTGCGACATCAAGATAAATATTGACCTGTACCCCACTGCTATGCAACATTCTCACAATGACAGATTCAGTGGACGTCTATCGTGTCTGGCTTAGCTGCGCTATTCCCAAGGGCTGCTGATCATCATTTATTAAAGCCAAACGCTTCTTGTACCTGGCTTGGCGAACTGAGAGTGAACATAAAGTACAATTTCGTAGACAGACACTGGCCCGCAGAATGAGACACAGGCGAATAACGGGTGAGGAACTTCAGATCATAATTTCACACACACACACACACACACACACACACACACACACACACACACACACACACTATTTTGCACACGGGTCATAACAGAGGCATTATTGTTGCCAATTGCAATATTTCGTTGCCGCTCAAATTCATAATTTCTCAAGGATTCCCTTAATGCAACGTCTCCTGCATCACCATGGCGGCCACAGCTCATCCAGGTCTAAACAAGTAACAAGAAAAAACTCAAAAGCGAGAGAGGAAAGGGTTAAGTTGGTAACTGATACAAATCCTTCCTGCTTATGCTCTTCACATATATATATATATATATATATATATATATATATATATATATATATATATATATATATATATATATATATATTAATTTATCATACTTCGCTGTCTCCCGCGTAAGCGAGGTAGCGCAAGGAAACAAACGAAAGAATGGCCCAACCCACCCACATACACATGTATATACATACACGTCCACACACGCACATATGCATACCTATACGTTTCAACGTATACATATATATACATACATAGACATATACATATGTATACATACACAGACATATACATATATACACATGTACATAATTCATACTTATTTCCTTTATTCGTTCCCGTCGCCACCCCGCCACACATGAAATGATACCCTCCCTCCCCTCGCACGCGCGCGAGGTAGCGCTAGGAAAAGGCAACAAAGGACACATTCGTTCACACTCAGTCTCTAGCTGTCATGTACAATACACCGAAACCACAGCTCCCTTTCCACATCCAGGCCCCACAAAACTTTCCATGGTTTACCTCAGACGCTATATAACTGGATATATATATATATATATATATATATACATATATATATATATATATATATATATATATATATATATATATATATATATATATATATATATATATATATATATTTTCATACTATTTGCCATTTCCCGCGTTAGCGAGGTAGCGTTAAGAACAGAGAACTGGGCCTTAGAGGGAATATCCTCACCTGACCCCCTTCTCTGTTCCTTCTTTTGGAAAATTAAAAAAAAACAAGAGAGGGAGGATTTCCAGCCACCCGCTCCCTCCCCTTTTAGTCGCCTTCTACGACACACACACACACACACACACACACACACACACACACACACACACACACACACACGTCTTCGATATGCAAAACTCACATGACATCTATGGCCCCCCTACGTCAACTCTGATAAATGAATAGGATCTTTCTTGCTCTTTTTCGGGTGGCGACCGGGGTTGATTTCCTTGACTCAGGCTGGAGGAAAATGGATGAAGAATGAAGTAGTGTCATATTGCGTGGCAGGACGCCAGAGTTGAGGAAAGTGATCGGTGAAAATGATGTCAGGAGATGGGGCCCCACGGGAGTAGAACCCCGGTCTCCATACGCGTTAGAATGGGTAATCACACACGAATACCTAAATACACAATCTCCCCTTCATACATCAAAGTAACAGGTAATTGTAAGATATAGGCTTCCGTGGTGTAGTGGTCAGCGTAGGTGAGAGTAATTCGCGCCTGGGCCCTCCCGGGTTTGAATCCTGGACGAAGCAGTCTACTCAAAGCCAGACCAACTGTTCATCCTTCCCTCAAAGCTGGTCTATTATTGGGTACCTGGCGTAGACTGATGTGAAAAATGAAAAAGAATATAATGGTTTACTAGATAAAGGCAGCCAGTACTGGGAGGTCATAATAGTTACTAGTTAAATGATCATATAAGAGGTTAAGATGAAGGTGGGGGCTGGATATTTCCCACACTTTGGATAAGAAAACGAGTGAGGTTTACATATAGATATACAGAGTGGCAGATGGATAAGAAAACGAGTGAGGTTTACATATAGATATACAGAGTGGCAGATGGATAAGAAAACGAGTGAGGTTTACATATAGATATACAGAGTGGCAGATGGATAAGTAAACGAGTGAGGTTTACATATAGATATACAGAGTGGCAGATATACAGGGAAGTTTACATATAACTGCTTGTAGTCATGGTCGAGGATACAGAGGAAATCTTCCTTTACCCAAAATACATCTTATTACCACTAGGTGGAGTACATAGGACGTCTTCTGTCCCCAGGAAGGTGGAGGTGGAGGAGGAAATACCAGCCTCAGGTGGAGACCTGCTCGCCACTCCCTGAGAGACTGACCCGTGACCACCTGTTGTGGGCCTTATATATGGGTCGGTGTCGAGAGCACAAGATGCTACCTGTGACTTGCTATGGTACGTCAGTAAACATAAGGGTGAGCGAGCATGGATGAATTAGCTCATCTTGAGCCATACGGTGGCTGGCTGGAGTGCCGTAGCTACACACCCGTTCTGTTTAGAAATTCATCAAGTTTGTTGACAAGCGAAGAATGAAGCATCTGGTGAATAATGTATAACCTTCACTATGTATGTTGTATAATAATAGCATAAATAGTGTATAAACTTGATGATAAACGTTGTATAATAATGGTGTAGATAGTGTATAAACTTCATGGTGAATCTTGTATAATGATAGCGTAGATAGTGTATAAACTTCATGTTGAATGTTGTATAATAATAGCGTATATAGTGTATAAACTTCATGATGAATGTTGTATAATGATAGTGAAGATAGTGTATAACTTGATGAATGATGTATGATATCAGGCTGGTCTCCACTATTAGGCCCCGTGTTGCCTCGAGCGTAATTCAAGTCGTTTCAACTGTTGCCTCTGGCACTTCCCTAACTGGCCTGGGTTAAGGTATATATATCAAATACAGAGTCAATAATATGGTTTATACATTACCCACTTGGTTGAACATATAATGATGAACATCTACAGTAATACAGTAGTTGATGTATCCCCGTAGTGCCTCACGGAAAAAGTGAACTGTTCACCAGCTTGTTCATACACTTGTTCATGGATAGTTCATGACGTTCAGGATGGTAGGTGTAGAACTGTTCTTAAAGTTGGAGCTGTGATTGGAGCAAGTCGATTGTGGTGAGGAGCAGCGGTCCGTGGTGGAGAGGGGCGTCGGATGGAAAGAGGTCTCAGTGACGGGGGTGTTTGTGTCCAAAACTGCCGTGTGGGTCAGCCGGTGAGGATGGTATGATAAAAGGGCTTCTACTTTTGGTAGGTGGTGTGTGAGATGTTCTCTGGATGATTCTTCTGCATGCCCTTGTCTCTCTCTCTCTCTCTCTCTCTCTCTCTCTCTCTCTCTCTCTCTCTCTCTCTCTCTCTCTCTCTCTCTCTGTTTGTACACATACATGAATCAAGACATGGTGCACACATACAAGGTGGAGAGACAAGGCAACACATGCGTAAAATTCTCTCCCCATCATACCAATAGTAATCATACACACACATGAGAATAGAGAATATATCATACCGTAATGATACACCAACTGCAGCAAGTGTTCACGCGATAGTCAAGTTCGATTATTGGCTAAATGAGGACTTGAAAAGACTCAAGATGGAACGAAATTCAAATAGGATACACAATCGTGGTAAACACACAGAACTTAACAATATCTACGATAACATGAATTGGGGAAATGAAGTTCAGTAACCACGAGCCAGGGGCATTGTGGTGTAAGGTTTTCTGTGAAATTAAAAAGGGAAGGTTTAGGATCATGTGTACCTGTTTATCCCCAAACACAGAAGAGAGTTATGATAAAGCTAAATATAGTTCAACAATAGTCAATAAGCAATGGAGCTCAATGGTATACTCTGGTACCAGCTAGCCAGCCTCTGAGAGGCATAAATGAGCAAGAAACGACAATAGCTGAGTATAAAAGGATGAGCGAAAACCCTCTGGAAAATATAGTGTGGACAAGACAGATGACAACCCATAACTTTTTCTACGATGTCAGTAGGAGTAAACTGTTATTTAAAGAGCGGCTAATGCTGCTAAGGGATTCAGAGGGAAAAGGTGTAGTTGATGATGATGTAAAGATATGTGAGGAACTGAATAGCAAGTTCAAAAGTGTTTTGACAGTGGAAGACACCATGACCCTAACACCAGTGGATGGAATGAGAAGGAAGGCTTTGGAATGTACTACAATATCTAGAAAAGACAAACAGAACACTGAAATCTCTTGACCCATAATAAGCTTATGGTTCTTCTGAAATGTATCCATATGCACTGAGGATGTGTGCAGACACTTGACGTACCACTTGAAATATAGTTCAAAATGCGGCTAGAGGAAGGTAAAGAAAATGCTGAGAAGGTGATGAGCAAACATTATGGCATTCTTTAAGAAAAGAAAATGGGGTAATGAACTGAACTGCAGACCAGTCTCCGTGACATGCGTGCTTTGTGAAGTACTGGGGAAGGTAATCAAGAAGCAAATGAACAACTGCTTGCTATACAGAAACTACCCGATTGAAAAAGCTGTACGATTTCAGGGAGAGGTGATTATGCGTAATGAATCTCTTAATTACCTATGAAAGGGTGAGCCTCATTTTAGACAAAAGAAGAAAAAGCTGGGTAGACTGTCTGTATTTGGAATGGTTGAAAGCCTTTGACACTACCACCTAAGAGCTTAGCAGAGGATCTGGATCTTCAGGTAGGAATATGGTGGGAGAGTACTTCGACGGGAGAGATTATCTTTATGGAGGGAAACAATGGACCCATATCGGAGGAAGGAAACAATGGACGCATATCGGGGGAAGGAAACAATAGACATATGTCAGGTGAAACTTTTGTGGAATACAGTGCAGCCAATATTGACGTCCTGCAAGGTTCTGTTCTGGATATGTGTGTATGATCAACCAGAAGGATTAGTCTTCCACCAGCGTCCCACATCAGGAGAATAGAATATACGAGACACACTGTCTACTGGCCATTCTCGGAAGGTCATTCATGTATATGGGTGAAGAAATGTTCAGCAACATCCTACATTAGACGAAGACTAGAAAACGCTTCTTTTAAACCAGTGCCATGAATGTAAACAATGAGCAATCCTCGCAAGATGCAAGGCAAAATCACCAGAGGCCATAACATGAAATTGAATTCATTCGCGACGAAAGAATTTTATACTGTGACCGGTTATGATTCATTTGATTAATTTAAAAAGGATTTTTTTTCTTTCGTTTTTTTTCTAGACGCAAATGGAGAGCCTTTGTCTCTCACCTGCATATGATAGTCCACTTCAAAGTCCAAAGATAAGAAAAAAGTTAAGAACGAAAACTTAAAAAAAGAAAAAAGTGAAGAGCCAGGAATATTTTCTTCTCAGTTGACTTCAACAACGTCATCTGAACTGAATGAGGAGATTGTGAATGTGGACAACATACAAAAGTTTGAGAAAGCTGTGTGCGATTATTGGCAAAGTTAAAGAGATTGTGGCCCCCCACGAGATTAGACTAACCACATATACAAGTAAATATGTAGTTACACACAAGAGTGTAGAATTCCTTCTCCGTACTGTAGACATTGACAATTGTGCTATATACACATCCACAGTGTAGAACTCCCCTCCCTCCACCCTCCCACACACAGACACACACACACACACACACACACATTTACACATACACACATACACACACACAAATACACACAAACACACGACGATATCTGGCATCTCAAACAGCATATATACACTTACACATGAATGATGAACACATTACTGCACGTAGATATCACAGTTCGGACACTAATGAAGCTCATCTGGGATTATTCTGATTTAATGAAGAGAAACTAGATAATTATCTTTGTTGTCCAGTGTCTGTGTTTTGCGCTTCATCTTTTTTAATTGATTTTTACTTTTATCATTATCATTATTAATTTTATTATTATATTATTATTATCATCATTATTATCATTATCATCGTTATTATTATCATCATTATTATTATTACTATCATTATTATTACCATCATCATTATCATTATTATTATTATTACTATTATCATTATTATCATTTTCATTATTGTTATTATCATTATCATTAATATTAATATTATCATTATTATCCTCATTATCATTATTATCATTATCATTATCATCATTATTATCACCTATTTTCATCTATATCTTTCTTGACTCCAATGCTTGTACTCTGGTGCTTCAAAACTAACAAAGAAAAAAACATTTCTATTTTGTGGGGAGGACATATCGATTGCAGGTCATTCTATGGGTATATGGCTAGGGAGAGAGCTTGGGTTTATTTTTTTTTAGTGGCTTTGAGTATGACTCTACTTCTTACCCGTACATGAAAAAAAGAAGTCAACAGAATGACTGATGAAGTTGAAAAAGAAAAAGCAAAATAGTTTTATACCTCACAAGCACGTCCTATATAGAACAAAGAGAGAGAGAGAGAGAGAGAGAGAGAGAGAGAGAGAGAGAGAGAGAGAGAGAGAGAGAGAGAGAGAGAGAGAAAGACACAGCTCATTATGAATCATTCATCACATCATACATCATCATTAAGCTCAAAAAAAATAAAAGAGAGAATACCTCCGTGTCTGAGAATCTTTTTTCCCCGGAAGAATATAAGGACGTTGTTATAATTGCGTCTTGGGCTGTCCTGAAGGTGTCCACTTGAACATAGATGAAGAATTAGATGTGGCGTCAAAGGTACAACACACGACAGAAATATGAATGGCTGAACCCATGATGACAGGTAGACAAAAGATAATGAAAGAAAAAGATACTTATCTGTGTTGTTGGGATAGTCTGTACAAAGATAAATAATATTCTGTACACAGATAACTAATATTCTGTACACAGATAATTGATATTCTGTACACAGATAATTGATAGTCTGTACACAGATAATTGATAGTCTGTACACATATAACTAATATTCTGTACACAGATAACTAATATTCTGTACACATATAACTAATATTCTGTACACAGATAACTAATATTCTGTACACAGATAATTGATAGTCTGTACACAGATAATTGATCTATCGTCTGTACACAGATAACTAACTTGTACTCAAGCTGGAAATTTTTTTTACAATACTTACAAAATCCATTAATCTGTTCTGCCAGTGAAATACGCTGTACATCGACTGTACAAACATTTGTTTACGTTGGTCTTGTAATAGAATTCATAATTTGTGAACACTTGATCTGTACAGCCACTGGAACAAAGTGTAAACTATTCATAAGAGGCAAACAATTGATTGTACTGTTTTTGGAACACACATTCACACCCACCCACACACACACACACACACACACACACACACACATACACCTTACTGCACGTCTCTGAACAACTGGTGTGCACTGTCAACTTGGATAGACTGTGCGACTGCATGACAGCATCGGATGTTCATGATTCGCATGAACCACCTTCTTGTCCCTCCAGGTTCCCGAGGGAGAGGCGCAGGGGCAAACGAAGGTGCTAGCGATTCTTCGACGGGCCGAAAATGAGAGCCCAGTACACCACGTTGAATATTATGACTACGCCAGGGACCACGAACACGCGTAGTCCCCTCATGAACCTTTCCTGTCGACCTGGTGACACCCTAACCAACTTGACGGAGACGGTGTGAGGCCCTTCGAACTCGTGGTTCACCTCGTCCAGGTGCTCGACTACCACGTGACTCAAGATGACGAAGAAGAGGAGGAAGATGCAGTAGAAGAACCACACGTCGATCATCTTGACGTACGCGGTGACGGGAAGGGCGTCGGAGGTGTTGCTGAAGAGCGTGTACAGCACCAGAAGCGTCGTCAGACTCACCGTCAGCCGAACCTGAAGTAGTAGTAGTAGCCGAGGAAGTGGGCGAACTGAGGATTGGGATGTGAGGGTTATCGTGTAGCTAAATGCCATCACTGTCTTACGGATCTGTCAGACAGAGAGTGGCCACATGACTCTCAATGAACCAAAAGACGTGGTTAAATGCCACTTAAACATTGATAATGTAATTATGTTAATTACTCAGTCAAACCACTATTCAATATGATAATGGAAACGTAAGTAGACTGATGATGTAAACACTGGATAAGTAAGTAGACTGATGATGTAAACACTGGATAAGTAAGTAGACTGATGATGTAAACACTGGATAAGTAAGTAGACTGATGATGTAAACACTGGATAAGTAAGTAGACTGATGATGTAAACACTGGATAAGTTGGTAGACTGATGATGTAAACACTGGATAAGTAAGTAGACTGATGATGTAAACACTAGGTAAGTAGACTGATGATGTAAACACTGGGTAAGTAGACTGATGATGTAAACACTGGATAAGTAAGTAGACTGATGATGTAAACACTGGATAAGTAAGTAGACTGATGATGTAAACACTGGATAAGTAAGTAGACTGATGATTGTAGACATTGGATAAGTAGACTGATGATTGTAAACACTGGGTAAGTAGACTGATGATGTAAACACTGGATAAGTAAGTAGACTGATGATGTAAACACTGGATAAGTAAGTAGACTGATGATGTAAACACTGGATAAGTAGACTGATGATGTAAACACTGGATAAGTAGACTGATGATTGTAAACATTGGATAAGTAGACTGATGATTGTAAACACTGGATAAGTAGACTGATGATTGTAAACAGCGAACAGCTCTTTGAAAAATGTATGGATAGGACGACTAGAGGGCACAGCATGAAATTGAGCAAGAACTGGTTAAAAAAGATAAAGGGGAACTGGGAAGTACGTTTAAAGTATAAGAAAGGTGGATGAATGGAATGAATTGAAAGAAATAGGATATGACAAACGCAAAGAGCAAGCAGAAGTAAAAAAAAATGTTCCAGATCTGGGGGAGTCTCCACGGACGTACAACTCCCTCCTCCCCTCATCGTACAGCATATAAATACTTCAGTACAAGTAAGGTACATTATTAACTTGCCCTCTTCCCTCCACTATCGCCCGAGCCAGCCCGACCCACCTGAAGGTAAGAGATCTTGACGAAGAGCGTGGAGTACCCGATGATGAGAAGCATCGACGTGGGCAGGTACACGTTCAACACGAGCATCATCCACCTTCGTCTTAACTCAAACGTCACCTTCAGGAAGAGAGATGCCTCAGTGATGGTGGTCCCTGATGAAAACGGGGTATGTGATGAAAACGGCGTATGTAATGAAAACGGGGTATGTGATGAAAACGGGGTATGTGATGAAAATGGAGTATGTGATTAGAACAAGGTATGTGATGAAAACGGCGTATGTGATGAAAATGGAGTATGTGATTAGAACAAGGTATGTGATGAAAACGGGGTATGTGATGAAAACGGGGTATGTAATGAAAACGGGGTATGTAATGAAAACGGGTGTGATGAAAACGGAGTATGTGTTGAAAACGGGATATGTAAGAAAAAAGGATGACGAAATCAGCCAGAGATCCACAGATGTCTGTAGTTCTGACACTTAAACGTAGAGAGGTCACAGGAAGGAAGTGAAGATATAAGATGGAAGATTCTCTAGCCTTCCTATTGTAGGAAAGGATTTACCATAACGGTCAATGCTCGTGTGGTTCGTCTCATGGGTGATCATACCAACTTGTGTTACGTAATGTCATTGTAATGTCTGTTACACAAAGCCATCCATGCAAGTCTGCCAAGATTTTTCCAAACGTGAAATTTCTGTTTCTGATTAGATGTGTATAATGTATAAGATGGCGTGATGACACTTTTTAGGGCATGGTTGGTGTTGGTGGGGCATGACTGGTGTTGGTACATGGATGGTGTTGGTACATGGATGGTGTTGGTAGGGCATGGCTGGTGTTGGTGCATGGCTGGTGTTGGTGGGGCATGGCTGGTGTTGGTGCATGGTTGGTGTTGGTGGGGCATGGCTGGTGTTGGTACATGGATGGTGCTGGAGCTTGGCTGATGTAGTAGTAGTAGTAGCAGCAGCAGTAGTAGTGGTAGTAGTAGTAGTAGTAGCAGTAACAGTAGTAACAGTAGTAGCAATAGTAGTAGTAGTAGCAGTAGTAGTAGTAGTAGTAGTAGTAGTAGTAGTAGTAGCAGTAGCAGTAGTAGCAATAGTAGTAGTAGTAGTAGTGGTAGTGGCAGCAGTAGTAATGGTAGTAGTAGCAGTAGTAGCAGTAGTAGTAGTAGTAGTAGTAGTAGTAGTAGTAGTAGCAGTAGCAGTAGTAGCAATAGTAGTAGTAGTAGTAGTGGTAGTGGCAGCAGTAGTAATGGTAGTAGTAGCAGTAGTAGTAGTAGTAGTAGTAGTAGTAGTAGTAGTAGTAGTAGTAGAGTCTTTTTACAGTGAAAAAAGATAGTGAACAAAGACCAGGTGCTGGGGACCTGTAAACATAGACTGAGAGGTTCCTTCTGAAGTTCGTGACGCCCTTATCATCATGGTAGGGTCGTCAGTATGAGGTGGTGGGCTGACCTGAAGGACGCTGTAGCGGGTCTGGTTGTTGCTCCAGGTCGTCACCTTCGACAGGCACTTGCTGACGACGTAGGTGGGTAAGCTGGGTTCCTCCAGGCACACCACTCGCGACAGAGACGAGGAGAAGGCCACTAGGTCCTCGCTGACGGAGGCCACCTTGTACCAGCAGGGAGCACTGCTGGGTGTCGAACGGGTAGTAGAAGACATCGAAGGAACACACGAAGCTGCCACTGCGGAAGAAAACGGAACATCGCAAGTGTTGTGACCACTATATAGAAAGACACGAGCCTTGTGGATATACAAAGAAACGGTTAT
The DNA here is from genome assembly GCF_036320965.1 of Panulirus ornatus. Lineage (NCBI taxonomy): Eukaryota > Metazoa > Arthropoda > Malacostraca > Decapoda > Palinuridae > Panulirus > Panulirus ornatus. Next base: position 63,938,716 of record NC_092226.1, read on the forward strand.
TACCACATATACTTCAACACTACAACCCTCACCCTGCTTGTTTTTTTTCCTCCCTCTTTCTGTTCCTCTCTACAGTACCTCATATGTTGTTTCCTGACCAAGATGGCAGCGTCACCTGTGTAGACGGTGTCTGTAAAAGTAAAAAAAGAAAAAAAAGTCACTCCCTGGTAATCTGCTACTCTCTGGTGCGTTACAATGAACAAAAGTTAAATGATGTTTATATCAAGACCTTCAACAGATGCCTCATCTTTCGACACCCACCCGTCCATCCCCCTGTGGCTCACTCACCCATCCTTACATCGTTGAAGTCGCCAGGCTGCGGCCTGGAGATCCTCCGCAGGCAAATGTAATCGCTGAGGATGTTTATGTCGCCGTTCTGGACGTTGGGGAACTTGTACTCTGGGCGCCACAGTCTGCCAGCGTCCTGCCTCGACAACCGGTTTAACTCGAGGGCATTCTGTAGATTCAGATACTTGGGTCTCGCATCTCTCCATGCCGTCTCGATAATCAGTTCCATGTTGATGACTCGACGCACGTCGCTGATGTCCGTGAATCGTAGGATCTGGACCTCGGTGTTGAGATGGACGGTCTCGGAGGCGATGCTGGGAGGTCGCTCGCTTCTGTAGCCTCTGGCCAGGAGCAACATCTCGCAATGCTCTTCGTCGGAGAAGTCAACGCAGTCATTCTTTGTGTCACATCTCTTCTCCTTGGGGATGCAGTCTCCGTTCGAACACGTAAACTCGGAGTTCTTACAGATGGAGAGGCTCAGCTTTATCTCATCTAGACGATCAATACCACACATTGATTCCGTAAGTGTCCAGTTATGTCGGCCGATGGGGTACATGCTCTCAGAGGCGAGAGACAAGACAGCGATGAGTTCGTTACTACTCGTGTCAAACATTTCCCACTTGCCTCCTTCTGTTCTGTAGATCATCAAGCCGTAAAACCCATGAAAATAAGGCTTTTTATTTTTGTATCCGAGGATTTCAAAATACGTCTCAGGTTCCTGAGGAAAACACAGGCCTCTAAGACGCACCGGGGAGGTGTGGTCGACCTGGCAGGGGACACATGCCAGCCATTTTATACCACACCAGGTATCAGCCCACAAACCATTCTGCTGAAACATTAGATACAGTTTTCTTGAGTCCCACCGTTGGGCTCGGATAAATCAAAAGGAGGATCCTGAATGATTGCACCGTCGGCAAAGGACGTCCAGACTCCCTCCTCCGCCTCGTCTGTGGCACCAACCCACAGATGGTAGTTGGAGAGGCAAGTGTTGGTGAACATCAACGAAGCATTGTGCAGTATCTCGTTGTCCTCGCGTGTTCTTGGGCTGTACACCTTGTAGCCTACTCTACCACATCTCAGGGCTGACTCTTGTAGATAGTCCCTCTCAGGGAAGATCACATACTCCACCTCCTTCTCACAAAACATCTCTGGCCTGACCAGACTCTCTCTGACACCGAAAAGCTCTACATCGTCCCTGTCTGTCGAGAATATGTTCCCGAGAGACGACAGTGTACAAGAAGCTTGTTCGGCGATTTCCTTTGGGCTCAGAGTCCTATTCCAGATGTTGACTTGAGTCATGAGTCCTTGAAATACCTGACCGACGTCGTAGGCCCCGCTGACCTGGTCTTGTTCCTGGCCTAACGTGAGCATACAGTTGAGAGGCAGCGGGATGGCACTGGTGGAGATGGGGCCGCGAGCTCGCTCCTCGCCCTGTACATATGCTCGGTAATTCCCCGAAGAGAAAACGTGGCAGTAGTGAGTCCACTGGCCGAGTCTAATCTCCGTAATGAAGCCCTGAAATCCTTGCTGTCGCACTCCGTTGTAGTAGAAGCTAGTGTGTTCCCCCTGACGATCTAGGTGGGGTAAGAAAGGAAAACATGTATATTATATCTTATATTATTTATTATACTTCGTCGCTGTCTCCCGCGTTAGCGAGGTAGCGCAAGGAAACAGACGAAAATAATGGCCCAACCCACCCACATACACATGTATATACATACACGTCCACACACGCACATATACATCTCAACGTATACATATTTATATATATATATATATATATATATATATATATATATATATATATATATATATATATATATATATATATATATATATATATATATATATATATATATATATATATACATATATATATATATACATATATATATATATATATATATTTATATATATGTATATATATATATACACACACACAGACATATACATGTATATACATGTACACAATTCATACGGTCTGCCCTTATTCATTCCCGTCGCCACCCCGCCACACATGAAATAACAACCCCCCTACCCCCGCATGTGCGCGAGGTAGCACTAGAAAAAGACAACGAAGGCCACATTCGTTCACACTCAGTCTCTAGCTGTCATGCATAATGCACCGAAACCACAGCTCCCTCTCCACTTCAAGGCCCCACAAAACTTTCCATGGTTTACCCCAGACGCTTCACATGCCCTGGTTCAATCCATTGTCAGCACGTCGACCCCGGTATACCACATCGTTCCAATTCACTCTATTCCTTGCACGCCTTTCGCCCTCCTGAATGTTCAGGCCCCGATCGCTCAAAATCTTTTTTCTCTCCATCTTCCCACCTCCAATTTGGTCTCCCACTTCTCCTCGTTCCCTCCACCTCTGACACATATATCCTCTTTGTCAATCTTTCCTCACTCATTCTCTCCATGTGACCAAACCATTTCAAAACACCCTCTTCTGCTCTCTCAACCACACTCTTTTTATTACTACACATCTCTCTTACCCTTTCATTATTTACTCGATTAAACCACCTCACACCACATATTGTCCTCAAACATCTCATTTCCAGCACATCCACCCTCCTCCGCACAATCTATCTATAGCCCACGCCTCGCAATCATATAACATTGTTGGAACCACTATTCCTTCAAACACACCCATTTTTGCTTTCCAAGATAACGTTCTCGACTTCCACACATTCTTCAACGCTCCCAGAACTTTCGCCCCCTCCCCCACCCTATGATTCACTTCCGCTTCCATGGTTCCATCCGCTGCCAGATCCACTCCCAGATATCTAAAACACTTACTTCCTCCAGTTTTTCTCCATTCAAACTTACCTCCCAATTGACTTGTCCATCAACCCTACTGTACCTAATAACCTTGCTCTTATTCACATTTACTCTCAGCTTTCTTCTTTCACACACTTTACCAAACTCAGTCACCAGCTTCTGCAGTTCCTCTCTCGAATCAGCCACCAGCGCTGTATCATCAGCGAACAACAACTGACTCACTTCTCAAGCTCTCTCATCCACAACAGACTGCATATTTGCTCCTCTTTCCATAACTCTTGCATTCGCCTCCCTAACAACCCCATCCATAAACAAATTAAGCAACCATGGAGACATCACGCACCCCTGCCGCAAACCAACATTCACTGAGAACCAATAACTTTCCTCTCTTCCTACACGTACACATGCCTTACATCCTCGATAAAATCATTTCACCTCTAACAACTTGCCTCCCACACCATATACTCTTAACGCCTTCCACAGAGCATCTCTATCAACTCTATCATATGCCTTCTCCAGATCCATAAAAGCTATATACAAATCCATTTGCTTTTCTAAGTATTTCTAACATACATTCTTCAAAACAAACACTTGATCCACACATCCTCTACTACTTCTGAAACCACACTGCTCTTCCCCAATCTGATGCTCTGTACATGCCTTCACCCTCTCAATCAATACCCTCCCATATGATTTCCCAGGAATACTCAACAAACTTATACCTCTATAATTTGAGCACTCACTCTTATCCCCTTTGCCTTTGTACAATGGCGCTATGCAAGCATTCCCCCAATCCTCAGGCACCTCACCATGAGTCATGTATACATTAAACAACCTTACCAACCAGTCAACAATACAGTCACCCCCTTTTTTTTGATAAATTCCACTGCAATACCATCCAATCCCACTGCCTTGTCGGCTTTCATCTTCCGCAAAGCTTTTACTACCTCTTCTCTGTTTACCAAATCATTCAAGAGAGAGAGAGAGAGAGAGAGAGAGAGAGAGAGAGAGAGAGAGAGAGAGAGAGAGAGAGAGAGAGAGAGAGAGAGAGAGAGAGAGAGAGAGAGAGAGAGAGAGAGAGAGAGAGAGAGAGAGAGAGAGAGAGAGAGAGAGAGAGAGAGAGAGAGAGAGAGAGATCCTCTATAAACTGCTCATTGTGAACAACCTTCGTAGCCTTCATTCGTCGTGAAGCACATACTACAATCACCTTCAACTTGAGCACTTTTCCTTAGGAGTAACACTCGTAGTTGTAACCATTGTAACATAAACATACGTGACAAAGCCCAGTGCTTCACCTTTACTTAGGAGTAACACTCGTAGTTGTAACCATTGTAACATAAACATACGTGACAAAGCCCGGTACTTCACCTTTACTTAGGAGTAACACTCTTAGTTGTAACCATTGTAACATAAACATACGTGACAAAACCCGGTACTTCACCCAGCACCAGCGTTCATTCAGAAGTGGCTCGTGTTAAAGATTTATCCTCACACAGTAACCCTGGTCCAATACCCACCTCCAAGGTCTTTCTTGACCACTTAAGGTAACGTTTATATCTCGAGCTTGTGTGATAAATCGAGTCGATAAGAGTTCTTTTCAAACTTTCGTACGAAAAAAAAAGAATAATCCATACTTTTATAGAAAATTACTGGGAGCATAGTCACGATGATGAATTATTAAAGACGAAGCCATTACAGTTATGATTGTTGTATTTGGTCCTTCAGTGTGATTGCTGTGATTAATAACCCGATGTGACTGATCACCGTATCATTACTTCCCCGAAATATTAACAACGCATGTGTAGTAGAAATATAGCTAGACTTTCATAGCTTTTTTCACTGCACCATTATGTATGAGGGCAAGCCGTTTTCCATTAGCCACAGGAATTTTTCGCATAGCAGTTTGAAAAGAATTATTGTCCACTTGATGTATCACTAGGTCGGGTTATGAATTTTCTGTGAGTGGGCCTACAAGGTCGTGAGTGGGTGCTGGGGCAAGGGTACTGTGTGAAGATAAATGCTTTGCACTAAAACTCCTGAATGTACAGAGGTGTCAAGCTCTGTACGAGCTAATTCTTAAGGTTCCTCAAAGGATACGAGTCTAGTGTTACGATCCAGTAGTGAAGGATCTGTCCTTTGTGTAGGATCTGAGCTTAAACCACTGAGGGAGGAAGGGATCTCATCTCCTTCATAAGACTGGGGAGGTAGAAGCATTCTTTACCTCGTGAGGGATAGTGTTGTTCCTGGATCTACCTCCCTATCCCACCATCTATATTCATAAACAGAATGTGCTATAAGCATCGCTGTACTTGGGAATTTAAGCAAAAATTTTAGCTTTATTCTTGCAAATGACCAGGACTTGTTCCAGCCAGTTTCGAAGTTAGAAAATCAAAAGAATGCTGTTCCCACAGAGCGCTGCTTTCGAAGCTGCAGGAAGCTTATCCAAGGGTTGTAGGTCTGTATGTAGACATCATACATATAGATGTTTCCGCACCTCGCGTGCAGAGCTGGTAGACAGAGAGAGAGAGAGAGAGAGAGAGAGAGAGAGAGAGAGAGAGAGAGAGAGAGAGAGAGAGAGAGAGAGAGAGAAGAGGACCATGAACGAGAAGTCGCCTTTACATGGTTGTTGCATCATCCTTGGCGGAGCTGAGTCTCCCTGCTACCTCCTCAAACCCACCCACCTTAACCTGTCGACGGCGGAGCAGACAGAAGGTCTCGGGGAAAAATTAGGACGTTAGTATTCCCTCTGCTTACCACGACATACGCGACCATTTCCGTATGTAGACAGATACAAAAAGGAATTCCTTTGTACACAAAGCGTCACATGATCCTCACTGTATCTGTCTCACTGAGGACAAGAAGCACCAGTGGGTATGAGAGGACATTCGTTGTAGCAGACACGAGGGGGTATTACTACATTTTACTGAACGTTCCTTTATTTTCTATTCTTTGAATGTGAAGCTTTTGGCAAATCATTGTTTTTACTTCTTTTCTAAAATCAAAGTCTAGTATCGCAAAGTGTACAGCCTGAGAGAAACTTTTTTTCTTTTCTAATGTAGGTGGTGATACAGGCCGACTTCACCTCATCTCGTCTCCTCATACAGCATACAGTGTGACCAGTTTGAGACATGGGTCGACGCTGGGGGGCAGGAGCCAAGGCTCCACACTCGATTTGACGAACCTCTCTATCTGATCACTGCGTTCATACCACCGTTGCAATAACCAAGCAACATGATCAAGGGAATGAACTAATTAGTTTGATGCAACGCGGCAATAACGTGGGCCTTAATGGAATTTGTACCCGTGATGCCGGATTCAATCGCAATTACGACACATAATGATGGTGATAAATTCATCACTGGACTGAGGGTCGCTTAGCCGCGAACACGTACGTAATAAACACCCACATAAGGTGTCGCATACGGGCTTTGAGGGATGAGACGCTAGTCCACACACTGGTATCAGCCACACACACACAGCCACTCTCTTTAACAGCATCTCTCCTGAGGTGGGTTCTACGCAGGATGGTTCCTTGGGTCACTGTTCACCTCTTTCAGGGAAGGTGCAATGATGAAAGATGAGGATGGGGAACCTTCAGCAAACAGGATATATGTTATCAGAGGTGGAGGGAACGAGAAGAAGTGGGAGACCAAATTAGAGGTGGAAGGATGGAGTGAAAAAGATTTTGAGCGATCGAGGCTTGAACATACAGGAGGGTGAAAGGCGTGCAAGGAATAGAGTGAATTGGAACGATGTGGTATACCGGAGTCGACGTGCTGTCAATGGATTGAAGCAGGGCATGTGAAGCGTCTTGGGGTAAACCATGGAAAGTTTTGTGGGGCCTGGATGTGGAAAGGGAGCTGTGGTTTCGGTGCATTATACATGACAGCTAGAAACTGAGTGTGAGCGAATGTGGCCTTTGTTGTCTTTTCCTAGTGCTACCTCGTGCGCACGCGGGGGTAGGGGGTTGTTATTTCATGTGTGGCGAGGTGGCGACGGAAAGGAATAAAGGCAGCAAGTATGAATTATGTACAAGTGTATATATGTATATGTCTGTGTATGTATATATATGTATGCGTTGAAATGTATAGGTATGTATATATGTGCGTGTGTGGACGTGTATATATATACATGTGTATGCGGGTGGGTTGGGCCATTCTTTCGTCTGTTTCCTTGCGCAACCTCGCTAACGCGGGAGACAGTGACAAAGTATAATGAATAAAAAAATAAATGAATATATATATATATATATATATATATATATATATATATATATATATATATATATATATATATATATATATATATATATATATATATATATATATATAAATATATACAACTGGTAATGTTTTAGTGCTGGTGTTTTAGCGTGGCGTAAGATGTGGTTAATGTGGTTGATAACCTAATCGTGTGACGTAGCTTGTGTCCTAGTGGGACACATCAAGGAGCCATCATCATTCACCTGTGTTGCGTTGTAGTGCCACGAACGCCTCTAACCCTCTTCCTCTACACCTCCACTTCAAGTGTCTCCCTGTGTCGCAACTCGGCAGACCTCCATCTGTCGATGCCATCTGGGACACGGACGTGATGGAATAAGATGGTTTCTAATATAGTTATGACATTTTTTCTTTCCCCTTTTCGGGCCGTGGTAATATGTACTTACATTCTCCCGTAGTAAGTGAAGTATCAGGTCTCCTATCAAAGCGAGGGTCAGAGCGACAGAAACTTTAACCTCCCCCCCCCCAACATCAGACGCAAGACATGTCAAACAGCACAAAGAAGTTTAGGGATAAATGATGGTACTGAGAATTCTTCGTAGGCCAAATGAGTCCCCCTGTCAGTGAGTTACATATGCCCTTACTACACCTCATAATAACAACATTGTGTGGGTCTTCATCACGTGGTGTTGACCTTTCAAATCGTGAATGGCACAAGAACAACCTCTTGGTATGAGGGGATTTTTAAGCATATCTTCCTCACTGATTAGACGTGAGGTCACAGGAATTAGAAAATGAGGTCCCCAGGAATTTTAAAGTGAGGTCCCCAGGAATCCAAAATGAGGTTTACAGGAATTAGGGCTGAGGTCACAAAAGGGAAACAAATGAGGTTTACAGGAATCAGGGCTGAGGTCAAAAGGAATCAGACATGGGGGCACAGGAATTAGACGTGAGGTCACAGGAATCAGACATGAGGTCTCAGGAATTAGACGTGAGGTCACAGGAATCAGACGTGAGGTCACAGGAATCAGACATGAGGTCTCAGGAATTAGACGTGAGGTCACAGGAATCAGACATGAGGTCTCAGGAATTAGACGTGAGGTCACAGGAATCAGACATGAGGTCACAGGAATTAGACGTGAGGTCACAGGAATCAGAGTGAGGTCACAGGAATCAGACGTGAGGTCACAGGAATCAGACATGAGGTCACAGGAATTAGACGTGAGGTCACAGGAATTAGACGTGAGGTCACAGGAATCAGACATGAGGTCACAGGAATCAGACATGAGGTCACAGGAATCAGACATGAGGTCACAGGAATTAGACGTGAGGTCACAGGAATCAGACATGAGGTCACAGGAATCAGACATGAGGTCTCAGGAATTAGACGTGAGGTCACAGGAATTAGACGTGAGGTCACAGGAATCAGACATGAGGTCACAGAATTAGACGTGAGGTCACAGGAATCAGACATGAGGTCACAGGAATCAGACATGAGGTCACAGGAATCAGACATGAGGTCTCAGGAATTAGACGTGAGGTCACAGGAATCAGACATGAGGTCACAGGAATCAGACATGAGGTCACAGGAATCAGACGTGAGGTCACAGGAATCAGACATGAGGTCACAGGAATCAGACATGAGGTCACAGGAATCAGACATGAGGTCTCAGGAATTAGACGTGAGGTCACAGGAATCAGACATGAGGTCTCAGGAATTAGACGTGAGGTCACAGGAATCAGACATGAGGTCTCAGGAATTAGACGTGAGGTCACAGGAATCAGACATGAGGTCTCAGGAATTAGACGTGAGGTCACAGGAATCAGACATGAGGTCTCAGGAATTAGACGTGAGGTCACAGGAATCAGACATGAGGTCACAGGAATCAGACATGAGGTCTCAGGAATTAGACGTGAGGTCACAGGAATCAGACATGAGGTCACAGGAATTAGACGTGAGGTCACAGGAATCAGACATGAGGTCTCAGGAATTAGACGTGAGGTCACAGGAATCAGACATGAGGTCTCAGGAATTAGACGTGAGGTCACAGGAATCAGACATGAGGTCACAGGAATCAGACATGAGGTCACAGGAATCAGACATGAGGTCTCAGGAATTAGACGTGAGGTCACAGGAATCAGACATGAGGTCTCAGGAATTAGACGTGAGGTCACAGGAATCAGACGTGAGGTCACAGGAATCAGACATGAGGTCTCAGGAATTAGACGTGAGGTCACAGGAATTAGACGTGAGGTCACAGGAATCAGACGTGAGGTCACAGGAATCAGACGTGAGGTCACAGGAATTAGACGTGAGGTCACAGGAATCAGACATGAGGTCACAGGAATCAGACATGAGGTCACAGGAATCAGACATGAGGTCTCAGGAATTAGACGTGAGGTCACAGGAATTAGACGTGAGGTCACAGGAATCAGACATGAGGTCACAGGAATTAGACGTGAGGTCACAGGAATCAGACATGAGGTCACAGGAATCAGACATGAGGTCACAGGAATCAGACATGAGGTCACAGGAATTAGACGTGAGGTCACAGGAATTAGACGTGAGGTCACAGGAATTAGACGTGAGGTCACAGGAATTAGACGTGAGGTCACAGGAATTAGACGTGAGGTCACAGGAATTAGACGTGAGGTCACAGGAATTAGACGTGAGGTCACAGGAATCAGACATGAGGTCACAGGAATCAGACATGAGGTCTCAGGAATTAGACGTGAGGTCACAGGAATCAGACATGAGGTCTCAGGAATTAGACGTGAGGTCACAGGAATCAGACGTGAGGTCACAGGAATCAGACGTGAGGTCACAGGAATCAGACATGAGGTCTCAGGAATTAGACGTGAGGTCACAGGAATTAGACGTGAGGTCACAGGAATTAGACGTGAGGTCACAGGAATCAGACGTGAGGTCACAGGAATCAGACATGAGGTCTCAGGAATTAGACGTGAGGTCACAGGAATCAGACGTGAGGTCACAGGAATCAGACATGAGGTCACAGGAATTAGACGTGAGGTCACAGGAATCAGACATGAGGTCACAGGAATCAGACATGAGGTCACAGGAATCAGACATGAGGTCACAGGAATCAGACATGAGGTCTCAGGAATTAGACGTGAGGTCACAGGAATCAGACATGAGGTCTCAGGAATTAGACGTGAGGTCACAGGAATTAGACGTGAGGTCACAGGAATTAGACGTGAGGTCACAGGAATCAGACGTGAGGTCACAGGAATCAGACATGAGGTCACAGGAATCAGACATGAGGTCACAGGAATTAGACGTGAGGTCACAGGAATCAGACGTGAGGTCACAGGAATTAGACGTGAGGTCACAGGAATCAGACGTGAGGTCACAGGAATTAGACGTGAGGTCACAGGAATCAGACATGAGGTCACAGGAATCAGACATGAGGTCTCAGGAATTAGACGTGAGGTCACAGGAATCAGACATGAGGTCTCAGGAATTAGACGTGAGGTCACAGGAATTAGACGTGAGGTCACAGGAATCAGACATGAGGTCTCAGGAATTAGACGTGAGGTCACAGGAATCAGACATGAGGTCTCAGGAATTAGACGTGAGGTCACAGGAATCAGACATGAGGTCTCAGGAATTAGACGTGAGGTCACAGGAATTAGACGTGAGGTCACAGGAATCAGACATGAGGTCACAGGAATCAGACATGAGGTCACAGGAATCAGACATGAGGTCACAGGAATCAGACATGAGGTCACAGGAATCAGACATGAGGTCACAGGAATTAGACGTGAGGTCACAGGAATCAGACGTGAGGTCACAGGAATCAGACATGAGGTCACAGGAATCAGACATGAGGTCTCAGGAATTAGACGTGAGGTCACAGGAATTAGACGTGAGGTCACAGGAATCAGACATGAGGTCTCAGGAATTAGACGTGAGGTCACAGGAATTAGACGTGAGGTCACAGGAATTAGACGTGAGGTCACAGGAATCAGACATGAGGTCTCAGGAATTAGACGTGAGGTCACAGGAATCAGACATGATCATCAAAAAATTAGGAACGAACCTGATTTCATGTTACTTCCATAGGGTTTGATGATAGTGACAGATCCTTCTGATATAAGACAGAACACTAAATGAACATAAGTGATCCCATGTATACCTCAATGGGTTGAAGTTGTTCCCACTTCCCTGTTCTTATGTCTTTGAGAACAGAAAATACCAGACCACACATGTAAGATGTGGAACAATCCATGAGGACTACCAGAGCCATCGTTGCAATCTGTGGCTCTTCATTCATAATCTGAGTCTAAAGTTATTCATTCTTAATCTGTATATGCAGTTTGAGGTCACATTCATTCTTAATCTGTATATGCAATTTGAGGTCACATTCATTCTTAATCTGTATATGCAATTTGAGGTCACATTCATTCTTAATCTGTATATGCAGTTTGAGGTCACATTCATTCTTAATCTGTATATGCAATTTGAGGTCTCAATCATTCTTAATCTGTATATGCAATTTGAGGTCACATTCATTCTTAATCTGTATATGCAATTTGAGGTCACATTCATTCTTAATCTGTATATGCAATTTGAGGTCACATTCATTCTTAATCTGTATATGCAATTTGAGGTCTCATTCATTCTTAATCTGTATATGCAATTTGAGGGCACATTCATTCTTATTCTACATGCAGTCTAAGGCTATTCATCCTTAATCTCTATGCAATATGAGGCAATGTATTCTTCTTCTGTTTCCAGAAATTGTCAGAAGACGACATTTCCAGAACCTTTCTTTCCAGACTGCGATCATTGCGTAAGTCTACTAACTAAATCCTCTTGTTCGGTTATACTCAGCTGTGATGTGTTTGTTATTGCTCTAATTAAGGAATTTCTCAAATATTCATAGTTTTTTTTGTGGATATAATTGGAAAATAAGCTCTAAATTTTCCCTTCTATTACTCCAGGCTTAATATATAGGACTACAGGTATCAGTTATAATCACATTCTGTATATATCAATAAACAAAAATGAACTGCTGATCGCATAAGAAAGAATCGCATTCAATTGCAATAACTGATTACCCAAGATTTATGACGGTAGAACAGTCAGGGCAGAACTAAATATATGACAGTGGCATTCCACGGTGACGTGGCACACTGGTTGACCAATGGTGCTCGTGAGGCTGACAAGTATAGATTGCAAATTGATTCCAAATTCACCATTACATCGAACAAGCACAAGAAACGACCTGGCGTAATTCTTACTCGTAATGGTGAAGGTTAAGCAATCCTATTGGCTGTAACTTAATTGTTTGTTTGGTAAGTTCAGCCACCACAGCTTTATGTAAAGGCCATCATGCTGAGCCGTGTCCAGGGCTTTCGTAGAGCAGTGTCCAAGGCTTTCATAGAGCAGTGTCCAAGGCTTTCATAGAGCAGTGTGCAAGGCTTTCATAACGACCTTACGTAGTTCAACGTTGTGCTGTTCTCCTCGTGGCTATGATGATCTCATAGAATATTGACACACTTGGACATCTATCTGTTCTGCCTCGCCCCCGACACGTTAAGGTGATATATCTCAACACAGTTAATGGGCATGCGATCATGCGACCAAAGATCGATGACTTCGTTTAGTAAGAATTATGTGGCATTTTTCCTTTTAAGATTACAGAACCATGGCTCAAACTTTGCAGGTAAATTCAGTTGCGTTGTTGGATTTAGGTGCGATCGAGTGTTCAGTGGTCATCAAACGAAAAACTACTATAAACAAGTTTGATATATGAAACGCAAAAATGTTTTAGTTTTATATGAACGAAATTCACGTTGTTTAAGGCCCTTGTATTAACCTGGCAAGATCCCTAAGCTTAGCACGGGCGGGGACCTTTGTCTTACTAGCTCTTGTCTTCAGACAGACTGCCCATCCCCCATCCCCTCAACCCCTTCTCCCCTTTGTCCCTTAATTACATTGATGGGTTTTAAGCCTATTAACTGCCAGGATCATTAAGGTCGCCAAAGTCAATTAATAACCAAAAACCAGATAATCTTTAACACTTCCTTTAGGTATTTAAAGAATTCTTAAAATCCACAGAGATTTTAACTATATAAATACGTCATTTTAAGTGATGGACTTCTTAGATTATACTCCCAAAATGCTCCAGAAAAATCATGAAATACATACATACACTGTCAGTTATTGATGACTGGGAATATGGTTTCCCACAAATATTCCATACACCGTGAAAGTATTCGAGTACATATTACAGCAGTAACAATGTAATCGCTTCCTATAATGTAATAGGTATTCGTGTGATCATTTCAGAAGTAATCACCTCGCCCATCACTCGTGTAATACGAGGGGCGACAGTGTGTTACATAAGGAATAGCAAAAGACTGTGAAGAAGAGGAAGCAACACGGATTTGATATCTCAAACACCTATGCAAAGGAAGATAGGGGACGGATCTGAAGGGGGTGATGGCAGGAACCCCTTTCTCCAGAGGTGTTGGTCGAGCGTAAGACGTGCAAGTGGGACTTACAGAGGAAGAGGACGTCGTGGGTGTAGTTATTGAGAGCCAGGGAGACATAGGCCTCGTAGGCGGTGAGGCTCGAGGGCTGCACACGGTAGCACACGGTCAACTCCTCGGCTTCCGTGCTCTCGCCCTGCTCGACAGAGAAAGCAGATCCAAAGTACAAAATTTATAGGAGATACTCAAGTTTTCATATCTAATATAAGAAATATTTCAAATTATAGATTTTTATCTCATATATACAGAAGTGTTTCTTGTACACTGTATTCGTGTGTTAGTATATATATATAAAACGATATAAAAAGCCGTAAAAGATAGACAGCTATTCACAGCTTTTTTATAGCTATCATGCTTGATAAATCATCAACGATAATACTGTAAATCAAACTACCAAAAAGGAGCAAAAAACGGGCTACCTACTGGAGAGAACTTTTGCGACAGATTATACCGGATCACCACGTCATCGCGTGGAGCCTCCCATATGTCTTCCTGTAGACCAAATACCTTCACACTCTCGCCCTCCTCCGCGTCCAGACTGGCGCCCATGCTAGACACAACACTGGTGAGGCCTGCCGGAAATAAAACACCTTAAATCCATCATTCATAACAGCGAGGATCAGTTGAATTCACAGAAGAGGAGGTTGGTTAGAGGGTCAAGTGGTGGAACTAGAGACTCTAGCCAGGGTGGTGGCTGAAAGAGAGGAGGTCGTGTATGGAACATGTTGCCTGTTGAATCTGGGAGAGGGAGCTGGGGTCGTGAGAGGAAGAGAGACAAGCTGATACGTGGAAGGGAAAGGCAGAGGCCATATGGAGCGTGGGAAGGACCGGTGTTATGGAAGAGGGTAGATAAGAATCATGGAATAGGAAGAGGAGCTTGGGTTGTGGTTAGGTAGCAAGTACGGAAAGAGGAAAAGGGGTCATGGGAAGGAGCAATGAAGGGATTGAGGAAAAGGAGCTCTGAGGGGACGCTGGGTTGGGACAAAGGGATTGAGGAAAAGGAGCTCTGTATCGCAAGAGGGGGCGCTGGGTTGAGACGAAGGTGTTGTAGACGAAGGATATTGACGCCAAGGATACAGCACTCGCTAAGGAGATGGGAAGGAGATATGGCCAAATACAGACACAAAGGCAGACGAAACAGCAGTGGACTTACCAGGAGTACAGTAAGCTGCCACTCACGCAGCTGGGGTACAACGTGAAGGGAAGGAAAACATTTGTGACTGACTTACCTGTTCTGTTCCTCTTGTGTCCTTGTTGATTACAGGTGTTTGATGGTCACAGGTGATGGGGTGGTGGTGCTTGATGGTCACAGGTGATGGGGTGGTGGTGCTTGATGATCACAGGTGATGGGGTGGTGGTGTTTGATGGTCACAGGTGATGGGGTGGTGGTGTTTGATGGTCACAGGTGATGGGGTGGTGGTGCTTGATGATCACAGGTGATGGGGTGGTGGTGTTTGATGGTCACAGGTGATGGGGTGGTGGTGTTTGATGGTCACAGGTGATGGGGTGGTGGTGCTTGATGGTCACAGGTGATGGGGTGGTGGTGCTTGATGGTCACAGGTGATGGGGTAGTGATGCTTGATGATCACAGGTGATGGGGTAGTGATGCTTGATGATCACAGGTGATGGGGTAGTGATGCTTGATGATCACAGGTGATGGGGTAGTGATGCTTGATGATCACAGGTGATGGGGTGGTGGTGCTTGATGGTCACAGGTGATGGGGTGGTGGTGCTTGATGATCACAGGTGATGGGGTGGTGGTGCTTGATGGTCACAGGTGATGGGGTGGTGGTGCTTGATGATCACAGGTGATGGGGTAGTGATGCTTGATGGTCACAGGTGATGGGGTGGTGGTGCTTGATGGTCACAGGTGATGGGGTAGTGGTGCTTGATGGTCACAGGTGATGGGGTGGTGGTGCTTGATGGTCACAGGTGATGGGGTGGTGGTGCTTGATGGTCACAGGTGATGGGGTGGTGGTGCTTGATGATCACAGGTGATGGGGTGGTGGTGCTTGATGGTCACAGGTGATGGGGTGATGGTGCTTGATGGTCACAGGTGATGGGGTGGTGGTGCTTGATGGTCACAGGTGATGGGGTGGTGGTGCTTGATGGTCACAGGTGATGGGGTGGTGGTGCTTGATGGTCACAGGTGATGGGGTGGTGGTGCTTGATGGTCACAGGTGATGGGGTGGTGGTGCTTGATGGTCACAGGTGATGGGGTGGTGGTGCTTGATGGTCACAGGTGATGGGGTAGTGATGCTTGATGGTCACAGGTGATGGGGTGATGGTGCTTGATGATCACAGGTGATGGGGTAGTGATGCTTGATGATCACAGGTGATGGGGTGGTGGTGTTTGATGGTCACAGGTGATGGGGTGGTGGTGCTTGATGGTCACAGGTGATGGGGTGGTGGTGCTTGATGGTCACAGGTGATGGGGTGGTGGTGCTTGATGGTCACAGGTGATGGGGTGGTGGTGCTTGATGGTCACAGGTGATGGGGTGGTGGTGCTTGATGGTCACAGGTGATGGGGTGGTGGTGCTTGATGGTCACAGGTGATGGGGTGGTGGTGCTTGATGATCACAGGTGATGGGGTAGTGATGCTTGATGGTCACAGGTGATGGGGTGATGGTGCTTGATGATCACAGGTGATGGGGTGGTGGTGCTTGATGATCACAGGTGATGGGGTGGTGGTGTTTGATGGTCACAGGTGATGGGGTGGTGGTGCTTGATGGTCACAGGTGATGGGGTGGTGGTGCCTGATGGTCACAGGTGATGGGGTGGTGGTGCTTGATGGTCACAGGTGATGGGGTGGTGGTGCTTGATGATCACAGGTGATGGTGCTTGATGATCACAGGTGATGGTGCTTGATGATCACAGGTGATGGGGTAGTGGTGCTTGATGGTCACAGGTGATGGGGTGGTGGTGCTTGATGATCACAGGTGATGGGGTGGTGGTGCTTGATGGTCACAGGTGATGGGGTGGTGGTGCCTGATGGTCACAGGTGATGGGGTGGTGGTGCTTGATGGTCACAGGTGATGGGGTGGTGGTGCTTGATGATCACAGGTGATGGGGTGATGGTGCTTGATGGTCACAGGTGATGGGGTAGTGATGCTTGATGGTCACAGGTGATGGGGTGGTGGTGCTTGATGGTCACAGGTGATGGGGTGGTGGTGCTTGATGGTCACAGGTGATGGGGTGGTGGTGCTTGATGGTCACAGGTGATGGGGTGGTGGTGCCTGATGGTCACAGGTGATGGGGTGGTGGTGCTTGATGGTCACAGGTGATGGGGTGGTGGTGCTTGATGGTCACAGGTGATGGGGTGGTGGTGCCTGATGGTCACAGGTGATGGGGTGGTGGTGCTTGATGGTCACAGGTCACATATGACAGTCATCATGACTCTAAGATATGACAGTCATCATGACTCTAAGATATGACAGTCATCATGACTTTAAGATATGACAGTCATCGTGACTCTAAGATATGACAGTCATCATGACTCTATGATATGACAGTCATCATGACTCTAAGATATGACAGTCATCATGTCTCTAAGATATGACAGTCATCATGACTCTATGACAGTCATCGTGACTCTATGACAGTCATCATGACTCTATGACAGTCATCATGACTCTAAGATATGACAGTCGTCATGACAGAGCATGTGCAAAGAGGACCAATAGGCTTTGCATCATATGCTCCTAAAACCTCTCAAACTACGACGTTCACCACACGCCACCTCCCATGTATGAACCATAGCCACGACTGTATGTATCTTCTAACACATGTTGTGCGGTGAACAACAGCATATGTACGTACACTTCTACGGTCTTTATATTCTCTGTGTGAAAGACTTCAGTCCATTACTGAAGTTCTAAATGGCGTCAAGCCTGAGGTGACATATTAAAAAAGGCTTAAAGAAATAGAGAAATATTTCTTCAAACTGTACAAGACGGTACTGAAAAACGAATACAAAATATACCTCCCCACCACCCATAAAAAACGCAAGTTATACCTCCCCCCCAAAAAAGAAACGTATCTATGAAGAGTCAAAATGGCCCACATGAGCATAAAATCTATAAGGAAGAAAATGAAAACTAGAAACTGTCATCAGCTCCCCAAGTTGTGACAGACCTGTCTCTTGAAGATGGACAGATTGTAAGCGTAAGAATAATGATGAAAGGAAAGGAAGCAAATTGTCTTAACGACCAATCCTCCAGTTGTTGACGTCCACACAACACCTGCAGAGTGCAGTGGCTTGTTCAGCTTGGAAGAAGTTTGAAACTGACTACATTACGTCTTCACTCTAATGAAAGCATTAAGTTAAGGCGAGGAGTAGAGATTATACATGAGAGAGACCTGTATTCAAAAGGACTAGAGCAGCGTAAAGATGACGTCGTAAACGCAAGATGTGATGAAGATAATTGGTCGAAACGCAATAACTGATGACGGAAAGGAAAACAATAAGAAAACAAAAGACAAACACTAGGAACGCTATTGCTAAGAGAATCAAAGACATTGGATCAGTCCTCCACCACCACGAATACAGCAGTGGATCAGTCCTCCACCTCCACGAATACAGCAGTGGATCAGTCCTCCACCACCACGAATACAGCAGTGGATCAGTCCTCCACCTCCACGAATACAGCAGTGGATCATGAGGGAAGAAAACTGGTCATTGGCTTCCGTAGTGAGGTGGGAGATCCAACATAAGATTGAGGGAGAAGCAGCCACAGATTTATACTAGACTTTATCAAGAAGGTTTTGAAATATGAAATACCTCGATATGAAGGGTTCTAAGACCCTAGAAGAGAAGGATCTGATGTTGACTACACAGTCGATAATGTCAGCATTAGGTCTCCAATGATATCAGCTTTAGTATCTAGAACGAATAATATGAGAGTCGAAGTTTTACACACACACACACACACACACACACACACACACACACACAACACACACACACACACACACACACATATATATATATATATATATATATATATATATATATATATATATATATATATATATATATATATATATATATATATATATATATATATATATATATATATATATCCTACCTCATATATCTAGGCCACACATGCCTGCTATACCCAAATGTGTAATAATTACAAGTCCTATGTCGGACACACACTGGCTTTTCTCAGTAACATTCAACATTGTTCTTAATGTTTGCCTTTATGGTCACATACACTGTAGATCCACCCCCATCCCAATCCCCCCCCACACACACACACACACACAACAGACGACATTCAAAGCTTTTGAATCAAACTTTGTGGCCGGTGCGTTGGTCTGCCCAGGAATTGACCCTTTGCCCGTGAGAGTGACTGGTTGCAACACTAGCCAGTGCACCATAAAAGTTCGTGTGTGTGTGTGTGTGTGTGTCTGCATGTGTGTGTGTGTGTGTGTGTGTGTGCGTGTGTGTGTGTTTCGGTGTTTGATTCTAACACAATTTCTTTTTACTATATCTTTTGAGTCTTTTTTTTTCCTTCTTTTAGCCTGATACGTCTTGTTTTTTCTTGCTAAGAAGCCACATGCAATTCAAGTCCTAATCGAGGCCATCTCATGAAAGCTCTCTCTCTCTCTCTCTCTCTCTCTCTCTCTCTCTCTCTCTCTCTCTCTCTCTCTCTCTCTCTCTCTCTCTCTCTCTCTCTCTCTCTCTCTGTATATATATATATATATATATATATATATATATATATATATATATATATATATACTCAGCCTCTAGCTGTCATGTAATAATGTATGTACATTTGCGTGTGTGGACGTGTATGTGTATACATGTGTATGTGGGTGGGTTGGGCCATTCTTTCGTCTGTTTCCTTGCGCTGCCTCGCAAACGCGGGAGACAGCGACAAAGCAAAATAAATAAATATAAATAATAAATATATACTCTAGTCTAAGTACCTATGGTAAGCTATGTTCAGGTGCAATAAACTTGAGGCCAATCTACCGTTAACTTCAGACACAGTAGCTACGAGGTAGATGAAGTTCGAGTGTTAGATGAACTGTTTACCTAACGTAGCATACGATGAAGTTCAGGTACCTAACGTAGCATACGATGAAGTTCAGGTATACCCATCTTCAGGGATAATGAACCAATGCGTAAACTAACTTTTTGCTACAATGATTCTAAAGTAAACTGAGTTATTGCGCAAAGTTTCGAAGGTCAACTTAACTTTGGGTACAGTGAACTTAAGTTACAACGAACCGTCCATCTTCTTCCTTTGGCTACATTGAATCTAAAGTATACTATGAATTCGTAAGTAAACTAACTTTGCATACAATGAATTCAATGTATACTATCTTGAGACAAATCAACCCTGAAGTCGTCATCTTATGGCTTTGACAACGACTTTCGCCTCGCCAGCAACGATGGCAAACTAATATCACTCGAAAGCAGTTAATCTCAACTGTAAACCATGTCCAACACATTCCTATTTCTTATGAGTTTGATCTAAACCTAACAACACTCATGATGGTGATTTACAGCCGATCAGTTTTCTCAAAGTTGTTCGCTCGGTAAATCAAGCTTTGTTCATACTGTCTGGGTTGGTTGAGTATGTCCAGGTACTTGAATAGGGTGTAGTGTGGATGGGAAGGGAGAGGGAGACGAGTGTTTGTGTGTGTGTAGAATGCAGAAGAAAGGCGAGTCCAACCACACACTTCAGTCAATGTAGAGTGAGGAGGGAGGGGTAAGTCCACCCACACACTTCAGTCAGTGTAGAGTGAGGAGGGATGGTAAGTCCACCCGCACACTTCAGTCAGTGTAAAGTGAGGAGGGAGGGGTAAGTCCACCCACACACTTCAGTCAGTGTAGAGTGAGGAGGGAGGGGTAAGTCCACCCACACACTTCAGTCAGTGTAGAGTGAGGAGGGAGGGTAAGTGATCTATACCACATCAGAAGGTATCGAGAGGAGGAGGAGGGTGAGTACAGACATACAATTATGGACACTAGGGAGTCCATATAGCTAAGTGAGTCGTTAATGTAATTCATCCTACGAGGCGTTGGCTACTGTGGCCTTCACGGGTGGGCAAGCACCATCGAACGCTTAGCTAACGATGGAGGGTTGATCCTCGCCGTGTTTACCGTCATATATTCTTAGCAAGGAAAAAAAGAAAAAAGAAAAACGGAAAGTCATTTACGTCAAGCAATCGAAAGTCATTTATGTCAAGAAATCGAAAGTAATTTCTTAGACGAGCTAATGAGTCCCTAAGAAAGTAATTGAATTATCCAAATACTTTATCACTTTGTCATCCATTTCACCGGCCATACCAAGGGTAGTTGATTATACTAACGTCCTGAACACACAACTGGTGTCGATTGTTTCCCCGCCCCCCCTCCCTCTCTCTTGTCGTGTCGAACACTTCATGAATGTTTAATGACAGAATCATTGGATGACTAAAGGCATTTAGTTGGTGCTTGGTTTCTGTGAACAACCCCAGTGGTGTCACTTGGGTCAAGGAGAGCTTTTGCATAATTCTGAGAGTAAGGGTCATTGTTATGTTACTTTAACTTAGACACACACACACACACACACATACACACACACACCCACACACACACACCCACACACACACACACACACACACACACACGTACGCAAAGGGGAATTTTGTCTAGAGTTGTGCATCAGTCTCTCTGGTGTGTGTTGTCAACAATATCCTACATATGATCAGAAGCAAATAAATGACTACTTGCAATATACGAGACAACACACCTTAAAAGAAAAGGAGGTCAATGTGTCACACATGTCTTAAGACTTCCACGAGAAAGGGAGCTCCGTTTTGGACAAAAGAGAGCTATGGCCTGCCCGAAAACATTTGACACCAGCCACACGAGAACCTAATGAAGAAGCAGAACCTACAAGACAGGACGTCTCCTTACTGGACAGAGTAGACCTTGGTGGATGGGAACAGCGGAAGCTTGTTAGAGGAGCCTGCTCGAGGTAGTTGGGAATCACCAGTGTTGTGTCATGGGTCTTAGTTCATGGTTCTTCTGGATCGTTATAAATGACTTACTACTCGAAGTAATACTCGTGGGACTTTGAGGCATCGAACTTGACCTTTCCATTCAGATGATGAAGCAGTTCCTCGACAGAGACGCGTCCACGTTTATCCTTCAAGTAGAGGCGTCAGCCAAGGTGACGTCATCATTAAGGTAAAGGCGTCAGCCCAGGTGACTCCACCATTAAGGTAAAGGCGTCAGCCCAGGTGATGCCACCATTAAGGTAAAGGCGTCAGCTCAGGTGACTGCACCAGTAAGGTAAAGACGTCAGCCCAGGTGACGACGCTACCACCATCAAAATGAAGATTATATTCCTGTGTTCTTCTGTGGCTGTGGTCGACTTAGATCATGTTGGAGTGTTAGGTTACACCTGGGGACAGCCCCGTTGGTGCCATTCGGGTAAAGGGGAAACTTTTGTTGTTTTCTTGGTCTACAAGAGTAGCTTTTCATTTAAGTTTTGCATAATTCCGACTGTAAGGATCGCTGTTATGTTTCTTTAACTTAGACACACACACACACACAAACACACACACACACATACACATACTGAGGGCATTTCCTCTAAACGTTCATAGTTTCTCTCTACTGTATGACGAGATGAGGGTAGTAATGCATGCATCTACGTATGGGTGTATGTATGCATGAGTGTGTATGTGCATATGCGTGTGTGTATGTGTGTGTGTATGTGCATATGCGTGTGTGTGTGTGTGTGTGTGTGTGTGTGTGTGTGTGTGTGTGTGTGTGTGTGTGTGTGTGTGTGTGTGTGTGTGTGTACTGTCCATACTGTCGACCCAAATCAATAAAGCTATTTATTTGCAGCACTGAATACTGATCCTACAGATTCTTCACCGTGGAAAACGAAAGAAAGTCGATCCCCGTAAACCAAGAGAAACGCCAACACATCAGGAGGTTATTTCAACTTGAGTAGATTGGAATTCTCTCGCTGTCACCTGGAGGGGTGGGAGAGAGAGAGAGAGAGAGAGAGAGAGAGAGAGAGAGAGAGAGAGAGAGAGAGAGAGAAATATGCCATGTAATCCGTGGGAGGAGGAAAGAAGAAGTATACAGGAAAAAATAGCACTTTTTACAACAGAGTGTATCAACTTGATTCATGGCATGTAATCTACGCTATGTAGCTTGTATACATGACGAATTATATAACGTATACCTCATACAACATCCAGGGGTATAAATAAACTTTGCACACACTGCAGGAAATGAATGACTGGGTAATAAGAAAATTGATAAGAAAATCACTGCATGTTCGATAAACCCTGTAATACATCACATTGACAACAGCTCACATGTGTTCCGTCTGAGGCGCAGAGGCTTCCTTGGTTATGTAAAAAGACTCGATATTCCGGACAGAAATAAGTGCAAGAGGGATTCAGAGAAATACCCAGGGATGCAAGTGAGGAAGGAGGTAAGTAACAATGAGAGGTCGAAAACCTGTTGCCTGGTTAATGCTACGGAGGCAAAGCAATAAGTGTTGATATCTTCCTTTTGAATTATAGGTATGTATGTTCTATGGTCTGCCATGGGTGTATGATATACTAGCTACACCTACTGAATAATGTATGCTCTTGATATTTGGAGTTGTGGGTTAGTATGTTATACCAAATATACCACGTGTATATAGACCGTTCGACCTTATGCGTCCGTCTGGGGCATTAGGCGTGTATGCAGCAGGGCACACATGAATATAAAACTTATTTACCACTTCTTCCAACGAAAATCGACCCCATTCATTGGCTTTTACCTTGTCCACATGATGAATGATGACTGAGTGCCAGGTCACAGTACTTATGTACACATATTTATGACCTCATTAGCTACTGTAATTGCCGAATGGAGCCAGTCATTCCCCGGGAATACGACACCAAGGAAGGAGGCTCACTCTTCAATTCGATATCTGACCATCTCTACTCATGTCCAAAAAAATATTCGTGGAGAACTTAAAAGGTCTTACGTACTACCTCAGAGAATGTGTGTTGAATGTGTAAGGGTTCAACGTCCTGTCTTCCAAGATGAATGTCGCGTGAAAGTCCTTTCTTGGTGAGGCCTTGCAATCAATGATCAGTGTCCTTACTGTAAAAGGTATGTAGTGATATACAAGTCTCTATTTTTCACTCCTCCTCTTCCTCGTTTTTTTCAGCGTTCCTCTTGCTACGTTCCTCAGCCTCTTCCTCTACTCCTCCTTCGTCCTTTATCTTTGTGTTATCTGAGACGCCATGGACCAGTAAATAACCGGATTAGGGACATCTGATGAAATCATACCTGAGTTAGGGAAGGAAGAATTCTACCTCTGTATTCCCTGCGTGTCGTAGAAGGCGACTAAAAGGGGGAGGGAGCGGGTGGCTGGAAATCCTTCCCTCCAGTTTTTACTTCTCCAAAAGAAGGAACAGAAAAGGGGGGCCAAGTGAGGATTTTCCCTCTAAGGCTCACTGCTCTGTTCTTAACGCCACCTCGATCAACTGCTAAAGGAAGGATGAACAACTGTTTTGATTGTAGACCGACTGCTGCAGTTATGATTCGAAGCTATGCGCTCGAACATTGGGCGTCAGAGTCAGCAACGCTAACCGCTATACCCCTGAGGTCCGCCTCCCTCCTCGTTCTCCTCCTCCTGATTTATCCTTCTGGTTTCCACTTTCTTCTTTCTCCTTACTGAGGCCAAGATGCGCTTGTGTTGGGCCTTGCGGCGAAGTGTGAGGGGATACGGTGCCTTTCTGGTGAAAATGAGGCAAAGATAATGAGTATGATGACAGTGCACTGTAGGCAATGATAGTGAACATGAACATCAGGCGCTTAGTGAACAAAGGTCTTGGTGCAAAAAATCAATGAACTTGGAATGTGTGATGTTCTTTTGTTCTTCTGCAAACATATGTATATTCATACTTGTTTGCCGTGTCTCGCTTTAGCAAATGAGCGCCGGAGACGGACGAAACAATGGATTCGTTTGGGCACATCCACGAGCCAGCTGTCATGCACTGAAACCGCAGCCAGTTATGCATAGCTATGCCCCACAGATCAATTCCACGGTTTCTCCTGACCACTTCAAGTGCATTGGCTCAGCTCGTCGACCCCCCCCTCCCCCCGTATATCACACTGTTCCAACTATCTCTATCCCATGCACGCCTCTCACTCTTATGAATATTCAGGCCCCGGTACCTCAAAGCCTCTTTCACTCCATCCTTCCATCTCCTTCTGGTTCTTTCCAGTTCTCATACTCACTCCACTTTTAGCATGTAGATAATTAAGTATATATATATATATATATATATATATATATATATATATATATATATATATATATATATATATATATATATGTATATATATATATATATATATATATATATATATATATATATATATATATATATATATATATATATATATATATATATATATATATATATATATATATATATATATATATATATATATATATATATATATATATGGCCTGAACATGCAGGAGGGTGAAAGGAGGGCAAGGAATAGAGTGAATTGGAGCGATGTGGTATACCGGGGTTGACGTGCTGTCAGTGGATTGAATCAGGGCATGTGAGGCGTCTGGGGTGAACCATGGAAAGCTGTGTAGGTATGTATATTTGCGTGTGTGGACGTATGTATATACATGTGTATGGGGGTGGGTTGGGCCATTTCTTTCCTCTGTTTCCTTGCGCTACCTCGCAAACGCGGGAGACAGCGACAAAGCAAAAAAAAAAAAAATATATATATATATGTGTATATATATATATATATATATATATATATATATATATATATATATATATATATATATATATATATATATATATTCCCTGGGGATAGGGGAGAAAGAATACTTCCCACGTATTCCCTGCGTGTCGTAGAAGGCGACTAAAAGGGGAGGGAGCGGGGGGCTGGAAATCCTCCCCTCTCGTTTTTTTTTTAATTTTCCAAAAGAAGGAACAGAGAATTGGGCCAGGTGAGGGTATTCCCTCAAAGGCCCAGTCCTCTGTTCTTAACGCTACCTCGCTAATGCGGGAAATGGCGAATAGTTTGAAAGAAAAAGAAAGAATATATATATATATATATATATATATATATATATGTATATACTTCCATACTATTCGCCATTTCCCGCGTTAGCAAAGTAGTGTTAAAAACAGAGGACTGGGCCTTTGAGGGAATATCCTCACCTGGCCCCCTTCTCTGTTCCTTCTTTTGGAAAATTAGAAAAAAGAAACGAGAGGGGAGAATTTCCAGCCCCCCCGCTCCCTTCCCTTTTAGTCGCCTTCTACGACATGCAGGGAATACGTGGGAAGTATTCTTTCTCCCCTATCCCCAATGATTATGTATATATATATATATATATATATATATATATATATATATATATATATATATATATATATATATATATATATATAAACCGAAGTTGACGACCTAGTACAATGTGTTACTTTTCTTATATTACCTTAAAAAAACGATTGTGCTGGAACTCATCAGAAGCGCTTCGATACGATAATAGTTTCTGAGCAAATTTCATCAAGAGGGTTGAAATGAAAACGATCAGTGGCGTTGAATTTCAAAACTTCAGTAACCTTTAACCCTAAAAGTAAACTAATAGTGGCCATAAAGAAAAGAAACAGAGCTAAACTTACCAAACCATTGTCAATGATTATGAAAATTTCAAGTCAGTCTGGCCTCAGATGGGGAAATGGCGACATTTTGTTTTATTGCTGAACAGAAGAATATAAACGAAGCAAAAGAAGAAAATCTATGTCCTCCCTCCAAGAAAGCCAGACGAAAAGATATTGTGCAATATGTCTAAACAAAAAACTGTGTTTGCATTTCTTGTTGCCAAGACTAACTCCACGTACTATACCACGTACCACACCACGCACCATACCATATACCTTACCATGTGCCATACCACGTACCATACCATGTACCATACCACGTACCACACCACGTACCACACCACGTACCATACCATATACCTTACCATGTGCCATACCACGTACCATACCATGTACCATACCATGTACCTTACCATGTGCCATACCACGTACCACACCACGTACCATACCATGTACCATACCACGTACCATACCATGTACCATACCATGTACCATACCACGTAACATACGACTGAACATACCACGTACCATACCACGTACCATGCCACGTACCATACCACGTACCATACCACGTACCACACCATGTACCATACCACGTACCATACCATGTACCATACCATGTACCATACCACGTAACATACGACTGAACATACCACGTACCATACCATGTACCACACCATGTACCATACCATGTACCATACCACGTACCATACCACGTAACATACGACTGAACATACCACGTACCATACCACGTACCACACCACACACCATACCATATACCTTACCATGTACCATATCACGTACCACACCACGTACCATACCATGTACCACACCACGTACCACACCACGTACCATACCATGTACCTTACCATGTGCCATACCACGTACCACACCACGTACCATACCATGTACCATACCACGTACCATACCATGTACCATACCATGTACCATACCACGTAACATACGACTGAACATACCACGTACCATACCACGTACCATGCCACGTACCATACCACGTACCATACCACGTACCACACCATGTACCATACCACGTACCATACCATGTACCATACCATGTACCATACCACGTAACATACGACTGAACATACCACGTACCATACCATGTACCACACCATGTACCATACCATGTACCATACCACGTACCATACCACGTAACATACGACTGAACATACCACGTACCATACCACGTACCACACCACACACCATACCATATACCTTACCATGTACCATATCACGTACCACACCACGTACCATACCATGTACCACACCACGTACCACACCACGTACCATACCATGTACCTTACCATGTGCCATACCACGTACCACACCACGTACCATACCATGTACCTTACCATGTGCCATACCACGTACCACACCACGTACCATACCATGTACCATACCACGTACCATACCATGTACCATACCATGTACCATACCACGTAACATACGACTGAACATACCACGTACCATACCACGTACCATGCCACGTACCATACCACGTACCATACCACGTACCACACCATGTACCATACCACGTACCATACCATGTACCATACCATGTACCATACCACGTAACATACGACTGAACATACCACGTACCATACCATGTACCACACCATGTACCATACCATGTACCATACCACGTACCATACCATGTACCATACCACGTACCATACCACGTACCATACCATGTACCACACCATGTACCATACCACGTACCATACCATGTACCACACCATGTACCATACCATATACCATACCACGTACCATACCACGTACCATACCACGTACCATACCACGTACCATACCATGTACCATACCACGTACCATACCACGTACCATACCACGTACCATACCATGTACCACACCATGTACCATACCACGTACCATACCACGTACCATACCACGTACCATACCATGTACCATACCATGCACCATACCACGTACCATACCACGTACCACACCATGCACCATACCACGTACCATACCACGTACCATACCACGTACCATACCACGTACCATACCATGTGCCATACCACGTACCATACCACGTACCATACGATGTACCATACCATGCACCATACCACGTACCATAGCACGTACCATACCATGTACCATTTGGGCGGCTCTTACGAACCGTTGGTTGTAAAGTTTTTATCATGATGTCAAACCATCAAAGTTTCTACACAATAAATTGAAGTTGGTTATTCTACCACCGTTCGATTCATGTCTTTATCACATTTCCTTCATTATGTATATCATTATGACACATAATAATCCTGAAGGAATGCCTAATTTAGCCGTAGATCTCATGAAACTCCTGTGTGCTGCTGTACAACTGTTGTGGTGTTCTATAACCCAATTAATAATCAACGCCCGAAACCCTGACGACCATACACCCCCTCAGCAACAGGTAGGTATATAGCCCTCTTTTCAACACTGCCGAATTACCTCCACCATGTCCATTGACGTACATGAAAAAAAGCATCTGTTAATAAGTTAAAAGAACCAACAGTTCTCTGGGGTCTTGTGTCAACAGTGTAGAGCAGGTTTCTGGCAATCCATTGGCGTTGGTATGACACGACTGCGCAAGCCATATGTAGACGGCAAATACCCATGTCATTATGATATTACACAGCAAGCAAAGTGAGTCGTTCTCTGAAAATGACTCCATAGCTCGAAGGGTAATGCTTCCAAGGCCAATGCGACACAAAGGGAAAGACACACACACACACACACACACACACACGTGTGTGTGTGTCTCTGCCTATAAGAGCATGTTGCGTGTGCATGTAGCGTGTGACCACCGACCCACTCATGCTGTACGTACAACACGCTCTCACACGCTCGCTGCCCAGCGAATAAACAAACGGGTCCCGTTCGTTCATTAATTGATGCCTGACCCTCGACACTCACTCTTGACGGGTTCCAAGTGGATTGGTATAAAAAGATTCGCTATGATTTTATAATTCAGGGGGTGCATAACTAATCCTGGGGGGGTGTGTCTGGTAAGGTTATCCTAACTGGTGAATATTTGATGTTGTATCCAAGACTTCACTTGCTGGTTGATGTTTCAGTCACCGGGAAATCATTTGGCGGGTTTTGCCTCGACAGACTGTAGATGAGGCTTCTTGGTACAGCTTCGAACTGTTGTGTACCTGAACTTTGAGTCTTTACGGACGTCGACTTCACCCAAGGTGAATATGGACGTTGACTTCACTCAAGGTGAATATGGACGTCGACTTCACTCAAGGTGAAAACCCCAGGGGCACGCCTGACCGAGGCTGCGACAAATCCTCTGGCTCAAAAGGGCAAAGAAAGAGGAGTTGGTACTGAGTCGAACAAGCTGGTATCGCCGCTTCGAGACCTTACACAAGTACCATGACTTCAAGTTGTGTACCATTTATGTTGATGAACATAGAACCGAGCTGTTGATAACTTTAAAGTCCCATATATGGATTCCGATACATGGGTTGCATTCCATTTTTCCATCCTCTTGATGTCAAACAAGAGTCTTCTGTAAACTTCGACTGTTTGAGATGATCAACAACCATTTGATCAACAAGATACAGTAAAATGACACGGTTACTAAACATAGTTGGATCTACACCTCTAAACACACTAAGATAAAGAAATAGAATTAAATGATTTTCTTTCTCTCTTGCGATGCCAGAACATTAATAATGATAACCTCTGGACATCATTAAAGATTTGATTACTGATTTTGATTATTATTATATCACTAGCTCCTTCGACCGGATGGCGTTGAACCAAGCTTATCATTGTAGAAAATCAAGTCCAAAAAGGTATAGTTCACTATTTCTTCATCCTCACTTAACCAGGCCTTCAATATACTTTCATCTTCATAAATCTACATCTACACTACACCCTCATCTTCCCTACACCAGTTATCTGCACTACACCCTTATATCTGGTGCACCCTCATCATCACTACATCACTATTGTTCACCACAAACTTTTTTCCCTTACACCCTTACCTCCGCCACGCCATCATACTCAGGAGGAGGTATGCAACTTGGTGTTTCATTCTTACTGAAGAGTTCCATACATACCGAAGACCGATGAGGGTTTAGGGAGTGAGCCTAGCCTTACCATGCTTACCCACGACTGCCAAGGCAAAGAGGAACTTCACCTCCCGTCGACTCTCGAGCGGTGCCCTCCTCCTCCTCCTCCTCCTCCTCTTCTTGGTGTTGGTGGCCGTCGAACTCATTCCCGCGACATTAGCAGTGAGCTGCCTGCGACCCACTGCATATGACTCATTGATTAAATATGCTTCATCTAAGTCGTTGTCTTTTACTTTATATTGACATGTATACGTTTGTTGATTTTTGATGGCTTTCTTGTACAGTTCACGCAGCCTTTGTGAACAGAGTCCAGTGGTGTAAGATAATTTGGCAAATATACATAAATCTGTGTTTGGTGAGAGAAATTTATAACTGTTCTTCCTTCAGTGTCAGCTGTACAGTTCTTACCTGACATGTGAGTAACACTAGATATGAACAAGCATGGCAGTCACTTTACACACACTGATACGTATTTCTTCATAACTCATGTAAAAATCCTATGCAGTTTCAACAACAAGAGTCTATTTACTCTGTAAATTTGTAAATTTGGTGTAAACTGTTCACCACTATCGCGTTCTTCGTATCTTTGGATCTTCGTTGGCTCCTCGTTATCGTCTGTTCATACTCGGGTGTGATCGTCTGTTCATCTCTGCCTTGTTGGTCCTACGTGCTGTAAATTCCCTAAGTCTACGATGGCTCTCG
This sequence comes from Panulirus ornatus, assembly GCF_036320965.1. Taxonomy (NCBI): domain Eukaryota; kingdom Metazoa; phylum Arthropoda; class Malacostraca; order Decapoda; family Palinuridae; genus Panulirus; species Panulirus ornatus. The sequence goes on from NC_092226.1 coordinate 63,970,007, forward strand.
AGTTATACGACACTCGGACGCAATCCTGTGCGAGCGATCGATCGCTCCGACGCGATTCATGAGTTCCGTCCGTATCGAGCAGCAGGTCACCATGCGAAGGGCTGGGATCAGGAGGAGGGTGGTGTGTGTGTGTGGTGGTTCCGCTACGTGGTCTTCACTCGATGAGCGACCCTAGCTGACTGAGGGAACCACATGACTCCAACAGTCGTCAGCTCCGGGGGGTGGGGGACGGGGATGTCTTGTGGCTGACGCCTCTAAAGCAGTAGCGCCTGACACTATAGAGTGTATACCAGTGGCTGACATCCCTAGTGAATGTGGCTGACATTGTGATAGTACCAGTGGCTGACACTGGAGAGTGTACTAGTGGCTGGCACCCCTAGCGCCTGTGGCTGACACTGTAATAGTACCAGTGGCTGACACCCCTAACACCTCTGGCTGACACCCCTAGCACCTGTGGCTGACGCACTAGTGCTTGTAACACCAGAGATGATGAATCACTGGTTACTGCTTGTGCTTGTGGTTTGGCCCTTGCAACGACAGAGTATCGCTTGTGCTTGTAGTACAAGCGACTGACTCCTTGACTATTGCTTGGTTATTGCTTGTTCTTGTGGTGTGTAACTCCCCCCCACCCTGGCACCCGTTAGTAAAAACCAGTTGCTTGTGACGTGTTTCATGCACTCGGTACCTCAGTCACTCCTCGTGCTTGTAGCTTGGCGCTTGTGTCTTCCTGGTTATCTACTTGTGTTTGAGTTGCGGCAACCTTGTCTCACTCACACCGACTATTGATTCGGCCTGTGGTGTGGACACCCAAGATTTATCACTCACTGATGGTCCTTGTGTTAGAATACCTGCGGGTCACACTCCTTCCTCTTCTGGCAGTCACGGAAGACATGAGTCATGGAACGTTATTATGTGACATCCAGTCAATTACGTTTCTGATACCTTATCCTCTCACATCCAGTCAATTACGTTTCTGATACCTTATTCGCTCATATCCAGCCAATTACGTTTCTGATACCTTATCCTCTCACATCCAGCCAATTACGTTTCTGATACCTTATCCTCTCACATCCAGCCAATTACGTTTCTGATACCTCATCTGCTCATATCCAGTCAATTACGTTTCTGATACCTCATCTGCTCATATCCAGCCAATTACGTTTCTGATACCTCATCTGCTCATATCCAGTCAATTACGTTTCTGATACCTCATCTGCTCATATCCAGCCAATTACGTTTCTGATACCTTATCTGCTCACATCCAGCCAATTACGTTTCTGATACCTTATCTGCTCACATCCAACCAATTACGTCTCTGATACCTTATCTGCTCACATCCAGTCAATTACGTTTCTGATACCTTATCTGCTCACATCCAGCCAATTACGTTTCTGATACCTTATCCGCTCACATCCAGCCAATTACGTTTCTGATACCTCATCTACTCACATCCAGCCAATTACATTTCTGATACCTTACCTGCTCACATCCAGCCAATTACATTTCTAATACCACATCTGTTCACATCCAGCCAATCACATGCCTGATACCCTTATCACTTCACATCCGGTCAGTTTCATTATTTAAAACTTATAAATAAAGTGTTCCTTATTTCAGGAAAGTATTGTGTTGTGTTTATAAGTATAGTGTATTCGCCTCCAAACGTGACCTACAAGGTGTGTGGCAACTTGCATGCAGAACACAGGGGTGAAATCATATGCCCTCTCAGCTAGTCATGTATTATTGAACAGCGAGTAAAAGTTTGTATATCGTTTGTCTGAAGTTTACCTGAAGGAACTGTCTCACTCATTTTTCCAAGTCAGGGTCCACGGATATTCCTATGATATTCTAATTGATTGTAGCACCGTCCATGGTATGTATATACCTAGGATGTATATATAAATATACATATACAAGGTATGATTAAGTAGCTAGCTAGGTAGAGACTTGAGATGATGAGGTTTTCCACATAGTGTGTGGTAGTCACGAACCACTGGAGGTTCCACGGAAGCTGTGCTTGTCCCCTTAGGTCACCTCTCGGTCTCAGTGGAGAGAGAGAGAGAGAGAGAGAGAGAGAGAGAGAGAGAGAGAGAGAGAGAGAGAGAGAGAGAGAGAGAGAGAGAGAGAGAGAGAGAGAGAGAGAGAGAACTTTGAAAAAGAAGAAGAAAACTAAGGAAATCTTAAAGATGCCATGTTACGTTTGGTGGTATCCAATGCTTAGAGAGCAATGATTCCCAGGTCCAGGGGTCACGACATCCATATATGAGGTCAGAAACTTCATTACAGTGGGTGCCACAGAGCTCGCAAGGTCGCTAGGGGTTGTAGGTGGCCTTGCAAGGGTCACAATCATTGTTCAAAGCGCCGAGGTCTGAAAGAGTCTGTCCAGTTTGGTACCATAGACACATTTTCCTCGCTGTTGTTGTTTATGGCATCAAAATACCAAAACCACATGTTATGCAGTTGTGGGAGTGAGTGACGGAGCGTAAGGAAGTAAAGATCATAAGAAGCAAGTGTTTTGGGTACATCTGAGTGAGTGAGTGTGTCAGCAGCTTTGATGAAGAGGCCGGGTAATGGTGATGCGTGATTTAAATACGAAGATGTGTGACGTGGAAATTGAAGGTATAACTGGAGAATAGGGTATTCAGTATTATTAATGGAAATGGTAAACAGCTTGTGGAATTATGAGCTGAAAAAGGACAGGTGACTTGGAATGCCTGGTTTAAGATGGAGGAACGTACGTAAGTATACGTATGTGAGGTGAAGAGATGGTCAGTGGGCATTACTGAATTGCATATTAACTGAGAGGCGTGTAAAAGAGAGATTTTGGATGTAAATTTGCTGAGAAGGGTAACTTATGGGTTGTTTGATCACTATCTTGTGGAGGCGAAGGTGAAGATTTTTAGTTTTCGGAAAAGAGGAAACAATGTCGGGGCAGAGTGGTGGTAGCAAGAGATCTTGGAAAAGATACATGTTTAAAGATCTGCCAGGAAATGACTAACGTAGAATGACAAATAGTGAGAGTAAATGAAGCAAGGGGAGTGGGTGAGGATTGGTAGGTATTTAGGGAAGCAGTGCTGGCTTGTGCAAGAGATGCGCGTGACATTTGAAAGGTGTTAGATTGGAAGATTAGAAAGGGTAATGAGTGGTGGGTTGAAGAAGTTGCGAGCGAAAGAAAAAAAAAAAAGAGTGGCGTTTGGGCACTACTCACAGGGAACGAGTACAAATGATCGGGAGATGTATACGAGAAAGCGACAGAAGGTCAAGAGGAAAGTGCAGGGGTTGAAGAAGAGGGCAAATGAGAATTGGTGTGAGCAAGTATCAGTAAACTTTAGAGAGATTTTTTGGAAAGGAGGTGAATAATGTGCGATAAGCAAGAGAAAAATAAGAACATCCGTGAAGGGGACAAAAGGGGAGGTGATAACATGTAGTGATGAGAGGAGGAGATGGAACGAGTATTTTGAAGGACTGTTGAATGTCTTTGATGAAATAGTGGCAAATGTAGGATGTTTGGGTTGGGGTGACATGCGAAATGAGAGAGTCGTGGAAAGTGGTTTGGTGAAGAAAGAAGAGGTGATGAAAACATTGTGGAAGATGAAACATGGCAAGGCAGCTGGACTGGATGGTATCCAATTAAGAAAAGAGGTGACTGTGTTGTTACATGGTTAGTATGTATGTGTATATGAATCATGGTGAAGTGCCTGGGGACTGGTCGTGCCTGCTATTGCAATTAGTCTCAGCATCTGGAAGAAATTTCTAAATTCATTATTTTCCTGGAGGAAGTCAGTATGTCTTTCAAGAAAAATTAGAGAGGATCTTAATTGTACGTACAGGGATCTTTTTAATATGTTTTTAGCTCCTTTACATTTATGCTTTTTTATTTTGAGTATTTTTTTACTTTTCTATAACACTGTATATTTTGTCGAAAAAAATCCACTTCTAACGTCTTTTGTTGTTGACGTGGCAGATAAATATTACCATTACTTCTACTACTATAACTGCTTATCGCAGCAGGATCGCTCCTTGTACTGTTTGGTAACTCTAAAGGAATATCAAACCTTACACACACACACACACACACACACACACACACACACACACACACACACACACACACACACACACGACCACAGTATGGACTGCTACATTGAAAACCCGAGAGAATTGAAGAGAATCTATTCATTCTTTATTCCTCTAATACCTGTGTTGGGGGGACAGGCATAAGACTACATGGGATATATCAATGCATGCTTCCATGGAGAATGAAAAGTTTTGGTTTTTGAACAGAATTGGAACAGACGAGCAAGCACAGGGGCAAGTTCAGAGTCACACTCTTTCAGTTCACGGGGATGGATGCCATCAGGACCAGAAGCCTTGCTTGTGTCCAGAGAAAGAAGCGCTTTTAAGACAGTTCGAAAAGAGATTAAGGGAATGGGCATAGGATTAGTAAGAGGAGTATCAGGGGATGATGGAATGATAGAGTCATCCAAGATGGAGTTAGAGGAGAAACAAGAACCAAAAAGAGCTTCTTTGTCTACGGGAGAGACAGCTACAGAACCGTCAGAACGGAAAAGTGAAGGAAAGGTAGTGACTGAAGTTGCTTGATATGCCCTGAGCTAAAGACAGAAGACCCATCAGTGGATGACGAGGAGATGTTATCGCACTTCCTTTGAATAAAGAAACGCTTCGCCTCACGGATAACGTGTAGCAGTGATGACGGGCAATGATAGAAGCTGAATAGTGATAGGTACTAATTTAGTTTTTGCTCCTTAGAGCTGGCTGCTTGTATGCCCACACCACCAGCTAGGCCATGCAATAATACTCGGCAAGCTGCTGCGTCACACAATTATTGTGTAACCATCGGCAACTCAAGGGTGGGCCGTTTTGATACCTGTTTCTTTCCCTACACGTCGAAGCTCTGGCACTCTCTACCTTCTCATGTCTTTCCCAATAACAATGACCTGGCACATTTCAAAAGACAGGTTTTTCACTTTCTCAAAAATTTGTAAATACTTTCCCTTGTCTCTTCTCTCCTTTTATAAACCTCTCTATATTTCAATTAAGGTCCAGCCTTGATGTGGACTTTTGTCCATGACTGGAACTTTCAATATAGAAAAAGGGCTGACTGGATGGAATACCTGGATAATCCAGTAGATCCTATTTGTTGATCTTCTCTGTTGCTTTAGAAACAGACACAACAGGCGCACCAATGGGTGCAGGCCTCTGTTGTTGAGCGCTTCCCTTACCTTCACCCCAAATCTTGGACGTGGTCAGGCTTAGAGTGGTCTCCTCCCCTCCGTCCCCTTGAAGCCACAACGCTACATTTCCTGGGAACTGCATTTGTCGGGAACATTTAGTGTCTCTCTGGGTGGAGATATCTTGCGATGACACGAAGCAGGTGTTGCATGTGTTGGGTCTGGGTCCTGCAGACTGGTGATGCCGCTTGCATCTTGAGGTCCTCTTGTTTAGAGCATCGGATCTTGTACCAGAGACTTGACTGTCACTTCGCAGTCAAGAAGGAAGTGTTCCAGTGGACTTCCTGCTGGCTCCTGACGGTATGTACATTCCCCGTCGACTCCGTCGACGATATGCCAAGCACATTTGTGCCCAGGTCTCAGTCCATGAGGAATGACGTGGGTCTCTCTCTCTCGACAACGTCTTAGCAGCGTACGGTGGTTCACCGCGCGTACCCACCAGGTAATATCTGGCAGAAATGGACACGACGTTGAAGGCGTCGAGGAATTCCCTCATCGCGCGGAACCTTGGAGCATTTCTTACGAAGTTCTTGGTTTGCCTTAGGCTCACTGGAGCTCATATGCCTCCGTTGGCGAAACGAGTTGGCTGCTTTGGCTGCTTCGTCGGCGATCTCATCTTCCTCGATCCTTTCGAAGTTAAGAATCCAATGGAAGGTGACCTGGCAACACTGTGACGGAACTATTGGAGTGTCGCAACGATCGTTGTTATGAGTCTGATGTCATCTCTGTTACGTGACTGCTGCAGCGCTCGTATGGCTGTCCTGGAGTCAATATGGAGTATGAGTTTCCATCTTTCTTAGTTTTCTTCCTCTTTTTCTTCTTCTTCTTCTTCTTCTTCTTCTTCTTCTTCTTCTTCTTCTTTCTTCTTCTTCTTCTTCTTGTTCTTCTTTTTTTTCCTCCTTCTTCTCCTCCTCAACATGCCTCCTCGAAGAACTAGGTAAACCAGTCGAGTTCGAATCACTTCGACTGAAAGTATTGACCTAGCGTTACAGTTCCATAACCCACTGGTATCCATTCTCAAACAATGGAATGTGGGGCTCCACTTACGTCGCAAAGTTCTTGTGATGTTATAGTTCTTGTCGTTAGCTCGTATGGTCGTAACTTATCGTAGTAGTAAGGTCTTGTGGTAGTAGATTCGTGAGGCAGTTACACCCTGTTGTCTTTACCTGTTACAGTCAATGGTCGTAAGTTAACATGGGTCGTAAGTTCTTGCGGTCGTAAGTTAGCATGGGTCGTAAGTTCTTGTGGTCGTAAGTTAGCATGGGTCGCAAGTTCTTGTGGTCGTAAGCCTCTAGTGGTCGTATGCAGATGGGGTCGTAAGCCTGAGACAGTGAGTCGTCCCAGTACATGAAATCCAGACTTCACCAACACAAGTTGCTGTTGCAAAACACGTCAAGTAATAATCCCAATTTTACTAACGTAAGAAAAACACATGTTTCCAAAGAAGAAACGCAAAAAAAAAAAGACTAACTCGTTAAATCATACGACTCTGCTTGAAGGTCATACCAGAAAATACATATTTTTCCTGAATATTGATGGGGGGAGTCGTAAACGGAGTCATGAAGAAATATACATAGAATATTCTACAGAAAAAAATATACAGAATATTCTCTACGTGTTGGTTACGTATTGAAATATTCAAAGATAGCATTCTTTACGCGGAACACCGTAGAGGCGACTACTCCCGTCATTCACACAGGTACTCTAGACCTTATGGGACGTTTTTGGTCAGGTTGGTGTTCGTTAGGCTCTCCCAGCTGACCTGAACCGACTTCACATCGACCCACTTGACTCATGGTGTTGGTGCGAACCACCAGCACTGCCTGTACAAACCCAAGCTTAAACGCCATATTGTGTGTGTGTGTGTGTGTGTGTGTGTGTGTGTGTGTTGGGGGGGGGATTGGGAAAGGAGTACTCTCTTCCTAGAGAGAGAGAGAGAGAGAGAGAGAGATTAAGAGATTAAGAGAGAGAGAGAGAGAGAGAGAGAGAGAGAGAGAGAGAGAGAGAGAGAGAGAGAGAGAGAGAGAGAGAGTGTGTGTAAGGACTAATAAAAATAACTATAGGTATGTTTAACGTTAGTGTATCAGGCTATAAACATACCTTTGTTTCATATTGATATCTTGCATCAAAACTAAGAGACACAGAGAGACAGAGAGGAGATGAGGAATTCAGAGAGTGTGAGAGATTTGGATCACACAATGGTTTATAGTCAGGCGAGACCCCGAGATTTGAGGTGTGAGAGAGACCACAGTGGCTAGAGACAGCTAAAGCTTTTTTAGAGACAATGACGTCATTAAGACAACAGTTTATGAGACTTGTGAGAAACGGGGCAACGTGGGAGACCAAAGCTATTTCGCAAATATGTCAGGAGGTCTCGAGGCTTGGGAAATGGTAGGGTCAAGGATTTCGGGGAATGAAATGAGAAAGGACGCGAAGTGAAAAATTGAGGGAAATGACAGAGATCAGTGATAGAAAATGGAATAAAGAGGAAGAAAAAGAATGTGGAGGGGGAGGTGTCTGGTCTGGGTGAGGGGGTTTGGTAGTGGGAGAAGACATGGCAAATGATGTTTTCGCATCTGTATTGACAGTTGTATATATACGTACAGCTCGTGGCCCAATTGCAGTTTCCAACGACAGGAGAGGAAAGCACTTTGAGCCATAAGACATAAGAGCTGAAGGTATAGTACCAGCACTAAATGAAAATGATATCAAATGACACAAAGGGCCTAATTAAGCTTAATCCGAGGACAATGAAAGAGGCGAAATATGGAGATAGTTAAACCCTTGATTACTCTCTTCAATAAAGTCATTCCCTACTGGGGAAAGTACCAGAGGAATGGAGACTTGCTAAAGTAACACCCATTTTCAAAATAGGTCATGAACCACTGCCAGGAAATCATCATCCAATCAGCTTAACGTCTGTGGTTAGTAAACTTACAGACACGATCATTCGGGATTAGACTGTCAGTCATTGAAAGGACCATTGTTTAATAGCCAACGCTCAGCGTGGTCTTCGACGGAACAACGGATCAACATGTACGATGAAAGCAAAGCAATTGATGCTAGCTATCTGGATTTTCAGAAAGCATTTAATGAAGTTTTTACATCAAAGTTTACTAACTAAAGTTCTATATCAGAGCTTACTGACTAAAGTTCTACATCAAAGCTTACTGACTGAAGTTCTACTTCAAAGGTTACTATCTGAAGTTCTACATCAAAGCTTACTAACTAAAGTTCTACATCAAAGCTTGCTAACTAAAGTTCTGCATCACGGCCTGCTACCTCTAGTTCTAAATCAAAGCTTACTAACTAAAGTTCTATATCAGAGCTTACTAACTAAAGTTCTACATCAGAGCTTACTAACTAAAGTTCTATATCAGAGCTTACTAACTAAAGTTCTATATCAGACCTTACTAACTCAAGTTCTCCATACATGGGGTTGTGCTTCGGTGGTTACGAAATTGGTTAACTGGTGGTAAACAAAGAGTTGTGATCAATGGTGAAGCCTCAGAATGGTTAGAAGTAAAAAGTGGAGTGCCACAAGGATCTCTCTTGGGACCGGTTCTCTTTTTTCATATATAGTGATGGTATTGATAATGGAATGCATTGTAAGATATCGAAACCCGCAGATGATACTAAGTTGGAGATGAATATACAACACAAATTGAACGTCTACACCTTCAAATGGACATAGACAAATTGATGGCCTGGGCTCATAGGTGGCAAGTAAATATTCCATAATGCAGAGTTTTACGTGTCGGAAAGAAAAACATGAAGGCAAGCTACAGTGTGAATTCTATTAAAATGCAAAAGGTAAATCACGAAAAAAAACTTGAGTGTATTAATCTCTGGTGATGTAAAAGCCAAGTAAACAGTGCACAGAAGCAGTTAGAAATGCCAACCAAATCTTTGGATTCATTGGTAAGGCAATTCAATCTAAGTCCAGGGAAATTATCTTTACTCTTTACAAGTCACTCGTACGTCCCCATCTTGAATATTGTGTTCAGTTTTGGTCATCGTACTTGAGGAAAGACAAACAGACTGGAGAGAGAGTACAGAGGCGAGCCATCAAGATGATTCACGAAATGAGAAACAAATCCTATGAGAACCGACTGAACGACTTGAATCTATTTCGTTTGCAAAAGAGAAGGTTAAGATGTAATCTGATACAGGTGTTCAGAATGATCCAATGCTTCGATAATCTCGATCTAACGAATTATATAGAAACAGATTCGTCTGATTCTATTCGTGACAATGGTTACAAACTCGTGGACAAACGTTTTACCTCAAAAAAGGCGAAATAATTTCTTTCCAAGAAGGTTTTCAACTTGTGGTATGATTTACGAGTTAGAGTGGTTGAAAGTAGTACCAAAGATACATTTAAGAATAGATTTGATAAACATTTCGCTTCGATTCCACGACTCGCATCATTTGCGTCTCCTTAGCTACATGGAAAGTTTATAACATTCTTTTTTATTTTCTATATTTGCGGGTTTTTTTATCATTCTTACTACACTGATCTATGATTTTCATATCTCTCCCCCACTATCAAAGACAGCCTCGAAGGGCGCCGGTGGTCTGTTGTTTTAAGAATGCCTTTTATACATTCCTACTGAGAGACTTGGATTATGAAAAGCTGGAACCGAAGAGAACAGCCCTGAAGCGTACGAAGGACTAGGTATATGGAACGTGCAAATATAGTATGTAGAATGCACCTAGATCTGAGAGTAGGAGAGTGGTTAAGTAAAAGACAGAAACAAGGAATGGGCATTAGAAAGCAGGAGGGAAGAATGCCTTGCGTTTGCTAGCGACTGAGGTAATGGGCCAGACAGACCCCCTGGGGTCTTTGAGAGGACAAAATATAGGAAGGACTTGGTATAAGGAAACAGAAGTGGTTTTGTATTCGGGAAAAGGAAGGACTCAAGAGGAATGGAACTAATCACAGTCTGTGTTATACATAATAGTCGACTTACTGTATTCCCACTTTCAGAATATATCTTTTCAAAGAAAATGATTTAATAGAGGGTAGCTTTTATAAATAACAAGCTAACCTTTCTTACAAACAACATATTCCCGATATTTAACCATCAAAACTACTTTAACGAAGTCATATCTATTTCAAAACTCGTGTACACAAGTACGACCCTTAAGCACGGCGGAACGACCCTTGAACACGAGGGTTCGACCCTCGAGCACAACGGTACAAGGGCTAGTATGAACTTAACCATCATGTTTTCAAAACAATCACTGTTCCACGATTTCAGCTGAAACACAATGACAATTCTATGTCTCATTTTCTGTCTGTTCCACATAATGATAAAGATGCGACCATTTAGCGATGGTTAACGAGAAACGAACCTCGTAGTTTGTTAAGCCCTTAACATAATTCTTGACAATAGCAAGAACAAGACTACGTGGTTGATGGGAACTATGACAATCACACAATACGTCAGTCATTCTTACTATAAATTAGGGATGCTATAAGAACTAGTTTGAGAGTGTATACACAACAATGGCAAGAGACACGGCCATTTATCAATCAGTAATGTATACACCAGATGTAAGAATTACGAACGTTAACGTTGTTTCTGTAAAGACTAATTTAACAGCTGATAAGTGGGAAGGATTCTGAACACGATGTTCGTTATGTTTATGTCCTGGATTAGCATGGCCTGAACTCAAGAACACTTTGGTATCAACATTTTTTTTTCTTATCTAAGTTTTTGTTTACGTTTAGTTTTGGGAACCAGCCGCTACGTGGCCAGCGAGTGTAAGTATGGCTGGTTATGTCTTTAAGCTTCTCAATGACAAGGGTCAATAAGGCCTTCATCATCAAACTGCTGGATCCACCGACAGGAAAAGAAATCTTTTCCACACCTCCTTCGGGTGTTAAAAGATTTTTGCGGTAATGAATACCGGGGAGAGGAGGAGGTGAATAACGTGTGGCGACCGCGAGACGTCCATACCTGACGGGAAGTAAAAAAATCTTATCCTTGGGAGATTCATGAAGGTCTCGTCCCTAACGAAGCCTATCTCCTACAACCCCTCAGCTGTGGGTACTCCAGCATTATCACGGTAGATCCCACACTGACTCACTCGGCTGCTGTAATCCCCTGCCGTGTTGTGCACACACTCACTCAATGTGAAGTGCTTCAGCACCGAAGGCACTTCTGAGGCGAATATATATACAGAGACTCTGATCTCACCGTTGCATCGGTATGCCCCTCCACGACAGCGGAGAAGAGAGAAAAGTCAGTAAGGAAGAATTATAACTAAACTGGCGTCTGATTGGTTGGTTGTTTGGTCGTCAGGCCTATCATCTGCTAGGGTTATTGTCATCGTTAAGCTATTACATCCACCAACGGAAAGAAAAAGAAATCTAACACCATCTTCAGGTATCAAGGTTAATTCTACGACCACATACACTCTGTGTCTCTGCTGCGTCTGGCAGGAAAACGAGGTAAATATAAATGCCATGACACGTGATGGAATGCGCGTGCGTGGACCAATCATTTCGAAGGATTGAATAACAGAGTAACTTATTGGCTAATACCGATCGGCTTCGACCAGGCTCGCCGTGAGGGAATAACATGATTATTTTCCACAGTATGATGAAGTAGGTAATGACGTATGATGATTCGTTTGAAAATATAGCCACATAGTAGTCTTATAAATCATACGTTCGCATGTATACTCCTCGCTGCAAGTTTTGATTACTTAAAAGTTCAACTAACAACTGGGAAAGCTGGCAACTGAAAATAAGCGAAAAAAGAGGAAATACGTTGAACAGTTTTTCGTCTCTCTTGTTGCCAGGCTGAGTGTATGTGCTGAGCGAAGTTCAATTACATTTACGGGTAAATGTAATCCATTATTCGCTGCACAGACTGCACGTGTGTTAAGGATATAATCGGCCTTGGGTAATTATCGTTGCATAAATCCTTAAATTCTCTTTTATATTTCTCGACACCACATTAACAATACGGTTAACCACTACTTTCCTGGACAAATTCAGTTTGTGGCCTGTAAGGAAGTTACGTATGCCTGCGGATCTATCGTGGAACATCAGACACTTGCAATTTGAAGAATGTAAAACAAGCAGGAAACCCCAGGCTTCCGTGTGTCCTCTTTCTCGTAATATTCCAGGGACGTGTCTGCACGTCACCTGCCCTTGACAAAAGACGATGCAATTGCTTTAGACCTGCAAGGTTTATAGATCAGTTTGAAAAACGATTCCTTTCACCATTAGATGATTAAGTAAATCCAGTGGTATGTCTCCAGTATAAGATCCTTTCTTGATTAAGTAAATCCAGTAGTGTGTCTTGAGTATAAGTAACTTTCGTGTGGCTCTAAACTCCTTTTGTTTTACCCTCGAGGAAGGGAATGAACCAACACAGCCAATGATCATCCAATGTATTTCAAGGCACTTCTCACACCCAGAGCCAGTGGGCGTCTAGTAAGTTCGTACTCTATCATCTAAATGGGAACTTGAACTTTTGTTAAAGCTTTGTATTCAGACAAGATAATGTTTGTAATGGTATCTTTGCGAAATCATGGAATTTACATGAAATATTCGCGCGGTCATGCAACACGAAGCGGATTCGAAGCAGAACGCGTTTTTGTAAATCAATGCCAACTGAATCATGAAACAGATCCATGAAACAGATTCATGTATCATCACAAAGTATCATTTCTCACTACCGAACCGCGTGTGAACCTGTCCTCAAACGTCCTGGTGAGCAATAATACAGGCAGGCCACAGGGGTACATGAATCCCTAGTTTCTGTGGTTTGTTTGATGGTTCGGTGTTTCGAAGCAAACCCACATGAACGGTGCTTTCGAGGCCTCCCTAAACGCTGACCGAAATGAGGGTGTAGCAGATACTTAGAAGTTACACACTGTACTGAGTTTTGTTACTGAATATATATATATATATATATATATATATATATATATATATATATATATATATATATATATATATATATATATAAAAGCAAATGGATTTGTATGTAGCATTTATGGATCTGGAGAAGGCATATGATAGAGTTGATAGAGATGCTCTGTGGAAGGTATTAAGAATATATGGTGTGGGAGGCAAGTTGTTAGAAGCAGTGAAAAGTTTTTATCGAGGATGTAAGGCATGTGTACTTGTAGGAAGAGAGGAAAGTGATTGGTTCTCAGTGAATGTAGATTTGCGGCAGGGGTGTGTGATGTCTCCATGGTTGTTTAATTTGTTTATGGATGGGGTTGTTAGGGAGGTGAATGCAAGAGTTTTGGAAAGGGGGGCAAGTAAAAAGTCTGTTGGGGATGAGAGAGCTTGGGAAGTGAGTCAGTTGTTGTTCGCTGATGATACAGCGCTGGTGGCTGATTCATGTGAGAAACTGCAGAAGCTGGTGACTGAGTTTGGTAAAGTGTGTGAAAGAAGAAAGTTAAGAGTAAATGTGAATAAGAGCAAGGTTATTAGGTACAGTAGGGTTGAGGGTCAAGTCAATTGGGAGGTGAGTTTGAATGGAGAAAAACTGGAGGAAGTAAAGTGTTTTAGATATCTGGGAGTGGATCTGGCAGCGGATGGAACCATGGAAGCGGAAGTGGATCATAGGGTGGGGGAGGGGGCGAAAATTCTGGGAGCCTTGAAGAATGTGTGGAAGTCGAGAACATTATCTCGGAAAGCAAAAATGGGTATGTTTGAAGGAATAGTGGTTCCAACAATGTTGTATGGTTGCGAGGCGTGGGTTATGGAGTGGTGCGCAGGAGGATGGATGTGCTGGAAATGAGATGTTTGAGGACAATGTGTGGTGTGAGGTGGTTTGATCGAGTAAGTAACGTAAGGGTAAGAGAGATGTGTGGAAATAAAAAGAGCGTGGTTGAGAGAGCAGAAGAGGGTGTTTTGAAATGGTTTGGGCACATGGAGAGAATGAGTGAGGAAAGATTGACCAAGAGGATATATGTGTCGGAGGTGGAGGGAACGAGGAGAAGAGGGAGACCAAATTGGAGGTGGAAAGATGGAGTGAAAAAGATTTTGTGTGATCGGGGCCTGAACATGCAGGAGGGTGAAAGGAGGGCAAGGAATAGAGTGAATTGGAGCGATGTGGTATACCGGGGTTGACGTGCTGTCAGTGGATTGAATCAGGGCATGTGAAGCGTCTGGGGTAAACCATGGAAAGCTGTGTAGGTATGCATATTTGCGTGTGTGGACGTATGTATATACATGTGTATGGGGGTGGGTTGGGCCATTTCTTTCGTCTGTTTCCTTGCGCTACCTCGCAAACGCGGGAGACAGCGACAAAGCAAGGAAAAAAAAAAAAAAAAAATATATATATATATATATATATATATATATATATATATATATATATATATAAGGATATTGTTGGATGAATAACACTGAGCAAGACTCAGTACAGTGAGGCAAAGCAAAAAAAAGGATAAAAATCAATTCAGGTTCAAGAGGGAAGAGATGGTGTACGAAAAGTTTCAATAAGTGTTGTCTCTGGTGACAGGTTTATACGATCTGAGGAAATTTGGAGAGTTCTCCGGAGTAGTGATTGGAGGGACGTGATTTAGGGTTTGAAGAATTTAGGAGGGGGTTTCTTGGAGGGTGATTGTGAGCGCTGATTGGAGGGACGAGTTCTGGGAGTTGACAATTATGGGGAAGGTCTATTGGACGGCTTCCGTGAGTAATGAGTGTACGGGCGGATTTTGGGAGCTGGGAATTTTAGAGAGAGTTTGCTGAGGGATTCCTCGAAGCCAATTTACGAAAACACGACTAAGGAAACAGAAGAAAAAGTAATAGGTTGGTAGATCTCAGTTCATAAAGCTAATATGCGTAAAGAAAAGAGGGAAGCTAAAAACACAACGAGATGGGTCAAACGCTTCTTTGCTATGTACGGATATTTGGAATAAGAAAAAAAAGGGGAAATCTGAAAAGGAAAAAAGGAAACGTACATCTGAAAAGGAACACATGGAAAAAACCAATTCGCTTCTGTTATTCGAAGGGAGAGAAAATGAAAACGATGAAGAAACATGATTCATCATACGTCCTATAGAAGGAGACATAGTAATTACTACACGAGGTGTTTATACAAATAGAAGGATTACTGGGATATAAAAGATCACGCGGGAAATATTACACCAACAGTCGATCAGGTCGTTTCGCGACTGCTTGAGAAGAGATCAGAGACTAGTATATCAAGGCCCTTTAAGAGTAGAAAGATAACACACATGATACAAAAAGTTGAGACACCTTTGAATTTGCGAATGTCACGAAGGAGGATGTTAATTTACGGTATATGAGAACATGTCTTTTCGTCTCGCCGCTAGACTTATGAAAGATATCCTTGTGTGCCTCTATGTGTGTTGCTGGCCATTAAAAAAAAAATGCCTCTATGTGTCTTGCTGGCCATTAGAAAAAAAGCCTCTATGTGTGTTGCTGGCCATTAAAAAAACGCCTCTGTGTGTTGTTGGCCATTAAAGAAAAAGTTATTATCTTTTCGGTATGTAGTATTTGCGAATTTTCCTACATTTGCCTTTGAAGATATTGAAGACAATGACCCCTAAATACTAGTGATGCCTTCTATCTTGTTACCCATTAGTTCATAATCAAATTTTTTGATGGAGTCTCCTACTTATAACAGCCGACATTTACAGACGTTTAATGGCATTTGCCATTTTCTAGACCATTTAGCGATTCTATCAATATCTTCAGGTAATCTTAACCTATATTCTTTAGTTAATATAAACTTGCAGATCTTTGCGCTATATGCCAATTTGGACACTAAATCATTCAGCCCTAGATCAATAGCGTTAATATAAAAAATGAAGAGTATAGGCCCAAGGACGTATCCCTGTGGGACTCCACTAATGATAAGTGACCACAGTGATGATTCCTCTGTCATTACGACTCTCTGTCTCCTGTCACGTCACCAGGCTTCAATCCAATTTCCTAAGCAACCAGTAATCCGCGAGGCCCGGATTTTATGCGTTAATCTAACGTGGAGGACTTTGTTGGATGCTTTCTGGAAGTCCAGAAATATATAGTATCTATTGCTTTTGTCTTGTGGTGGAGATTGAATAATTCATGATAGAATTCAAGGAGGTTTGTAAGGCAGGATCTGCATCTTCGAAACCATGTTGTGTGTTATCGATCAGACTGTGTTGTTCCAAATTCATGTCTATTAATCGATTCCAGAAGTTTACATGAAATTGATTTGAGGTTAATAGGATGATAATTGCCATGCATTTCATGGCTTCCCTTTTCGTATATTGAAATGACGTCTGCCAGTCTCCAGTACTTTGGGACTATTCCATCCTGGAGAGATTTATTGAAAATATAGGATAATGGTCAGACAATTTCATATTTGATGTTTTCAGTTACTCGTGACTTGAAACGATCAGAACCTGTTGGGCTTTTATTAGTATTCAACTTAACTACCTGTGTTAGTACTTCTTTAACTGTGACAGTAAATTTTGGTATCGTTTTACTGCTACTTTTCACTATCTCAAAAATCGTGTTGTTGTTTGTAAGCGTAAAAACCAACTGGAAAAATAACTTGTTCATGGTTGTTGCTATGCTTCTATCTTCCACAGTGGGTCCCCTCCATCATCATTTACTGAGGATCATATTCCACTTCTTGATATGTTTCTTATTTTTGATATATCTATAAGATCCTTTAAGATCTCTATTACCATCTCTTGCAATACTCACTTCGTATTCTTTCTTGGCATGTTTGATAAGACCTTTCACGTTTCTTCTAATTGTATTATATTGCGTTACAATATTTGGGTCATTGTCTGATCTCTTAGGCTTGCTAAGAATATTTCTATGCCTTATAGCTCTTATAGTACCTTGGGAATATCATTCAAGCTTGTTATTGGTTATATTGTTTTTGTCGTGTATAAAAAAAATGTGACTTGATGGTGCATAAACTGACGTTCAAAACTGGCCCCATAATTCCTCTGGACGTGAACCAACAAGGGTGAGAATCTTCAGTGCGTCGCGCAACCCATTGAAATCCCGTCCTTTTAAAGGTATGGGTAATAATGCTCGTCTTAGGAGAACCAGTTTTGATATTCACGTTGAACCTAACCATGTCATGGTCACAAGTGCCTAGATATTCTCCAACACTTCTGGTCTTTGACCAGTTTGATACGTCTCGAGGATTCACTTTCTACACCTGAGGTAGTTTGCCAGCTGATTAACAGATAAATTAGAAAACACCCAAGAATGATTGAGTCATTATCCTGTATTGCTCGTTGTAAACTCTCGTACATGACAGTGTCAATATCTGCTGGCTGAGTGGCGCGTCTATAGACGACGTTTATATAAAGTTTGGGAAGATTCTGTGGTAATGTGAACACACAAGTGTTCCACAACAGCAGCAGATGTTGTAGTCTGTATTTCGTTGTGGGTTTAGGTAAGATTTTACATCCAGTGCAGTTCCGCCACCTCGACCGTCTCTGTTCCTTGCATATAACTCGTAGTCTGGTAGATTGTACTCGCTAATCAGAGCGTTGTGTTCGTGTTCAGAAATGTTTCTGTTTGACCAATGACATCAACGTGTTCACCTTTGACCAAACAATTCAGCAATTTTGTTTCGGATGGATTTTATAAATCATGTGCATTTAATTTCTTCGAGTGATTTCTGTACGAGACTGATGGCTTGATTTGGTGACTGGCTATTTTTAGACCCAGGGATGACGAGCTCCCATAACCCATGAGAGAGAGAGAGAGAGAGAGAGAGAGAGAGAGAGAGAGAGAGAGAGAGAGAGAGAGAGAGAGAGAGAGAGAGGAGTAAGGAGAACAGCACACGTCAATAACACTATCGTACGACATCGTCGCACGGCATGAATCAGTAGATCATCGCGAGACGAAGAAGCAGTATGGTAAAAGAATAGAACACTGACCCATTATATGGGGACAATGTACATCTGTAAACCTTGGCCGAAGGCTGCCCTCCCTCCCTCAAGTAAACTCCCAGAAGGCGTTCATGTATACTCGAACGTCGCATCGCATGATCCGTCGCATTGAAGGAAGTGTAAACCCTCGTTAATCAGACAACAGCTGTGGTAAAGCTAACACAATTGTTAAGAATGAGACGTAGGACATGGCCTTTGTCTTTAGCTGGATCTCGTTTTCTGTTGGGTAATCAAGATGGTCCCCCTCGAGGAGTGACTATTTTGAGCGGGTAGCTGGCCAGACCCCCACACTCCTTCCAGTCAGTCTTTCACCAGCCATGGCCGGGACAGGGAGCAACGGAGCTTTCCCCTCACTCCTGCTCGCCAACGTGCAGTCGCTCGGCAACAAGATGGAGGACCTGAAGACGAGGTTAGAAGACAAAGACATTGATGTCTGCGCCATCACTGAGGCCAAAATTGCCGACGTCACAAAAGCAGAGATAGCAGGATACAGCCTCTGGTCGCAGACGCGAGACGAAAAGCCACAGGGTAATGTGGCCCTCTATATCAGAGACGATATCACCTCGACCACATTACCCATCCAGGTCCCTAAGAACCTGGATGTCCTATGGGTTCGAGCGGGTGTCCGGGGTCTGCCAACTGACGTGTCCTGCTTGGTCTTCGGCGTCGTGCACCACACCCACCCTCACACCAGCCACCTGACGGAAATCCTGGTCGCCCACCTGAAGGAAGTGGTCGCTGGCATCTACAGCGGCGAGCCAGACACGGGGGTCGTCATCCTCGGCGACTTCAAGAACTTCCCCGAGCACAAGATACCCCCAGAGTTGAACCTGCACCAGGTGGTCAACAAACCGACCCACAGGGGTAATAACATGGACATCATCGTCACCAACTTGGCCCAGTACTACAAGAGACCTAAGCTCCTGCGTCCCATCGCCACGTCTTCTCGAAAGAGCGTGTACTGGGTGCCCAAGTGATCACTGATGGCGTAGACTGGTTACCGAAGTGAATACTGCTTGTGTATTAGGTGGGCAAGGACTTACTTCTCTTACTATGTACTTGAGTGGCCAAGTGAATAATACTACTTCTATGTACTTGAGTGGCTAAGTCATTACTGTGTGTGGACGGGTTGCCCAAGTGAGTACTGTGTAAATTGGGTGCTAGAGACATTACTGCGTGTGTACTAGGTGGACAAGGGTTTACAGTTGCTCTAGTGTATTTAGTGGTCAAATGATTATTCATGATATGAACTGGATGACCAAGATTACTGCTTGTATGGTGTGGGTGGTTCAGTGATTATTTCTCATATGTACTAATTACTGAGGTAATTCATTCCTTGAGTGTGATAAGTACCCAATCAATTATTGCTTGTGATTACTGCATACCCTATTAATCAAAGCTTGTGTTTGCTGAGTAACCCAGTTAATTACCTTTTCTTGCGTATACTGGGAACATGAGTCCTTACTGCTTCTCTGAATGCCCATCTATTGATTCAGTATTTACTAATGGAAGTCAGCTGATGCTAAAGAAGGCTTATCAAATAAAGGGCATGCCAAACATATCTAATTCTCTTTATAGCATTATCTTCTACCAAACGTAACGGTATATAACCGCTTTAAATGTTCATACATTAATCACTCGATGATAAAAGTATCTACGTTGTCTTGGGAATGATAAAGAAAAAGGAGAGAGGGAAAGTTATACATAATGGTGGAAATGAAAAAAAGAAGTAACCTCTCTCATACTCACTGTCCTCACCGGTCATTCACTCACACGAGGGAGAATGTTGCGTTACGAGAAGCTTAATCTTAGCTGTGGTATCAAGGAAGAAGCTAAATCTTAGCTGTGGTATCAAGGAAGAAGCTAAATCTTAGCTGTGGTATCAAGGAAGAAGTTAAATCTTAGCTGTGGTATCAAGGAAGAAGCTAAATCTTAGCTGTGGTATCAAAGAAGAAGCTAAATCTTAGCTGTGGTATCAAGGAAGAAGCTAAATCTTAGCTGTGGTATCAAGGAAACAGCTAAATCTTAGATGTGGTATCAAGGAAGATGAGATATTTCCTCCAGAGTTAGACTCAAGACCTTAAGAGTTATATGGCTTAAGAACTCGAGAGTTAATTTCAGTGCCTCTGGAGCTGGGTTCGAAGCCATCAAGAGAGACGTTTCAAGACACCAAGGGTTGACCAAAGACTTGAGAGGTTAGGCAACAGTATCATCATAACCAGAAGCTGGGACGGGTGTTCGTGCAGTCCAAAGCTTCAATTAACAAATGAACGTTTTTCTTAATTAGTCATTCTTCTCCTTAATGGCACCCGCTACTCCACTTGATTAATTACACGTAGGCAATAGATCCTCTTGGAATGCTTTCTTAGGGTAATTACCGTAAGTAATTGCACTTATATCTCGCTAATTTACTACCAGTTGTAATTGATCATACAAACTCTAAATCGTACGTTCAATTCCATTAATCAGTAACGACTAGTTGATATTAGTCTTTAAAGATTAATATCCTTAAAGAATGAAGAAGTTAAGGTAGATTTTGAGGGAAAAATATAATCTGTGATAAATCTTAAGGTAAGGTAATTCAATCTTATTACGTATAACACTTGGCATATATATATATATATATAGCGCCATGTCCTGGATATAGGTAAATGATCAACCAGTTATTAGCTATGTTGCACAGAGTATAGACAGAATGTGGTTAGCTATGTCACACAGACTATACCCAGAATGCAGGTTAGCTATGTTACACAGAGTATAGAAAGATAACAAAGATATGTTATATTTCATGTCATTGGCTATATTTCTTCCAGTATAAGACATAGGAGGAGGTACAGCTATAGTAACCATGTGATTAACTATATTACCCCAAGTGTAGAAATATGAGAGGATGTTCTATCATACCCATCATGTGATGAGCAAAGTGGTTCTTAAACACCTGCTATGTGATCAGCTATGTTAATCCAAGAATAGAAAGATAAGATGTGAGTCTTGTACACCTCTGTTATGTGATCAGCTATGTTAATCCAAGAATAGAAAGATAAGACGTGAGTCTTATACACCTCTGTTATGTGATCAGCTATGTTGATCCAAGAATAGAAAGATGTGAGGTGATTCTTTTACACCTGTTATGTGATCAGCTATGTTAATCCAAGAATAGAAAGATGTGAGGTGATTCTTTTACACCTGTTATGTGATCAGCTATGTTGCTCCAGGAACAGAAAGATGTGAGGTGGTTGTAACTCATCTGCCATGTGATTAGCTACGTCATTCGACCTACAGAAACGTAAGGGTAGTTGTGACATACCTGTAACCTGATTAACTATGTTGTCTTTCTCTGTACGTGAGGGTGTGGAGGCCTCTAGATCCACTGTATTCACTGAAGGAGGGAGAGAGAATGTATCTCAATAAACACTGATGAACGGAACGAGTGTTTTCATTGATAACGTTGCCTTATCATGTTGAAAAAAAAGGCGCAGATGCCGCTTCGCTATATGAAAACTTATTCTCTCTCTCTCTCTCTCTCTCTCTCTCTCTCTCTCTCTCTCTCTCTCTCTCTCTCTCTCTCTCTCTCTCTCTCTCTCTCTCTCTCTCTCTCTCTCTCTCTCTCTCTCTCTCTCTCTTCACCTTCTGTCACATAATGCAAATAGATATAATTTCACACACACACACACACACACACAAACACACACACACACACACACACACACACACACACACACACACACTGCATCACAAACCACCAACCACCTAGGTAGAATTAGACAGCTGATCTTCGTCTCATACTTTGGCAATGTTTACTCACAGATTCCCCCCCCCCCCCGGCACAACACTGACCATAAACAAACACACACACATGGTAAATAACCCGCTAAAAAAAGACCACTAAACCATCGCCCTCTTAGCACAGTCTTCAACACTAACACACCAATCATGCATTAGTCTGAAAGCACACACTCTAGACAAACACGATTCACACACTCTACCACCTACGCTCTGGACATCCACCACCGAGTCAACCTATCCCAGGACTCTTCATGTTCATGATGCACCTGCCGTCATGAAGACACAGAAGGCTCACTGCTTATGTCCCCCGCGCTCTCACCACGTTAACCACGCGCCCTATGACTTGTGGCTCCGCCTTGTGGATATGGCCATCCTCCTGAGCGCAGAGGGAGCTCCATAGAGATAGAAATGACCCCCTGAGGTGGATATATATACATATATATATATATATATATATATATATATATATATATATATATATATATATATATATATATCTTTTCTTTTTCTTTTAAACTATTTGCCATTTCCCGCGTCAGCGAGGTAGCGTTAAGAACAGAGGACTGGGCCTTTTTTGGAATATCCTCACCTGGCCCCCTCTGTTCCTTCTTTTGGAAAATTAAAAAAAAAAAAAAAAAAAAAAGACAAACCTCCAACAGTTAGGATCGAACCCAGAACCCCTGCGTAGCTGATGGAGGTTTTGTGTGTTATATGGAAGACCAAAGCATATTCAACATTTTCACTTTATTCTTGAAATACACAACAATTTTCGGGCAGACGAACACTGCCCGTCTTCAGTTCAGTTGATCTTGAATGATACGACACAATACAAAGAACAAAACAGGAATGATCCACATTTTGAAATGATACAAATAAGAGCGGCGACGTGGATGATGTGTTGATTCGTGGACCGTGTTCCCTCGGAGGTCATGCGTGGTGGTGTGGTCGGCAGGGGTGAAACACGCTAGGAGGATACGGTTAGGAGGAGGCTTGCCTGAGGTCCCCACGCTTGGGAGAGTCTGAGTAGCGTTAGCGAGTAGGATCATTAGGGGTGAGGTAGAGATTGATGTAGACTCCTAGTATTTCCTGTACTTTGATCTTTTGTGAATGGGTTATATTCTCTTAGGTACATGGCTTCTGTTAGTTGTCGTCTTGTAGAGGCGTGAATAATGTCTCACTATTATTGTGTTTTCAATGAGATGCTCACGAAGGAGATTCATGTTATGTTGCTCTTGCGTGTGTAGTTTAGGGACTCCGTTTTGGAGATAGATTGTTAGGCGTCCATTGAGCGATGTTAACGGCATTAGCGATGTAGTTCACGCTGCACTGAAGTCCACAGCCTTCATCTGGGCAGGAGGACTTGTAAACGACATTAGTTGACTGTAGTGGTATGCTGCTCTGTGTGATGTTGTCTCTCATCATGGAGTCACTGGTCTCTTTGTTCTTGTGGTAAATGATGATGTTCAGACGATCTTCAGGGATGATGCAGGTAGTGTTCTTTATCCATTACCTCCTTCAGGATACGTCCGTCAGTCGGAAAGGCAGGAGACAAGGTTTCTGTAGAAGATTTGATGAGCAGTTCGACCCATTTGGTAAGCATTGGCGTCCCAAGTGCTTCTCTTCCTAGTATATCAATTGACTGTTATATTCCGTTCTTGTGTCTCCCCTGATGATGTGATCATTACACGAAAGTGCCTTTGGGAACTTATCGTGTTTCATTTCCCCGTGGATTGAAAGGAATATATATATATATATATATATATATATATATATATATATATATATATATATATATATATATATATATATATATATATATATATATATATATATATATATTTTTTTTTTTTTTTTTTTTTTTTTTTTTTTTTTTTTTATACTTTGTCGCTGTCTCCCGCGTTTGCGAGGTAGCGCAAGGAAACAGACGAAAGAAATGGCCCAACCCCCCCCCCCCCATACACATGTACATACACACGTCCACACACGCAAATATACATACCTACACAGCTTTCCATGGTTTACCCCAGACGCTTCACATGCCTTGATTCAATCCACTGACAGCACGTCAACCCCTGTATACCACATGACTCCAATTCACTCTATTCCTTGCCCTCCTTTCACCCTCCTGCATGTTCAGGCCCCGATCACACAAAATCTTTTTCACTCCATCTTTCCACCTCCAATTTGGTCTCCCTCTTCTCCTCGTTCCCTCCACCTCCGACACATATATCCTCTTGGTCAATCTCTCCTCACTCATTCTCTCCATGTGCCCAAACCATTTCAAAACACCCTCTTCTGCTCTCTCAACCACGCTCTTTTTATTTCCACACATCTCTCTTACCCTTACGTTACTTACTCGATCAAACCACCTCACACCACACATTGTCCTCAAACATCTCATTTCCAGCACATCCATCCTCCTGCGCACATCTCTATCCATAGCCCACGCCTCGCAACCATACAACATTGTTGGAACCACTATTCCCTCAAACATACCCATTTTCGCTTTCCGAGATAATGTTCTCGACTTCCACACATTTTTCAAGGCTCCCAAAATTTTCGCCCCCTCCCCCACCCTATGATCCACTTCCGCTTCCATGGTTCCATCCGCTGACAGATCCACTCCCAGATATCTAAAACACTTCACTTCCTCCAGTTTTTCTCCATACAAACTCACCTCCCAATTGACTTGACCCTCACCCCTACTGTACCTAATAACCTTGCTCTTATTCACATTTACTCTCAACTTTCTTCTTCCACACACTTTACCAAACTCAGTCACCAGCTTCTGCAGTTTCTCACATGAATCAGCCACCAGCGCTGTATCATCAGCGAACAACAACTGACTCACTTCCCAAGCTCTCTCATCCCCAACAGACTTCATACTTGCCCCTCTTTCCAGGACTCTTGCATTTACCTCCCTTACAACCCCATCCATAAACAAATTAAACAACCATGGAGACATCACACACCCCTGCCGCAAACCTACATTCACTGAGAACCAATCACTTTCCTCTCTTCCTACACGTACACATGCCTTACATCCTCGATAAAAACTTTTCACTGCTTCTAACAACTTGCCTCCCACACCATATATTCTTAATACCTTCCACAGAGCATCTCTATCAACTCTATCATATGCCTTCTCCAGATCCATAAATGCTACATACAAATCCATTTGCTTTTCTAAGTATTTCTCACATACATTCTTCAAAGCAAACACCTGATCCACACATCCTCTATATATCGCTACAATTCACTCTATTCCTTGCTGCCTTTCACCCTCCTGCATGTTCAGGCCCCGATCGTTGAAAATCTTTTTCACTCCATC